>NW_020449974.1:3655610-4021557 GCF_003343035.1 Apteryx rowi
TGAGGGTGCACTCTGTGCCTTCATCCAGGTCATTGATGAAGAAGTTGAACAAGACTGGACCCAGTACTGACCCCTGGGGGACACCGCTAGCTACAGGCCTCCAACTAGACTCTGCACCGCTGATCACAACCCTCTGAGCTCTGCCATTCAGCCAGTTCTCAATCCACCTCACTGTYCDCTCATCTAACCCACACTTCCTGAGCTTGTCTATGAGGATGTTATGGGAGACAGTGTCAATAAAATATAAAGTAAATAAAAATATGTATAAAATATAAATAAAATAAAATATAAATGCCACTGGAGAATGCCACTGGAAAATTTTTTAGTAAAACCAAAACCCCACAAACCTATTGGTCCTTGTTAAGGGAAGACAAATCTGGTGGCCTTCTGGAATCAGGAAAAATCTCTTTCCCAGTCTGCTGGAGCCACATTGGTGGAGTCTAAGAGCCAGGGGATTCCTTCCATCCCAGTCTGATGGATGCAGCTGYTGCAGCTCCCATTTTCAGGCCCAGCCAGCAAGGCTGAAGATGCATTTGAGAGAGGCAAATACACACACATAGAACGCACATGGCTGCCGACCCAGAGCAACACAGAGAAGGAGCAGTGCCTTTACTGGCRCTCACATTATCGCAAACCACCCTCACGTAAACATGAGCAGCACAGACAGCCAGATCTTGTTCCTCCCCTCCAGCTGATCTGGACTGAAGGTTCCTAGCAGAGCATACACACACACTCATTTACCTCATGTGCACACTCACATTCATGGATCCCTTGACTTAAGTCTACCCAAGATCCATGCATGGACATGGGCCCCTTACCCAGTCACCATCTCAGATCTGAGGTCTTTCTAGATGCAGGTCTCCTCCCACTCACTGCCTAGTCCAGCTTGAAGTTTGCTAGCAGAACATACACACACACGTGCACATGTGCACACACACACATGTGCACACACACACCCACACACACCTCACAGGTCTCTCCAATAGCTAGTCTTTGAGCCTGATCTGCGCAGCACCTGGCACACCAGTACCAGTTGCTGGTACCCAGACACACATCCTACACACTGGTTAGTCTGATTTGAAGTTCACAAGTAGATCAGGTGCATGTGCGTGCACACCCACACCCACAAAAGTACACTTGCACAGAATATATTTAGGAATACTTAAATATTACTTTAATAGGAAGACAGGACAGACTGTGGTGATCAGGTGCAGGCCTCAACCAGACAAGCATGATGACCAACACCTTGCTTATACGTGACCAACCCCTTTTATCCCACCTTCTCTACGTTTTCCATRCCTGTATTTCTTCCATCCACCCATCTCTGCCCTTGTCTCCTTCCAAATTAAAAAAAAGCCCACTCTTAATTACTTCTTCCCCACTGGTCCCAGTTTTGCTACATCCATACTGAAATTTCTGATACAGTTACCTAAGTAATATTGGTGTTATACAATATTACAGAGATGGCTACCTAGGTACTGATTCCTTATACTGCCCTTTAATCATCTGGGAAATTCAGCCATTTCCCACATAACTCTCCCATGACCTTAACCACTTAAGAAATCTGTCCATTCTTCATGGTGCTATCAATAACTTTTGTCAGCTTCTCACTCTTCAATTCAACTGTTCTGCTCACAAACCCAATGGGAGCCACATGTAGAAAGAAGAGAGAAGCCAGTGCTTGATGGTAAAGATTTAGCTTTGTTTCCTTTCTTAACACTGTTGAGGAAAAATCTTATAGTTTCCAATCAGGTCTAGTTCATATAAGAAGTGTTACAAAAAGTTTTTCTATACTTTTTTTTTTTTTTTAAAGTCAGGAAGTATCTTCAGCCCACAATAGAATTTCTGCCCTAGGACAGAAATGGAAATAGGATGGCCATTAACCCCATGTTATCAGATTCACATGCTGTGTGGAAGAGCCAGGTGAAAGCCTCTTCTCTGAATCAGCCATGGAAAGAACTGAAGCTGGTTCTCACACAAGCAAGGGTAATGGCCTTCATCACCATCTGACCAAGGAAACACGAACAGTAACAGTTTCATATAAATGCAAAATAGAAATGTTGAAACCTCTGTATTTTTCATAGAGCTGAAGTTTTATTCTCACCCCAAACACAGCTAGTACTTTTTTATTCTTTGACAGAAAAGAGGAATTATACACAAAACAAAGTGACCAATAAAACTGATTCCCATATTGAGGTTGATTATTAATGAGTAAACAAAATGTATTTGCACATGTTGTGTTGTTTGTGAATGCCTAAACAATGTATTGCTCATTGAAAGTGATCTCTGGCAAAGGACATAATACCTCTAGAAATATTAAAAGCTTCTGCCACATTTATTTTACATAACGTAGTACTGTACTTATATTTTTCATCTCTTCAGAATGATTGCCTGAACAAGAGAGAAACTAGAAAATCTTAGGCTTGCTTATCCATCAGAATTCTTCTAAAGGTTTCCAGCTTTAAATCTGTCATTAAATTATACATTATTTCTACAGCTTAGATTAATGGGATTCTTAAATGCACTTAAACTGAAATCAGGTTACATTATAAAATATTTTAAATGAAATGCAACACTTGGCATGGATATCACAGTTGTTAAGAAAAAGTTTTTAACTGAAAATATTACCACGATGCTAATAAATCTTATTAACAGTGACCATCCCAGCTTACCCCTGTTTTAACACAGGATGAGTTGTCTCCAGCAAGGTATCTGTCCACTGATTAAAGAGGGAGTCCAGAAAACTAGCTTAGCCTTTCAACCTTTAGGTAGCTAGTGTAATGTGCGGTGAGATTACTTTTGTCCCAAGAACACAAAGTTGTTTTGCACCTTAGCACTACCTAATTCATACCCTCCTTTTCTTCAAGCATGTTCCTGCTCATCTGTAAATTTTCTGCATTCAAAGTCCTTTCTGACAGGAACCACTACCAAAATCACTCCTTAACAGTAATCCCTCCACTGACTCTCTCTCATGAGCTACTGTAGGTCTTATCTTTTTCTTTCAGCCCAGAAACTCACTTATTTTTATTGGTAAAATCTTTCAGCATTTAGGCATGCACATATGCTTAGAAACCACAGAATCATAAAACAATATAGGTTGGAAGGGACTTCTGGAGGACATCCGGTTCAACTCCTCATTCAAATCAGGGCCAACTTCATAATTATGGAGAATTTAAGAGATGTTCATTCATAAGAAGGAGCTCTCACACACTAGAAGAGTCCCTTCTGTAACACCATGAATTTAAGATGTTGAACCTCTCTCTAACAGAAATAGAAGCCTTCATGCGGTCATTCTTCTGGGAAAGTAGTATTAGTATCTATGACAATTTCTGCTAGGGAATGTAAACTACTGCTTCAGCAGTGGCACAGCTGATTTTTTCCAGACTCTGTGGTATTCTAAAAAACATGCCAACTATTCATTTGAACTGCTCTAGACAATGATTAATTATTTGACCCTCCTGTGTCCATTCGTACTGAGTCCCCATATATGGATTGGAACCAGGCAAACAGGCATACATATTAATGCATATTAAGGTCAAAATTCCTATCTGACATTGCCAGGTCAGCTGTCTGGATTGAATTTATACATACATGGGAAGAAATAACACAGTCAATTTACTGTTGCATTAGATTAAGATTTAAAAATAAGAACATAATTGCCCACAGACAAGGAAGAAAGAGACCTGTATAAAACAGGTGGAGATGCACAACAGTGGGTGGTTATAAAGATAACAATAATGTCTCAAAACCATTATGTTCCTGCACAAGAAGGCTCATTACCTATGCTTAGAAAATAATAATAATAAAACAAATAATTTTGTCCTTCTGCTAGCAAGGAAAAAGACATCCATTCCATTACCTTGAGCAATTATGAGTGAGCAGTCAGGAACAGTTAGTGGTCCATTTTCAGCATCATATCTGGAGGTTTCCATTACTTATACTGTTATTGCTCTCAAGAGGTACATAACTGGTTGTCAAATTGGTTAGGAAATGCCTTGAAGAATTACTTATTAAGCTGAATATATGCCAATAGTAATTCTATGCCCACAAAAAACTGTATGAAAATATTTAAAAAAACAAGTAATTACATAACCATCTCCAAATTGCCACCATTAGTTATTCCCATCAGAAAACAAGCTATTTCATGAAAATGCCCTAAAAAGAAAATGTGTTTGCACCTCAAATTATTGTCTGTTAAATGACAGTAGAATGCCTGGTGCAAGAGAAAGAAGAGCTTAGGGCTGCATTCAAATCCCCCCTGCTTTACAGGTTTCTACACAAACCTCTGGTAAGTCGTATTACGAATGCCTACCCAGCCCCACGCAGCACTCTGCAGCACTATTGAACCAGCTCAGACAGGGGAGAACATATGGCTGTGCCAGCACAGCAATCTACATTGACTAATTAAACCCCGTATCTCAGCAGAGCGGTGGCAGAGCAGAGTACTTTGACGATGAAGTTGCACTGCTCGGAACACTGTAACAAACTCAGGTATATCAGCACAGCATTGCATGGGGACATGGCCACTGTGTGCTCTGAGATGCTGATCTGTAAAAGGGAATCGATAGATTTTTCTCTACTGCAAGGACAAATGAAAGACCACCCAGAGGTATTCAGTACATAAGCCTATGTAACCTTTGTTTTTAAGAGGACCTATTCACAAAGATCATTAGTAGCTGATTCTTTAAAAATGCCCTTTCTTACTTAATCTGTTTGACCTCCAGCACAGGTCACAGAAACTCGTCCCTACAATCCTTACCTAAAACTAAACCATTTATGGTTAAATGACAGCATGCATTTTGGGGAGAAAACCAGTCTCTCCTGACAACTTTGATAATAGTGAGCTTGACAAACATTGGGTGAATTATTGCAATATTCATTTATCATTGTTTTAAATATAAAATTATCTTAAAGGTCTCTTTTCCCCATTTGACTTTTCCAGCCTCAGACTCCACCTCAAGTCACTGAATTAGTTAAGATTACTTTTCCTGTTAAAGAAATCTCTGGTATTAAATGTCTTCTTCCAGTGCAAACATTGTACAGTGGCCACAGCTGTACATGCAAACAACTGTAAGATAAACACATATTTAATATACAATTTTGAGATTGTTGGTTCACAGAATGAAACAAAGATTCTTTATGTGTTTGACTCATACAGTTACGGTCATGGTATACAACGTTTCTTGTTACTTTAAAAGCTATCAGAAGAATGGGGCGAATCACAGTGTAGGAATGCCTATTTCTGTCATTTAGTGTAAAAAGCACCTATAGCGACTCAAATATGGATGTCTACACAGTGAATGTCTGAAGCTAGCTGAGGATTGTACCCAGCTTCACTTTAATAGATAAGGTGGTAGCAGTGAATCAGGAGACCAAAGATCAAGTCCCACTTTAATTTTTAGTTTAGCTTTAGGGAGCAAACGTTCCTCTATGTCAGGAAGAGTAGAGTCTTAAGCCTGATTCTTCTACATTCCAGGCTAAGGTGGTGCCTTTTGAGGAAAAGTTCCTGCTGGAGTTGAACAGTGATGAGTATTACATACAAGTAAGCTAAAAACTTCAGCAGAAAGATGTTGTGGTAAGAGGGGAATGGTCAGTGTGTTTCTCTTGCAGTCAAGTATTCACTAAATTGAAAGCTAGTTCTAATTTCTCACAGGGACAGTTTCTCTCATACGTGTAACAGATTTGAGGTGAACTCACTGCCTTTCTAGATCAGAGAGCTCAGATTTTGATCTGCAAAGAGATACTGCAACAAGTTCACCCTCACAGACTTCTAACATTTTATTTGTTGTTTGGACAAAACATGAAAAGAAAGCTTATGCCTGTATTCTGTCAGGATTGTTTCTGAACTGTACTCGGAGCATGTTTGTCATCCATCTTCTGTCTGTTAGGCAAGAACCTCAGAAAGGCCTTTGAACAACTGAGCTATGGTGTTTGACTATTTTCTTATATATTTATCAAGGCTAGTAGGAAAGTTAGATATGTAGGCTACCTGAAGGGTTTTTGCTTATTTACAGCTACCAGCTAGTGCCTCCGCACTGGAGCTGCTGCCTTCCCCACCCGTCCCCTCCCAAAGGGAGTGGAGGTAGGGAAAGGGTGGGCGGATGTTCAAATACAGCCAGAAGCCCAGTGCTTGGGGGTCAGGTGAGGGAACAGACAGCACCTGAGTGCAATCTGGCATGCATTTCATTATTCCAGGTTAACTGAATGATAACAGAAAACCACCTACCTGCTTCACATGCAGTGAACGGTGAGCTAACCATGTTTGCCAACTCAGATCACAGAGGACATATGAAGATCTGGAAGCCCTACAGAATTCACTTCTTTGAGGAAATGAAAGAACTGCAGATATTTCTGGAAACTCATTCTCTGCTCCTGCAAACCTTTTTACTAAGTATTTTTAATATTGTACTGACAGATCATTTTAGTAGCGGAACATTTCAGTCTAGCTGTTTGAAGAAGACATCTCAAATGCAGAAACTTATGAAATATTCTGCTGAGACGTAGCCCAGCTATCTACTTTCTGAATGAAGTGTTACAACATTTTGTACTCAAGTATTTTTCCTGTCACATAATATTACAGATTACATCTGTATTTCAAATTCAACACCAGGGTACCTTCTGCTGAGTTTGCTCTATGCTTACATACTTCCTTGAGACAGTGTTCACAATAAAACGATCAGTCCTAATTTATTCTGGCCAGCAATGAGGGGCAATAGCCTGCACTTGGTAGTCACTGTTGTGCAGTACAGAGATGTGATGACCAACCTCKATCACAAATGAAACAGCTCACTTTACAACCCTCTGCTAGGAAACGCAGGGCAGTTTGTTAGAAAACAAGCCAGTGATGCACAGGGTAACTATTATCTGAGCTATGACTATGAACCGGTACTGAGTAACCTGTGGGATAAATAAGCCACTCCATCAGGATAGACTATTTTACTAAYGAAATGAGCATGCTCTCCAGATATCAAAAAAAATTGTTTAGTACACAGAATTTTCCCCACTGCAAAATTTTACAAAGTCATCATTACTTTTTGCTGAAGAATTCCCTAACACGTCATGGCAGGAAGATGAAGACATGCCAGATTTATTATACAAGGACATTTATTCCAAAACTTCATGTACATATGGGATCAAGCACAAGACATCTCAACATCTGCAAACAGTACAGAAAGATGCACGCAAGTTTTTTTTTACAATCACAGTTTCAGCAGTAGATATCTTGCAATAAGCTGAGCAACCGTGACACCCTTCTGGTCTATGCTGGCATATTCACTAGCAGGCAAGACTCCCATTCACACAATTTTAAATAAATGTGAGCCAATGATAGTGGAAGATTTAGGGCAGATATAATACAAGACATGAGAAAAATGGAGTCCCTATGTAGCTAGCTCTTCCATACAGCCAAGGTCAGCAGAAGGAGCGGAAATCCAACAGCGAGACATTCTTCTGAACTTCGTTTTTACGATGAGCCCCCCTACTGAACCATAGGAGTCCCACTCTAATTGACTAAGAAAATTACTGAACTATGGGTAGTAAGCCAACTTTTAGCACAGACAACAAAAGCCTTTTTCTTGGCTTTCAAGAGAATTAGACCAGGTCCTAGATTAATATTTCTGTATTTACTTTCTCTGTGGGTTTTATAATAAAATCCCTGCCTTCCAAAATGTAAAAATATTATTTAATCTTTCAGGGGTATTAAAATTCAAAGCAAATACAAAATTCACATTTACAAAGTAAAGAACCTACAGAACTAATTCTGAAGTATTCTCCTGCTGACACTCATATGCTGTGAGATTCTATAATGTACTAAATTGTATCTTTGTGTACCCTAATTGTCAACGCTGGTATGCTCCACTGACATTCATCTTCTTCAACCTTACTTATTAGTTGTATTTGGCTCAGTTAAAATGTAAGTACAGGCAGAAAAAATTCCTCAGGGCAAGGGAGGGAAACTTAATTGGGGTTCTTTTTAATATTTAATATTTATTTGATGTACACTTTGGAGGAAAATGTGAATTTATGAGCAAGAGTTACTACTTTTTTTTCTCCGGCGTAAGAGAGGGGTAATGCAGAACTTAAAATTCCTGATTCTTTTTAGATTTCAAGGAGAATGGAAAGGTATTATAGGTGAAAGATCAGCTAGTTATAATACTTCACATCTGATTGTAAAATTACTTAGCCCTGAACACTTCTTATCCCGAGACTGAGATTATCAATAGAACTCAATATCAAACAACTCAATCCTTTTAAAAATCTAGCTCTCCATTCTGGTGTCAAAAGGGGAATTGAGCTCTTTGCTGGTTATTACTGCCAGCTGGCACGCTGACCAGAGACAGATCTGAGAAGAGGATAGCATTCAGTTATTGTATCACTTAAAATCCCCTGAATTTTGAAGTTTTGATTACACTGTCTGATATCTGTTCTCTATGAGACTAAGAGGGAGAGATATATCAAAGATTGATGGGATTGAAGGGACTGAAGAGTTCTTGCTGTTTATCCTCCTGCAAGGCAGGATCAGCTATTCCCGCATTCTTCCTGACAGGTATTTGTCTAACTTGTTCTTAAAAGCCTCTAAAGGTGGAGAAGTGTTTCCTGGCTAGACTGCGTATATTCTAGCACTGCATTATCCTAGTCCTTCCTTTTTTATAGGTTTGGTTTTCCTGATACGAGTCTTCGTAGCCACAAAGTTAAGTCACTGCTTTTCATTCAATGCCTGATAAGCAGGGAAAACATCATTTTGCTACATGGCCATATTTTACTCATTATGAG
Organism: Apteryx rowi; assembly: GCF_003343035.1. Lineage (NCBI taxonomy): Eukaryota > Metazoa > Chordata > Aves > Apterygiformes > Apterygidae > Apteryx > Apteryx rowi. Next base: position 3,664,383 of record NW_020449974.1, read on the forward strand.
ACTTGTGCCTTGCTCCACCCCATCCCAACAGCTCTCCTATTTAGAGCACAGGAATATCTGCATGACCAGACCACAGAGCCAACCAGCATAGAATTTGTTTTGTATAGTGGTCAGTGACACATGTGTCAGAAGAAAAAGAATAAAATCAGGACATACAAAGAGACTTCCCTAGTGCTGTTCTCTCAACTTTCAGCAACCCGTAGCCTGGGGCTTCCTGAGCCAGAGGATGTATCTGGAGCTTTACCTTTAACAGTATGTGATAGACATTAACTTCATGATTTTTTTCTGATCTTAGTTCTTAAGTTGTTTATGCTTTTGGCTTGCATAACATCCCGTGATAAAGAGCTCTGCAGTTTAATTATGTTTTACATGAAAAAAAGGAAGTTGAATAAGCATCCCAGTCACCTTCTCTGTACTACTGATGATTTCATACTCCTCTGTGCTATGTTTTAACAACCCAGTACATTCTATACTTTCTTACAGTTCATGTTTTCTGAACCCCTATTCCTCTCTGGACTCAGGYGTTATACATTTTTCTTTAAACACAGTGCCCCATACCAGAATGGGCTCATGCAGGAAAAGTCTTACAAATTTGCTGGCTGTTCCCTCTCCCAGCTTTTTGTGGCTAATTATCTCCATGTCAAGGTATAAAACCTTACATTTATCTGTAGTGAACAGCACCCTTTAAAAATTTTCAGACCTTTTTTTTTTTAATTATCAAAATTCACTTGGATTTTTCAATGTATGTGCAGCCCTGAAAATGTAATGACTATATTCTATGATCTATCTTCTAAAAAACTGACTACAGTATTGACTGATATCAAATCCAAGAGCTCCAGGATACTCCCCTTAATATATCTGTTATTCATCTCTTTGTTTTCTTGTTAGTGATATGAATAGTTTATTTGTTCTAGCATTTTTTGGAAAACTAAACTGAAGTTGGTGAGTCTGCAACTCCTAAGATATTTTATTTTCTTCTCTTTTTAAATACAGACACTGTATTTTCCCTTTTCCAATCATCTGGTACCTCATCTATTCCCCAAAGCTTGAGCAACTGCTTCAGAGATATCATTGCTCATCTCTTAAATACTTAGAATGAAGTTTATCAGGCTGAGGTGTTTAAAAATGATTAAATTACAACTAGAAAGTGTTACTGTATTTAATGCTGAGGACTTCTTTGTTTCTCAGTGGTTGGCTATGTATAATAGCCCACTGAATATTTTCTCCCCCCAACCCCAACTTAAGACAGAGGAGGAGGTGAAAAAAGGGGGAAATGCTTCAGCCACTCAGCATAGCCATCTGCAATTTTCCTTCTTTTTTGAGTATTAGCTGGATACTTTTTGGTCTTTTTATTAKTGCTACTTGCTACTCCTGATGGCCCTTGGTGACTGCATCTCATTTCATGCTTTGGCTTTTCTCACTGAGTATTGATGATATTCTTACACTTTCTCCTGTCACTTCTCCAAAATTACTGTGCATCCAGACACTCCAATATATTGCATGCTACATATTTCTTTGTGTCCAGTCCTACAGAAAATGATACCACAGCTGGCCAGAAACTGTTCTGCAATTCTTTTAAAATACAGAATAAAAGCAAATTTAGGATATTTCAAAATCAAGACAATAAAAAAGTACAAATGTTTGTTCTGATATCTCTGAAAAAATTCTATTCAGACCATACTGTTTTGATTCAATTTGATTGTTCCCAACTTTCTCCTACCAAATGAGATACAGTTTACTCATCCAGTATTATATTAGAAGCTTAAACAAGACATTTTGACATCATCATAACAGGGGATTTATTTATTTATTTATTTATTTTTAAACCACAAACACTTAAAATTCCTACCTCCCCAGAAAAAAAAGATTAGGTTTAACTTTTCTTTTTCTGGCATTAAATACACTGGTTGCAATTGCTGAGCACGAACTAGATCAAAGATGTAAGCACTTGGCCTTAAGGTACCTTTGGAGACCAAAAAATAACTTTTTCTTCTTCTTCTTACTCCCTCTCCTAGCTTCAAATAGCTGGGGCAGGGGGACAGGGAAGACATGGGAAGTAAACTTTAAGGAAAATTAAAACTAGCTTTGATGCAAAAAATATTCTTGCATATGAAGAATGAATTCTTGGGCTTCAGCTGAAAGTGTTATAAGGCTGCACCTTAGTCTTTCATAATGCTTTCTACAGGTAGTCAGTTTGCTGATGCTACTTATTTATTCAGGGTAATAAAGCTAAGTCCAACACTAAAGCCTCTGACTGGGCAATAACATAGAATTAAGGACAGAATCATCAAAAAAAGAATAGAGAACAGCATTATACGAATGCATAAATCCAGAGCCTACTGTTATCCCAAAACCTGTGTGGTTCTGGTCTCCCATCCCAGCAACAATGCAGAATGACAAGCAAAGGGGCAAACAAGAACCAAGAGGATGTGCCAGAGGTGCCAGAGGTATGGTGTCCTTCTTAGATCGGCTTATATTGGAAAAAGATAACTGAGATAGTAAATGACAAAAGGATATAAAATCACGAGCGACAAGAAGACAAATAGGGAAAAATGTTATTGTTTCTTCCATAGCAAGAACTAATGACCACAAATTAAAGATAATGGGAAACAGAAAAAACAAAACAGGAGGAGGTAGTCTAACGTGTTTATGTGAGCTAAGCCTTCCAAAGAAGGCTATAGATGTTAGAAGTTTAGTAAGACTCACAGGGAGACTGGACAAGGCCATGAAAGAAAAACTTTGTGGTAACCCTCACCAGCACAGAAGCCACTGCTTTCTCAAGAGGGGCTTGACTTGCAAATGGCTGCAAGGAGGGAGAACATGTGGAAGTCCTATTTACGATAGCCCAGTTCTTAACACTTTTCCTGAAACAAACACTCACTTTTGGCTGAAACAGGATGTGGAGGTAAATAGAAATTATGCTTTTAAACAAATATATAATGTGATTATTTTACCCCAAAGTTAAACTTTTATGTGAATATGAATTTTATGTATTGCAGACTCAAGTTTATTACCATTACTTGTTATTGCATTCCAAGTATCTATGACATAAGAGTATCATTCATGTTTCAAGCTTCTTTTTTCCTCTGAAAACATACCTTTATTAATCATGTACACTATAACACTTAATCTCTTTATATATTGCTCTGGGATTCATGTTGTAACCTTCCTCTTCAAGCCAGCAATGTTGATGCTTTCTATTTTTAGTGCTTGCCCTCTTGTTTCAAATACGTTAATGGGCAAAGCTGTAGTTCGGTGAAGCTTTTTCTCCTAATTTTGTATCCCAACGTTGGTTTCTCCTATGACTAATAAGCTGTAAGATCTAAATTAAGTTTTTCTCATGATTGGGACAGTAATAACATCTCTTTCCCCAGCATATTTTCTGATTTCTACTAAGGTGATTAGATAACCATATGACCTTTCTTGTAGTGAAGACATAAGTGTGGTCTCCTCTTGCTACATGGTTGCCTAGTTACATAAAGCCTCCAGGAACATATTGCCTTTAACACTTCTACTAAATCTGGCTGAAATAGGTAGAATCCAAAACTTATTATTCTGAATGAAGCAGATAGCTATGTCTTGTTCCTTTAGAGAATCAAACCGAAAATACATTTATATACTGTAGGATATATAGCAAAGGTCCATCTTCAGCATTGGGTATGTTGTAAAATATTAGATAGAAAGAATTTATGCTTATCATTTTATAAAAACACCCAACAGTACTTTCTATGTCCTGAATGACAGTTTTTACTATGGAATTATTTTATTATTAAATAACATAACTTTTCCATTATTAAAATAAAATTACTTTTTATGTCAATAAGCAAGTACTTCCTGCATAATTCTCTTTCCCCAAATTCCCATTTGTGTTGTAATAAAACAGGACCCCCTCTGCCCCAATTTTTCTATTCCCATGCTTCCAGCATTTTTAGCAGCTTTACATCTCAAGTTGGATCGATGTAAAGAGAAAGACACTGCAGTGCTAAAATACATTGCAAATACACATTTTACATCCAACAGCCTTTTCCAACTTTTACACAAAGATGTTATGATGAGAATAAATAAAATTTCTCCCATTCACTTTCTGTGTCTGTTCATACTATCAATAAGAACAAAAAGAATTTTTGTTCTCTTAACCTCCCACCCTGACACTCCCCAAAACCCACCCTTTAAGCCTCTCTACCAAATTGCTGCAGTGCAAACTAATAGAATGAGGTGCTGAAATATCTATCTGTTGTGCTGTGTGACTGCAGTCGAACGGATTATCATGGATGGGGCTTCCAATTTACATCACATGGCGCAGCTTCGTTTGCACAGCAAGAAAGCCACAGGCCCAGTTCAAACAGCAGGGCTTTATTCTACTCCGTATTGCCACAACCTTAAATTCTTATCTTTGCTATCTTAATAGGTATTTCGTATTTACATAAGCAGTGAAGAAAAATTGTAAGGATGAACGAAACATTTTCTTTAAAAAGTTGAAGAAAATTCTTCCCTTCCTACTATCTCTGTTTCTAGGTTCTCTCTCCATCCACTGTTCACGGAAAATTAGATTTTATGCAGTATGCACAGCTAAGTTGCATTGCAGCCCTACAATGATTCCCACCAAAATCTGTGTGAAAATACAGGATTAATTACTGCCTAGCATACATTAAAGTGGCAGACAAAATATTTTTCCACTGTTCATTTAGGACTCAAAATATGCATTGTAGCACCCCTTGAACTGAACCCCATAAGAAACCCTTTGCAGAAGCTCAAACTCAAATCAGTGGGATTAATTTAAGTAGGGATGCATTAACAGAATACAGAAACGACAAAAAAAAGATGCCTTTCTGAAGATCTAACCTTTCCACCTCAGGTCACCAGGTCATAAGTTGCAAAAATGATGAAGCCTTTCCTCCTTTGCCTGTGAAGGTCATTGCTGAATTATCCTTGTGCAAGACCAAATGGAAATTCTGCATGCTGCTAGTACTCTCACCATCTCTCCATCCAAATTCCTTCCTCACTCCCCCTACTCAGCGTTGGTTCTTCACTAGTACAAAGGGGGAACAGCAATCCTTGTTAGGTGCTCTAACACAGATCACTGATGATCTCCATCATTTATTCAACAATATGTCTTTTTTTTKGGGGGGGGGGAGGAGAGGGAGGGAGGGTAGAGAAAATGTTTAGGGACTTAAACCAAACAACCTTAATCTGCCAGCCTTTGCAGAAATGAGCCCATAGTCTCCAAAGTTATGGAGACCTGAGAAGGAAGCTGGACACACAGACAGGACATTCACGCACAAAACTGTACAAAAACTGCACTAACAATCTCATGTAGAACACAAGCCAGCATCCCTGACATGTCAGAATATTATTATCCTGTTAAAATAAATAAACAAACAAACAAAAAAACTCACACTTTTCTGGCTTGAAACACTAAACAAAAAATTAACATATTTGCATTCTCTTAGCAATACATCGACATTTTTTTTCCTTTTTTCCCAAATAATCCAGTATAATTTAATTGGACATTGATTGATTTACAAAGCAGTTATGATTTAGTTGTCTATTGATCTTTTATTTTAAAATGTTTTTATCTGGAAAGAAATACATTAATATTTGCTTATTATTTTGCTGGATTTCTACTAAATAATCTGACAAGTGTGAAAGCACTTTTAATTTAGATCTCCACTGCTTTCAGTTTGTATTCATGCTATTCTATGAAGAGTAATATGTTTACATTCTATTCCACCTTACTAGTAAGACAGTTTCCATCCTGCAGCTCTTTTGTCAGTAGTAACTAAAGTTATTTCAGCTGGAACATGGCTAACTCCCCACATTCCCTCCCAACCCATCACCTTCCCCCAAATAATTTTTAAGGGGATGCTCACAAACTGTATTGATTAAAAAACAAAACAAAACAAAACTCTCAGCTCCAACTGTCAATGTGCCTTATGTATTAAATTCTGGCATCCTAAAGTGAAATTCTTTTATATTACATTGTCTAATCTTTCTTTAAGATTGCCATCTGGATGCCTCTCACTAGAAAGAATTCCAGTAGATACAACACCGTCTGGAGAAAATCTACTAAGGACTCCAGATCTTCTTAAATACGTATTTATTACACAGTTGCATCTGATTTGGGGCTACATGGTAAATTTTGGTCTTAAATTTCTATAGCTAAACATGTACCAAGAGATTAATAGGGTTGTGCTGAAGATCTTTTATCCTTAATCTTGAAAAAGATATGTAAAAGGAAAGCTTTGATTTTCCTGCATGTATATAAAACTGAGAAGGCTGCAATACATCATTTGATTATAAAGGATGAGGGAAAATTGAGCTTCTCTGGAACTGATGTTTATTATTACAAATCGTTTGCCAGCATTTCAATAAATGCTATTTCATTCCCTGCCCATTCCCCCAAAAAATGCTCAGCAGAAGTGAAATTATTGGATAATGTCAATATCGACTAATTCATTTAGGAAATACACTAAAAGCAGTCTCAGACTTGCTGATTATTTTCCATTTCAGCTATTTTTGAAGAGGGGCAAAAAGGAAATCTTTCCAGTTTGTATTAATTTTTTCACAACTCTTTAAGAAATTGAGAGCAGAACTGAATGCTTTTCAGATCTTTTTATAAGAAATTTTAACCTGAAACACTTTTTCCTCAGTTTTCTGACTTGCAAAGGTGTGAAATGTGGACTTCTGAGAAACACATTAAAAACAAAAACGATCACGGGATGGAAGCACTACTTCCATCACATGCTGGTTGAGAAAGCTAATGATCTAAGGAAGAGTGATCCTGCTTCAAAGTTGGTGCTTTCACACTTACAGTGCTACTCTCTTCTTGCATAAGTTTAGGGAAGTCATTTAATTCCCAAGTCATTTCCCATGTGGAAAATGAAAATCAAGTTGGTTGCAAGACTTATTTTTTCAACTTTGTTACTATTATTTCCGGCACAAGAACAGTCTCATTATGCCTTGAACAGTCTCACTTCAGCTATTACACAGTACTACAGTACATATACATGAAGAAATAAAATTCTGTAAGCATGTTTCAACACACATCATCTTGATAGTTTGCAGAATTCATCATGTTCTTAAATACTTCTGTATCCTAAAATATCATTATATATTGCTATAGTTACACAATTGTTTTGGACTCTGATTTATTTAGGTTTTAAAGATTACAAGCTTGTCCAAACTAACTATCCTTGCACTTTTTCACTGGTGAATCTGGATCTACTGAACCTCTGGTGAATGCTGTAACAACTGGGAAATGGGGTGTTCTGGCATGAACCTGAGCTAAGAGATCATGTAGGAAGCCTTCGATCAAAACTGGTACATCGCTTGCAAAAAATCTTGTCTATCACGGTATCGAAAGCTATTTAGCAACATGCATTATTGTCAAAAAAAGCCACCAAGCTGTACTGTAACACATATGAAATGCTCCTTAGAAATTAGGGAAACGGTTTCTCCTTCCCCTAGTTAATTGGCTCTTTGCCTATTTGTTGTAATTAAATTTCAGCACCCTTGCTGGTGATTAATAGATTTTATTCTCCCTTAAGAAAAAAAAATGGCTATCATCCTCCTGACATTTTACAAGGTAAGCTCAGCCATTAAACAGAAAGGGTGAAAGATTTGGTTTCCAAAATAGAACTTCACTTAACAAAACAGTTAGGATGCATCCTGCTACCTTGTTTTACTTCTTTGCTGAATAATCTGGGGACTCAACACCATTTCAAAAAACTGTCTAGATCCCCTCATGTAAGACTATTGTAACTTTTTTTGACAAGTTTTTATTTGTTGTTGCTCTTCCTCCAAAACAAAAATGCAAGAAGTGAGAGGACTGGAAAGAACTGCTCGCTCCAAGTTACTGGTCCAGCTCTATTTGACATTATTTTGTATATACTTCAGACTACTCGGTAAAAACTGCAAGGTGCCAAAAGCTTTAGAAATAAAAATCTTGATATTGTTCATGCCCATAAAAGGTCCCAGTCCAAAGATGAAAACACCATTTACCAGAGGCAGTAACAGAACTTTATCCCCAAAGCAGTTCCTATCTCCCACTCCCCTGACATGATGCTGGTACTTTCTGTGCTCCTAGAGTACGACCAGAGCATTTTTCTAAGCTCCCCTGCTCCACATGTCAAGAGCCTATGTTGGCCGATTACATTTCTTGTATTGCACTGTGAGCCTACCCCAAATCTCCTTTAGAGCAGGGTATGGCTGCCCAGTCACACGTCTGCTAGCAGGAGAAGTTCCAGCTACAGCATCAAGCCCTAGTGCTGTAAGTCTTTCTCCATATCTTCAGCCAAGATGGTATAAGTCATGCCCTCATTACTTTGACCTCAGATTAGGGGAAGACTCAGCCTCCCCATCTACCTTTCAGTTGAGTCTGCTTGGCCTGAGACAAGGGCGGGGAGGGGGTAGGGGGCAAGGCAGAAAGAATCAATACTTTGTGCTGATTTTCTCCTAAGCAACACAAAAATGTCACCAAGAACATACTAGAAGGCTAGTATGTGTTGAGGGTTTGCTTACAAGAGGCAACATGGCACCTGCGGCACTAACCATACTCACCTGATCAATACTATCAACTCAGTCAATGCAAGAGGAGTAGGGTTAGCTGGATACCTGCCAGACAAAAAATAGCAAGTTCCTAAACTGAAAGGTTAAGGCTTTCGATTAGCCTTGTCCACAATGCTCAGAGTCTGATACCCACAGCAGTTATTCAGAATATATTTTTGAGTTAAAAAGTGAGGGGCAAAGAGTTCAGATGTCAAGTCAGGTGAGGAATGATTTTCCTAGCCTGCGAATATTTTCTCGGTCTGCAGAGAGATTAATATAAGATCTTCTGAGGTTGAAATAAATGCCTATTTCAAAGAGGCAGCAGTCTAGGACTTAAGGCATTTACCACAAAGTGGGAGATGCAAATTGAAGCTCATTCACTACCTCATTTAGAGCAGGGGCTTGAACCAGTCTCCCCCAGCCCAGATGAGTGCTGTCACCACTGGTGCACCAGCAAATCTTTCATGTAAACACTAATCTTAATAGCAGAGAGAGGGATTATTTGAGAGTTGAATTTCCTGTCAAAACAAGAAGGCAGGCGTTCTGTTCAGCTGTTTATCGGAACCTGTCTGCAGAACACTCGCGCTCGTTCTCTTTATGACCTATATTTCAGAACACTCAATAGCTTAGTGATAGGAACACTCATTGGTTTTTTAAAATTGAATATATAGTCTCTGGTCCAAATCAGCTACTGAAGAGACTTCAGTCTGGCTCTCTCCCAGCCTAAGCAAGAATCCACATTTCAAACCTTTTTTTTTTTTTATTCTACCACTGAACTGTTCCTTTTATTCTTCATCTGAATTACCTTAAGGTTTGTTTCACTTTTTTTAAACCACAAAAAATATTCTTCCGAAGCTGGGGGAAGGAAGAATAGATTAATAACCATTTTGGACAAAATGAATTTGCTTTAAGATTTTCAACTAGTTGTATGAAGATACATAAAGATACAGATAGAAAAGAACACCAGGCCCATAAGGGTAAGCATATGGCAGCCTTTATGCATAAGCATTTGGTAGCCTCTACAGAATAGCTGAAGAGTAGAGAAGTATGCTTCTCTACTCTGAAGAGAGTACTCGTGCAATTTTTTTGATTTCCAAAGTTGAAAACACTTTCTGCCTTTTTCTGTGCCCCAAATCAGTTTGGCAGGTTGTATAAAAAACTCATAGCTATAATAATTACACAACAACTCTGTATCTTCTTGCTCTCTTTAAAACTAGAGTTGTGCTCACAACAACAGCATACACCAGCTAGTGGGTTTGAACTACCAGGAATTACAAAGTGGTAAGGAAGCCAAGAATTTACCTTATGGGATCTTTAGGCTGGGATTTAGAAGAGCCCTGTAAAGTAACATCAGGCAAGAGAGACTGAAGTGTCAGTGGTTCACCGCTCATTTTTTTTCAAAATTATGGCAGAAGAAAGATCTAACTTCCTTTAACTTGCCATGATTGTAAATAAAGTAGTAGTTAATTTAAAAAATTTACCGTAACTTCAGAAGAAAGACTTATAGCATATTGACGAAAAGGAGATAAACTTATACGCTTCCTTTTATTTTCCTGAGTGCAGCAACCTATAGAATTTCTTCCATAAGTTTTTTTTTCGTTTGTTTGTTTTTAATCTTTGAATTCCATTCCTTTTCTTTCCTGACACTTGCTGTAAAGCCAGATTTTTCCGGCTAATGCACATGCCTAGAAGGTGTTATTTTCACCCATCTACAGTGTAAGTTAAAACTACTCTTGGTTCTCAACGACCTAAAATGTCATCCTTATAATTAAAGAAAGATGACAAAAGCAAAACATTGACATTTGTAGTTCACAGAGTAACCGTCCTAACCCGTTAGGAAATAATTTGTACAGGACAGTTGACTTTTATTCCATGAACATCTACAAATTCAAACTCATTTTCGTCTTCCGTCTCCTCTTTTTAGTCCATTGCTACTTTTCAAACAGCTTGCTTTTATTTCTTCCTCTCAACTTGTAGTCCCCTCTCTTTTGCCCTTTCTCATAGGCAGCCCAAAGAAACAGACGTATCTGGTGAGAAGTGCGTTCATCACAGCCCACATGGATGGAGTCTCTCAGGCCAAGTATTAAGGACTAAACCTGAAGACCAGAAATATTCTAAAAAATACAAAACAATACAGGTGTGTCAATTCCATCTCAGACTGTTTTTAGTCATTCCAGTTCCCAAAGGCACTTGCAATAATAGGATGATGAAATTGTCCCTTACCCCTGCCCTAGGCCAGCAGTTTCCTTTTATCCACGTTTCTTTAGCTTACAGGAGATTTGCCATTTAAGTACTCGTTTATATATTGATTTTGTTTGCTTTTGACTGTGTTATCTTCATAGCACTGCAACAAGTTAGTTTTCTACATCAGCACTTGAACTTGCACAGTTCTCACCAGCAGTTTATGAAATCCTGCCCGCATTCTCTCTTCTCTTCCCTCACCCCTTCAGCAGAAGCTGTTATTGTGAGGTGGGTTCTTACCGGGCTAAAGCAAAGGAAAACACAAGCTGAGAAAAGTCTGAGAAACGTTATTCTTGAGTAGAAAACTTAACAGTAAGCACATCTATGAGACACCAAGACCTGTTCATGCATAACTACAGTAGAACACAGACACTGGTGCATCATTCCCTTAGCTTTACAATAGCATCCTTGGTGTTTTGTCCAAATGAGGTAAATACTCGGAAAAAACATTTATGTTCAGAGGCAGTCAAATTATCCTGTTCAAATGGGGCTTATGACTTATCTCTGAAGCAAGTAAATGCTGTTCTCCCCTCATAGCACAGTAATAGTAGATGCTAACTGCCCTTGAGGTGCAGAAAGACATCAGATGTGATAGTGCCTGATGGGAGGAGAAGACAAGACAAGACAAAACAAAGAAAAAAGAAAAGGAAAGGAAAGGAAAGGAAAGGAAAGGAAAGGAAAGGAAAGGAAAGGAAAGGAAAGGAAAGGAAAGGAAAGGAAAGGAAAGGAAAGAAAACCTCCTTCTGGGAAGAAGAGGTGACAAATCAAATGTTTTTGTAAGTCTCTATTATTTATCATTATTCACTCTGCTTGCAATTTACCCAGAGAAAAATTCTACTCTTTGTGCAGAAGAAATCCAAAAGCCTGTTTAAGAATCTATAACATTTTAAATTTCACTGACATGTACACATAGGCTAAAAACTATGTCCTATAGAAATGTCTCTCACAAAGCTCTCCAATGTAGACGAAATGTAACCCCTTTGATTTTCATCAGTTATATGGTAATCTTTTACAATCCACAAGCCTTGTATTATTTCTGAGACAAGCTAATAAGACAAAAAAAAAAAAACTCCTGAAGAGTGCTAATGCACAGTTCCAGATACTGTTTTATATTCAGCTTTTGTTTCATGGCAGGAACACTGAAATTGATAGGAGTCTCCATTCACAAAACGCAGATTATTTGTGTTCAATTCTATCATTCTGTTCAGCCCAAAGCATTTGGCAGCCTAGTTCCATAGTAACATTGGAACGCACCCACTTCTGCCAAAGACTACAGAAAACAGAGCAGAGGGTAAGAGTGTCTTAGGAATCAAAGTACTTTGAGGTAACTCCCATTTTTATATAGAAAAGTGTCATTGAGATATTACCGTCTAGATGGAGACAAGACCCTGTTTGTCTTATGTGCCTTTTTCCAAAAGACTCAGTGCAATTAATGCTTTGGTGTTTGATCCATCCCCAGGAGGAGGAAGAAAGAACTTCTACCCAAATCTGGGCATTTTGGAGTCTGTTTTAAGTTTAATTATGAGGTTAGCAAGAAGTGCAGTTCTGAAACGGTAATCCACGTTAGCAGGATTCTATGCTCATTGGAGAAAAATATTTTGCCAAGTATATATTTCTGATTGGACTTACAGGGGTCAAAAATTATTGTAGGGAAGCGAGTGGACTGATTTAGTATTTAATCAGCATTAACTGTCGGATTTCCTTTTCATCTTCTATGTCTCAAGTAGCAAAGGGGCTGAATAGAAACCTTAAGAAAGTAGAGGCCAACAAAAGGTATAAAACCTCTTCATCCAGCCCTGAGAACTACTTATGAACTACCTGAACTATTGTTGAAGAATAACTCTGGTGGTCACCAGGAGCTTTCTGAATCTTTGACACACAAATATTATGAAGAGTAGCATATCAGACTAAGCTACACAACAGTAAGCTGTGCTGTGCTACAATTTTTCACTGGTAGGGTCCAACACCAATGGGAAAACTAGATATAAGAGGAGAGAGAAAAGAGAGAAAAAAAGAGAAAAGAGAGAGAAAGAGAGAGAGAGAGAGAGACAGGAGTTACTAAAACAAACATGCCCGGTCTAAATCAGAGATGATTACTAATGACTTTATTCCCATATCAGAAGCAGTAAACAACAGTACAACATTTAGTTACGGAGCCACACCAGTAACTGAACAGCATGACTGACTGACAACAAAAAAGTAAAAATGAAGACAATATTTTAACAAGTGTGCAGCCCAGAAGACAGTGCTTATAAGTGGACATATCTTGGAGTCAAAAGCCAAAAGCATTTCTTCTGTACAGCTGGTGATGACAGAAAGTGAACATATGGAGCAAGTGAGGAGAAAAACGCTGGTGGAATGAAGAACATTTGGAAAGCTAAATCATATCACAAGAAGTAATTTATCAAATTTTCAATCAGTGTGCCCTTCTTGCAATGACTTATGGACGGGAATTTTGAAAACTTGGTAGAAGTGAGGAGGATGAAAGAAAAAAACAGGTAACATTTGCTAGAAATCATCATCCTGGCTATCATGACTTACTAGAACTTGAAGACAAAAGCCACAGTTCATTGCTTCCAGTGTCCCTACAACTTCCTTTAGCAGAAATTCTCCCAACTAGATAAGTTTGTAGCCCTTTAATAGTTGACCCATGACACACACGCATCTGAGCAACTCAGGACACCATTCAGAAGAGAACACTGTTATTCATTAAAAAGTAAAACTAGATGTGTCTATAATTGATTTATATAGTAAAGTTAAATAAATATTTATGTCCTCAAACAGCTACTACAAGCAGAGCATCTTATAGGAAGAAAGACAAAAAAGATTCACCAGGAATGAATAAAACAGCATCAAGCATGAAACGCATTATATACAGACAAAGAGCAGTTCAGAGTTTAATCACTTTTGCTAGTGTTCAGGATTTGGTCTCCAGCAGAGCAGCTCCCTAAGCTTCTTTTACCTGTCAAATATAAAGCAAGGTCAGCATTCTGTATTATAGCACCCCAAAGAAGATTAAGTGGAAGGTCCTAAATTATACACAGGAGGTAGCAATATGCAAGCTTCGGTTATCACAAGTCAGCTGATGCAAGATAGTTTGTTGTAGGAGATAGCTGTTACTGATGGGAACCCCAGGAGTAAGAGGACCCAAGCAATCATTTGGCTTGCATTGGCTACATGTATTTTTAACTCTGGCTGATCCCAGAACTTACACAGCTTGGCTGCATAACTAACTGTGTTTTGAAATGAGCTGAGCACTCACTGTTCGCACACATTTCAGAGCTCCTGGAATAAAATTCAATCCACTACTGATTACAGAGGGAAGCTAACTAACTAGCATGGAAATAGATATCTATCTTTCAGATGGGCTACGAGATGAGATTTTACACCACTCATGCTCACCATCCTTCTGTAAAGTGACAGTGTATTTAGATGCAAAAAAGAGGAAAAATCTGCAGCAGGWATAGACAGAGATGTGTAAAACAGGCAGGAGAAGAAACCAAGAGAATTTGTATTAGAACTTGCATTTTGAATAACCCTCCTAAGAACAAGAAGCCAAGAACTCAGTCTTCTCGTTATTACATCTGACATCTTCCTAGTTAGATAGAACAAGAGTATTTCACAAGAACGAGGGGAGAGCAGTGGATGTTGTCTACCTAGACTTCAGCAAGGCTTTTGACACTGTCTCCCAGAACATCCTCATAGACAAGCTCAGGAAGTGTGGGCTAGATGAGTGGACAGTGAGATGGATTGAGAACTGGCTGAATGGCAGAGCTCAGAGAGTTGTGATCAGCGGCGCAGAGTCTAGTTGGAGGCCTGTAGCTAGCGGTGTCCCCCGGGATCAGTACTGGGTCCAGTCTTGTTCAACTTCTTCATCAATGACCTGGATGAAGGCACAGAGTGCACCCGCAGCAAGTTTGCTGAYGATACAAAACTGGGAGGAGTGGCCGATACACCAGAGGGCTGTGCTGCCATTCAGAGAGACTTGGACAGGCTGGAGAGGTGGGCAGAGAGGAACCTCATGAAGTTCAACAAAGGGAAGTGCAGGGTCCTGCACCTGGGGAGGAATAACCCCATGCACCAGTACAGGTTGGGTGTCGACCTGCTGGAAAGCAGCTCTGTGGAGAAGGACCTGGGAGTGCTGGTGGACACCAAGTTAAGCATGGGGCAGCAATGTGCCCTTGTGGCCAAGAAGGCCAATGGTATCCTGGGCTGCATCAGGAAGAGTGTTGCCAGCAGGTCGAGGGAGGTGATTCTCCCCCTCTACTCAGCCCTGGTGAGGCCACATCTGGAGTACTGCGTCCAGTTCTGGGCTCCCCAGTACAAGAGGGATGTGGCACTACTGGAGCAAGTGCAGCGAAGGGCCACAAAGATGATGAGGGGACTGGAGCATCTCTCTTATGAGGAAAGGCTGAGAGAGCTGGGCCTGTTTAGCCTGGAGAAGAGAAGGCTGAGGKGGGATCTTATCAACGTGTACAAGTATCTGAAGGGAGGGTGTCGAGAGGATGGGACCAGACTCTTTTCAGTGGTGCCSAGCGACAGGACGCGAGGCAAYGGGCACAAACTGAAACACAGACASTTCCATCTGAACATGAGRAAAAACTTCTTCACTGTGAGGGTGACAGAGCACTGGAGCAGGTTGCCCAGAGAGGTTGTGGAGTCTCCTTCTCTGGAGATATTCAAAACGCGCCTGGATGCAATCCTGTGCAATGTGCTCTAGGTGACCCTGCTTGAGCAGGGGGGTTGGACTAGATGATCTTCAGAGGTCCCTTCCAACCTCAGCGATTCTGTGATTCTGTGATCTTTTCCAATATCCTTTCCAGACAGAGTTAAAGCTGCTAGATGCAAGTCTGCCTGAGACCATGAAAACAAGCTCATGTAATACATTGACAAAGAATCTATGATTTATCCCTTCTATCAATCACTGCAATTTGTGAATGACCGTGCTGTGCAGCATATTACTGACTGCAAAGAAGTCGCACACACACACACACAAATTTAATTCTTTTAMCAAGAGTAGTATTCCACTTTTTCGTCACTAGAAAAATTCACAGAACGAAAAAAAATAAAGGACAGGAGAGCTAAATCGAGTTAAATCGAAAGCAGGCCTTGCTGCAGAATCAACGCATTCAAGCAATGAAAAAGTCTGCAAGCCACATTTGCCAATACATGATTTAATATCTGACAGAGCTTCTAAGACCTTCAGCCCAAAAGGTCCAAAGAAAAAAAGGAGATGATATTTATACTGGAATTTTCATAATGAAGGGAAAATATATATCCATATGGCATAGGAATGCCTAGAGTCCAATAACTCTTGGAAGGAAAAGATAACTGCTCTAAAGGGTGTCATTAACAATGATATTCCCTTAACCTTAGAGGCACATATTTCAGTTTGCAGAACATATATATACATTTACAGATCTATTGGGAAACTCACGGATACACACTTAACGGCACCACTAGATAGATGGTAGGTGGATTTGAAGAAAGCAAAGATGTGCTCTCTACAGCTTGCTCATTCCTTTTAGTTCTGCAGATGTGGAATATGCACTAAAAGTTAGCATTTCACAGTCATGCTTTGATATTTAAAATTGATCACTAAATATTATCTCCCTCCTCCACCAAAAAGTATGTATTTAGAAGCCAATAAAAGAAAAAACAGGACTCAAGGTATTCATTGCAAATACAAGTATATTAAGCATAGCAAATTGTTAGCTACCAGTGTAAAACCAATTTCTGCTTGTTAAGAAAGGAATCCATAAAATTATGGTGAAAAGCTGTCATGTAACTTTAAACATTCACTGGCTATGATAACCTCAAGATAAGAATGTTTTTATTAGAGGGGAAAAAATGACTGTATCACTTATATAGCAGCACAATCCACTTGTTCATTATATACAGACCTATACACATAGTGAAGAATAGTCAGAGTCATCACTATGGTTAACACAGGTACAACACCTTGAGCTTGCAAAATTTTCTTCTCCCAGTCCCCTTCTTTCACTGAGTTGAGTTTAATGAGTCTATAGGTAAAGGAAACCAACCAACAAACCAGCCAAAGAGGAACATGACCCAAGAATGCAGGTAGAGAAGAAGTAGAAAAAATTATCCTGGACTAATGGAAAGAAAATGAGAGGCAGTTCTCAGAAATGTGTACAGGCAACTGGTCATTTTAATTTGATCATTAATTTTGTTTAACAGCCAGAGAATGTGTTTTATACAGCAGAGGAAGTGACAAATTTGAATGTGCACGTAGAGAATAGGCATTTCTTTAACACACCTCTCCTGGCTAGCAGTCTTCCGACAATGAAGAATACAGAAGAGAAAAAGAAAGAATAACCTGTATAAACAGAGACTGTAGGCCAAATTCGTTGTGCTTCATTTACATAAGCAGTCCCATTACACCCCTTGGATCTGTTTGCAAGAGTAGAGCAGAAAGTGTTTGGCTGCAAATAGTGTAATACACAAGAAATTACTTAATCCCACCCTGAAGGAAACATATAAGGCAATGATTGATTAAGCCTTGTGAAATACAGGAGAATCATAATCTACCCATGTACAAGATTTATTAGAAAGGTGAACTAAGTCAAGCCTTTCAGTGGTCCCCATTTTCTGGTTAGTAAATCTAATGGCAAGATAGCTTTCCAAATGCAGTAATATTGATCTATGTGATGCAGCATCAGTAAATTAATATCAGCTTTTAAAACTTCTTCATGCCAGCCAGACATGAGGTATACATAACAAAATACCACAGACCAGATATTCAAATTCACACTTAGAACCAGTGCTACAGAGAAGAAAGTACTATGGAATATGGCAAAGATACAAAACCTTAAAGACACTGCTGGTTCAAAAAAAAAAAAAATAATTTCTCAAAGTCCAAGATCAACCATTATGTTCCTACATTTTTCACTAGTCATCTGAAAGTTATTAGGAATTGCTGCAGGCACAAGGTCAACACTGCCAACTAGATGTAGGTTATAGGGTTTTACAGCAGAAGCAGCTAGCAAATTCACAAGCTTTTTATTTATTTAGCTTCTAGTATTTCACAATAAAAACTTTGCAGTTCTGAATCAAATGTATGTTCTTCCTTTTGGTGTTCAAAGCAAGCAAACAAACAAATCAATAGTTTAAAGGGGAAGAAAGCCTTCCCATACGACTGCGAAATTCTTCTTTCAGACTCCCATGCAGTGGAACTCTCCCTTTAGAAGTCAATCCATGCCACACCGAAGGGGGGGAAAGAGAAGGAAGGGGGAAGAGAAGAAGAAGAAGAAGAAGAAGAAGAAGAAGAAGAAAAAGACTGTTTTATATTCTGTCTCAGAAGGATCATTACTATCTGGCTGACAGCAAGATGATATTAACTTCAAATGCTATTCCCTAGGCTTGGAAAACACATGTGAAGGGAGGAGTGGTAGTAGAGAGATAAATCCATCTTCTCTTAACTATAATTATTTGCAAATAGGATTGAAAAACTGGGTCCGTTAGGTATTTTCCTGTTTCTTATTTGTGATACAGAGATTTGTACAGCCCAGAGAGTCTCCAAAATATGTCCCTGGATACAATGAAGAAAAAAACATCTGCAAGATATCAATGCTTTAGGATTCAAACCTGTCCTGAAGTGTCAATGCAGAAGCCTGGAGCTGATAAGAGTTAAATCTAAAGGAAGTTGTGGACTCCACTTCCACATCTGTCATGAGCAAAACAGAATTGACTAGGAGAATTTTACTTAATCTATTGCCACTTAACACAAAGATTTGATTACTGAATTGGGTATTGAGGAAAAAAAGGACAATTAAACAAGCACTTAGGGGAACACCTTTCCTCCCCCTTCCCCAAGCTCAGCTTCAGTCAAACACCTCTCCTCTTCCCCTCGCCCAGTCTCACTCCCCCTTGCTTTTGCTGCAGGTCACCCTCCTTCCCAGTCCCTTCAGTGAGGCAGGTTGCAGCCGGTGCCTAATGGTTGTTGCCTTCTGACACTCTCCTTGCTTCTTAACTTGTTTTCCTCCACTGCTCCTTACTTCAAATTTGTTTTCCTCTGCTCCAGCATGGGTTCCTCCAGTGGCTGCAGACCCTTTTTTTTTTTGGGGGGGGGGGTGAAACCCCCACATCCACTATGGGTGCCCCACAGGCTGCAGTCACCTCAGAGCTGTCTCTGCTCCAACACAGAGTGCCTCTTTCCAAGAGTGCACCTCCAGCTGCGTCCCCAACCACTTCCACCTCTCCTCCATTTCCCCTCACCTGTCTCCTCCCCTTCTCCTCCCCGCAGCAGCTACCACTCTTCCTTAAATGTTTGAACAGAGACACCATGCCTCTGACTGGCTGAAGCTTAGGCACATGATGGGGTGTTTGCATCAGTGTCAGAGACTTGCACGCAGAAGTTCATGGCCTCCTCCCACACAGGTCACCCCTACAGCCCCCAGCTACCAAACCCCACAGTTTATGTCCAGTACAGTATCTCAGAGGAGACTGACTTGGGAATGCAAGAAGGCATGGCTCCAGCCAGCTTTCTACTGCCAAAAACTCTACTGTGTTCTTTGGTATTATATGAGAGTGTCTTGCGGCCCTTCCCTCAATCTGAGTATTAATATCTCTCCTTGTACATAGCTACCATTTTTCCTGGGAAGTCACAGGAATTTTATTATTCAGGAGATCTCTTCCCCTCCAACAAATCTGGCTGAAATTGGATTCAAATGCAAATGCATCCTAAAGCTATTGTGGGATGGGACAGAGTTTAAAACATATGTGGCTGGATTGGAAATAAAAAAAAATATTCTTGAAATAATATCAGATTTGAATCTCTTAAAATTGTAATTTTAAGCTTTCAAAGAAATAAAGCTTATGTTACCATCAATTCTATTTCTGCAGTAAATTCTGATCCTGTTGCCTATTTTCACCTATATTTATCAGAAGGATTAATTGTCTAAAGGTTATACAAGTATCTTGAAAAGACTGTTTACGAGACAAACCACATTAATGCTTTCAAAGAAAAAGGGACATGAGCTCATGCCTTTATATAACAGAGAATCCACGCAAAAACAAAGTCTTTAAGGAACAAATGAATAAGAAAAAGGTTCCCTTCATACTGTTCTTCAGAGACTTGCTGTTCATTTTGGGCAATCTTTTAAAGACTTGGAGCTGGGAAGAGGCCAGATTTAAAACAAACAAACAAACAGACAAACAAACAAAACCACCACTACTGTAGACTTTAAAACAGGTTCTATTAACTCAACATTAAAACACCACCAGAGATTGAAACCAGCCCAGAGGGTATTAAGGTTTGACCCATGTAATTAATGGGCAAACTTTAACACTGACCTGGATTTCTGAAAATGCCTGGATAATGGCAGAATCCTCTTGCACTTTAAACTGTATAATAAGTTGGATGTGTCATAAGCAGCAATAGAATATAATCAAATAAATCATTTCCAGAGCTTAGGGGTACTAAATTGCAATCTCTTCCACCTCTTCCCCTCATAATTCAGTGTGGCTACCTTACTCTTCAATTTGCTTACCATCATGTTGTGAACAGTTTACATTACAGACTTAAGCAAGCCTATAAGGAGGTGTTAAGGACAACTCCTATTTATATGCTGGTCTACTCTTTCTTAGCCCAAATATCTCCACAGTACAGGACTGCCTTTATTTCCCTCTGTTTAGATACACAGATGAGAGAAGGTTGGGGATTATCTTTTTTTCTTTTTTTTTTGGGGGGGGGATGGTTAGACTCTTCTAGTAGGCATAACAACACACAAAGAGGCAAAGTAATTGATCTCATCATGAACAAGCCTATAAAATGGACTATTTGGGATATTCTAGGAAAAATTAAAGAACATACACTCCCCAGGGAATGGCAATCCAGAAAAAGCAGGCATGAAAATGCTACACCACACTAACAGTATGCTTGAGTGCTCTTGGAGGAAAGAGTTAATCAGTGACAGGATGAAACTGGTAAGAATTAATATCTGCCAAAGGAAGAGAGAAGCAAAATAAAGGGTAGCCCCAAGATGGATGAAATTAGTCAAATGAGTACAGAAGGATCAATGAATGAATTGTAAAAACACATGAATGCTGAACAGATGATGCAAGGGTTCAGGGAATTAAACATGTGACTCTTCCCAGCCTGGACAACCGTGATATGTTAGTAGAAAGTGCACTAGACGTGAAGGTTTGGAAGTCTTAGTGCTTAGTTATTAATATTACTTGTTCAAAACATACACAGGGACATTCTTTGATAATTCATAATTTCTGTGTGTTTGTAGTCTATATAGTTTCTCCATCTCTCTCCACCTATTTTGCATTACGTAAGGCAGATCACTTACAGTGCTTTAACCACCTTGACCGATAGATTTTTATTTGTCAATTGTAGTCACTGTTCCTCCTATTTTGTAAGGCCAGAGCATCTTACAGTTACGAGCTAATGCGCCCAGAACCACTCCCCAGGTCACCTTAAAACAACAAAACACCCTCATTATTCCAAACCAGCCTGCAGATATCTGATTATCACAACTCTCACCACCTACTCCTCCAAGTGCAAGGTGTGTATCATTAATTGTATATTTAAAATTATACCAAAACAAGACACTTCTTTTAAGAAGACAAGTGCTTGAAATGGAGACAATTAACATCGATTGTGTATTTACTATGTTGCTTAAACTATGATAAGGTGCTTAGATACAAGACCTATCAGCACTGTATGAGATCTTAAGTCCCCATATGTAAGTTCCCATACACAGAACAGAAATCAAGATTCAGATTCATGATTTACACCCATTATGGTTATTTAAGCAGGGGAAAATTCCTTCCAAAGTTTCTATTTTTCTGTCATGTTTGAACTACAGTTTATGCAATCATCCCATAACCATGTAATGATTTCATTTCAAACACGGATGATATTATAGCACACCAACACCCCTCCTGCAAAAAAAAAAAAAAAAAAAAAAAATCCACAGTGTTCCTATGTCTCCACACACACACACACACACACACACACACACACACACTACCATCGTTGTGACACCCTTCCTCTAGGCCAGGGCTAGGAACATTGGAGTGTCACTCTAAAAAACTTAACTAAACGACCTCAACTAAATCCACATTAGGGAATATATTCTATTGACAGTAGTTAATTTTTATCCAAAGAGTCAATCAAAATGAGGATTCTAAGATAGACACAGGACTAAAAGTAGAGGCTAAGCTTAATGTTTGAAAAATAAAGTATTTGTGATGGTGTAGTGCCCACAAGAAAGGTTTCACACCCAGTATTTCCTGACTGCGCTATCATTTGAGAATGGAATGCATTTTCAAAGTAGTACGGTCAGTTTACTTTCAAACTGTTCTTTATATTCTATAAGTCTTAAAAGAATATTTGGTATTAATGCAGCTTTGAAGCATGCATAACATTGACCTGCGGAAAGCACATGCACGCACAAACATACACTCCGATCTCCACCTCAGTGACCTTTGCTCTGACAGGGGTCTTCCTCTGCAGCATTGCGCTCTACACTGCAACAAAACGGGATGTACTGCCTCTGCCGCTCTCGCTCTCTGTTGCAGCTCTGTGCAAGACTAAAGGAATAAAATAGTTTTCCCTGAAGATTTCTCACACTGTTGAGATGTACAGCTTCTTTTATACTCCTTGAGTTTAACACATTAATAAGGTTACCTATTGCTTTTGTAGCTCAGAGATGAGAGCATTATAAGTTAACAACACCCTAAAGAACAAGACAGGTGTACACAGACAACATGCAATGCTTCTTTTGTTTGATCTTTTCTTTTCATAGCCCAAAACGGGTGGATACCTTTTAACCTCTTTGTGCTCTTCCCCATTTTTAAGTTTCCCTTCCAGCATTTTTCCTCCTGCTCCCCCACTTCTTGGAACATTTTCCTTGGTGAGGGATAAGCTAGGAGAGACTGGAAGCATCAGCTGAAATAAGCATTCAGAAAGACCAAATGCTTATGCAAAACAGAGTAGGAAACAGCCAGGGTTTTCCAGATCTCGATTCAGAGCTCAACTTGCTCATTTTTTCCTGATGTCAGGCATTTCTCCAGGTTCATCTTTAATCCAAAACCTTTTCAAAAAAAAAAAAAGCTCTCACATAGGCAATTTTAAAATTCATTAAAAGTGAATAAGTTTGTAGTATAATGCTCAGTTGTGGAACTCTTTGCCACAAGATATTGCTAGGTTTAACTGGATTAAAAAAATGATTGGGTATTTAAATGGGTAACAGGAATGTTCAGTTATAAATATTAAAAATAGATGACAGGAGTTCTGAGAAGATTATAAACTGACATGCTTTTGTGCTTAAAGTAATTCTAATGGGGATTAAGCAGAAACTCCCTCTGTGAACAGGTCATTTCATAACGACTTTCCAAAGGTATTCTTGCACTTCTTGTGAAAGCAGCTTGTACTTAGCCATCTCWGGGACAGCTACTGCATAGGTGACTTGCTGATTTTAATACCAAATGGCAGGTTTTGTATACTGCTAAGAGGAATGCCTATAGCCATATCAGGTGTTACAGGTCACCTAATGACAGGCCATAAACAGTGGATGCCTGCGCAGGCTGAAAACGAAGGTCCTCGGTAACATGCATTTGGGGATTTCTGTGCTAGTACAGGCTGTTAGAAAATACCTGCAGGCACAGACACAGGAGAATTAGTTTGCGCAGAGAAAGTTCCAGTTAGTAATGGGAGCGGGAACATTTCTTCTAAGTTGACAGTGATGTTTTGTTAATGAGCCAGAAGCCAAAGACAGGATGAGGCCTGACTTGCATAAGCCTATCAGGAAATTAAGGTAGTCTAGACAGGGTAAACAAACTAATTCCATTCTTACAGGAAGCCTGGTAATTGCAGCTTCTGGCTAATCCACAAATAGCTAAAAAAGGGACTGAACCACATAGATGGATGCAGAGGAGATGAATGCAAGGAAGAGGGAAAGTCCTGGTTAGCTGTACATTTTTCTTTCTACCTCAGTCCTACTGATTTTGATTCTGCCACTTCATGCGCGCTCTTTCAAGAAGGGAGGGTACCCCAGCAGGCAGCCTGACGGTAACAGCGCTTAGGAGGCCCTGCCATGCATCTCAAAACTCTTTCTCTTGATCACCTCATTTCCCCCCTTCTACTTTGGACAAGCACATTGGCACTTGCAAGGAAGCCAAGTCAGCCACCAGTGGTGATAACAAGATCACCCCAGAAGAAGGATGACAGCTCAAACAATAGATAGGCATGAAAACACAGCAAACAGAAGGTTTCAAAAGAGTCAGGTGGGGAAGCTGTCAGTTTTGTTTGATTCGGGGTCCTCGCATTCTGGCTATATTATCTGGCACACACTTTCATTTTCTATGTTCTTGTTTCAAAATATAGTGGGGTTTCCATTTCGGCTTAAAGTCCAAATACAAACCATGGCCTTGATCCTTTAACAATCAAAAAATCACAAGCTATCCCCTATACACACGCGGAGCCTCATTACAGTTAATGAGGGTAGGCTAGACCATAGTGAAGACAACATTGCTAGGGCTGGACTAAATCCCTTGGTAGCAAAACTGTTTCTACTGTCTTTCCATGACACTAATCCATGCTAAAGATGTTACAGATAGAGTGGGTTTAGGTATAGATCTCATTGTGCAATTGCAGGACAGTAAAGATGCATAAAGTGTGCAGTAGGTGCTAAAACTTCTGTTGAATCAACTAGGCAGGCATAAAATTCATGTCACATTTGTGTTTCGGGACTTTTTCTGTGAAATATAATGCTTCTACATGACCTGAAGCAGAGAATCAACCCCCTTCACTGTTTCAGTTTTCTGTACATCAAAATGAGGTCTATTATGCAGCACTTGACCCAAGACTCCTTATGTAACTCCAAAGCCAAGGGAAAGCACCAGCTATTTGCTCAAAATGACCAGAGTAATTTGGGGAAAGTATATAATACAAATCAAGAAACATAAAATAGATTCTTCTTTTCCTTTAGATGCATTTAACCAAATTACTTTTTAAGACACGGTACCAAACCCTAGCATCATTCCTTCCATATTTTTGTTCACAAGAAAATAATCACTATTCATTTTGAAGGCTTGATATTCTCTCTGTAGTTATTGCTGAAGTGAGTTTATGATTTAAAAAGTAATTTTGACTACTCCAGTTTCCTTAGCTTTAACTCTGGCCCTAATCTTAAGTACTTAACAAATATTAAAATAACCAAAATCTTTTCTGCACAGAACATGTTAATATCCCTACTATCTAAAATTATTATTCATTAGAGGGCAATGCTCCATGAAGGCCACACATTTCATCTGTTATTGCAGACCTTTCCATAATGCCACCAAAGTACTTTAATAGCCTCTTAGATCTTTGCTGCAATGGGCTCTTTTCTGCTTTTATTTTTCTGTGCTTTTACGATACCTACCATAACAGAGTCCAATTCCACGACTGGGACAATTCTATTATTATCATTGCCACCAACCAGTTTAATGCAAAACTAGGAACCTTACTAATCAGCTTAGGCACTAATCTTGCCTTTTAGCAGCATGTAACATAATGATGAAACTAATTCAATTGATAAATTTTCGGAAATCAGAATGATTAATAAATAATGCACAAAAACACTATCAGTCTCATAGGCTACTCAGATTAAAAAAAAAAAAAAAGGAGCAAAATTAATACAGGCCAGGCAACAAAGGTTACTTCAAATAATCTTAAATTCTGTATGTGGCAAATATAAACCCAGATCAGTTTTTCAAATATGAATACTGATCAGTATTATAACGGGACCTAAAGGCAAGTGAGGTAGGTCTTTCACAAGGAAAGCAAAGAACAGTTCCTGTAGTTGTGAAAATAATTGCTTTTTCATTGTGCTAATAATTATCAGAATTTTGGGGACTGAAAGAGAGGCTTTATATCACAAAAAAAAAGGTAGATTAAAAAACTAAAAAAATCCAGTCAAGATGAGATTAAGTTAAATACTTCAATTTATCTCAGATTTTCTAAGGTCACATTTTCTAATTGAAATTACTTGTCAGCACTGACATGGAAGTTGTGATACTTCTTCATCAGTTTGAATTTGCAGTTTTCAGTATAGCATTTTTCACTGAAAAGTTCAGCCCAGATATAATGACTGATCAGTTTAGAAGTGAGAATGGTTTGACTCATACCTAATATTCAAAGTGCATTAGTCACCATAATGAGTAGAGAATCTTACCAACACATCCATGGCACAGTTGGTACAGTGTTGCTTCCAGTCTGTATATTGCATGGCATGCAACAGGTAGGAAAATAATCATTTCTGAGTATTGTCACCAGAAAACTTTTTGGCTGTTAATGTCAATGCAAAGTATACAATTTGTGAATGCTTCACTGGAAGACCTGAATTTGGTTAAGAGTTTAAACACAAGAAAAAATCTTTTTTTACTGTGAGTGGAACAGATTGCCCTGAGACATTGTGTAGTCTCCATCTTCAGAGGTATTCAAAACCCAACTGCACAAGGTCCACAGCAACCTGGTCTAGCTGTCCCTGCTTTGACAAGGGCAGATGGACTAGAAGATCTCCAGAGGTCCCTTCTAACTTCAACTACTCTGTAATTCTATTCCGTTCAGAGATTATTTGGCTTAGAAGGAGAAGAAGAATGCAGAGTGTTTCAAATCTCAGGCTTTCCCCCCAGGGCATTTATACAGTTTATGTTACACAGCCTTTGGATTACATTGGGAACAGATGCTAGATAGCAGATTGTCACCCTCACAAGTGAACAGTCTAATTCTTATACCACAGAGTCATTATCCTGATCTTTGGTCCTTTTATGGCACCATGATCCCTGCATTGCTGGCTGTACAGTTGTAAGAAAAGGTGTACTAGTTAGCTAAAACCAACAGGACTATTTACATTTCTAGCTTTGGGAAGCAACTTTGGTCACAACCTCACACAAAAGCATTTAACTCTGGTCTGTGAACAGGCACCTGAGTCAGTGATCTAGGTTTATGTGCACGTACTTCACATACAATTTCATATGTACACATGTATTTCATATGTACCCCTCTGCACAGAAGTTTAGTAGAGCATGCTGAACACTGCTCCAGTTCAATGCTTCCCTGAACTTGCCTTTAGTACCTTGGTCCAGTGGTGAGGAGAAGAGCTGGAACAGATGAACCCCAACACTCCATGACTGAAAGGAAAAAAGCCCCTATCTTTAAGAGACTAAACCATTTGTTTTTCAGATACACTCATGACTTGGGCAGAAGAGAGGGTTCATTTGTGATTTTCCCCTCCTCAAAGTGTGCACTTTGCAAGTCACTCAAAATTAAGTGAAGACTGCTGTCTGCCAAATACGAAGATGACATTTTTGTACTCCTATGGTGCAGTTTATTAATTAAAATAAAAGGATTTATTCATTCTGTAAAAATGTATTAGACAAAGAGCCATTTCAAGCACTCATTGCCAGTGGAAGGTATCATACTGTTTAAATATGTTTATAAAACAAACAGCTGCATTCAGATTGCAGATTACATGTTTCTCGGTTCCAATTCTTCACGAATAAGCCTAACTGAAATATGAGTTGAAATAAATAGAAGTGCTGTCACAACAAATGACAGGCAAACTACATGCTTTACTTGGCTACCTGCATAACAGTTAGTTTGGATTCGTTATTTAGTTTCCTTGCAAACTGACCTTCCAACATATCTGCAGACAGTTACAAATTGCAATCTGCTGAAATAGAACATTTCTCAACTTGTGCGTGGCAACATCATGAAGAAAAAAGAAAAGATCAAAGTGCAGTTAAGTCAAACAGAACACAGATTTGTTACTTTAATAAGGCAATATGCTGCACATGCCACAAAGGATAATAGCATAACCTCACATAAACCAGGGACGTCTATTGCCAAAAGTTAGAGAAGATATTTATTATGCTAGCCCTTGGTTAACTTTTCAACAGACTGTAAGCAACAACATGTGCTCTTTTTAACACAAGGGGATCTTTAATATTTACTATAATTATTGCCGGAGCTGCTTAAATTCTTAATGATGGTATTTACATGTAAGCCCATTTCACAAAGCTCATGCTGTCATTTAAATAATTCTACAAATTGTACATGGTGACAGCTGTGGTTCCTTTTGTTTAGCAAAACCAAAGTCAGAACTCACTTTAATTCAAGTCTTCCTTTTTTTTTTTAAAGAGGGATTGGAGATTCTAGAGCCATGAGGTTTGGATGGACTCTTCTGATCTCCCTCTAATGCAAAAAATTATTTCCACAGACAGTATTTACGAGCAAGATTCRCAAGTCAGTAGTTGCGTCTATTCTGGTACCAGACTAATTTCCCCATAGTCATGATTTTTACGTTCTCTTGACTGCAAGCTCTTGGGATAGCCCTGCCCTTCTTTGGTTCATTCAAAGATCTACCACATTACAGTTAAAACACAGTCCTTAGCTGTTATCACAGTTTACAGATACTCTGTAAATTCTCTGAAAGGTTATTTAGACCTGATCCAACATCAATAAACATTCATGTAAATAAAACTGGTCAAGAGAAAAATAAAATAAAACAAAATAAAATAAAATAAACCACTTCTTTGTCATAAATAAAACTCAAAAAAAAAAGTACTTTGCAAAAGCAGCGCCATTTTCAGCAAAACTTTGTTTTTAAATAAAATCAGATTAACTTTTAAATGCACTGGAGTAGACCATTTCAAAATCCCCAAAATGAAGCATGTCAATTTGACAGGGTTTTTTCATATTTTGGGGGGATTATAGTATAAAAAGGGATATTTGGACACCTCCCCCCATACCCTTACCAAAATTTTTCAGTCAATCCCAAATGATTTATTTTTCTTCTCCCCCAAAAAACTCCCATGAAGACTCTTCATGTCAGCAGATTGCTTCTAATAGGAATACAGACAAACTTTCAAATCCCCAAATCCTTCACAATGTGCAATTTCTTCCTTTGCACAACTAACTCAGCTGCCAGGAAGCKCCGTATTCTGCAAATACAGGGCTGCTTTTCAAGTCAGCTATGTACGCCACTCTTCCTTCCTTTACAATTCAGCTTGTAGCCATTTCAGCCTATACCACCCACTGTAAATTCATCACTAATCTACCCAATATACACCAGTGCCAGCGATACAGGGATGTATTCCAAAGATCTGAATATCTGAAAACCAAAAACCAAGCCAGAAGTTATTCTAAACACTCTTTCTTTCTTTCTTTCTTTCTTTCTTTCTTTCTTTCTTTTTTCTTTTTTTTTTTTTGGTGGTGGTGGGGAAGGGATGGAGGAGAAGCACAGGAGGGGCGCATTAGGCTTGGGTGGATGCTTTCTCTTTTATCTCCAGTAGGTAGATTTCCTCCCCGAGCAAACACATTCCTGCCACTTGTACAGAGTCAGCAGTAGAACTCTGTGCCTGGAAGAAGAGATCTTGCCCTGGAGACAGATCTAGATGAAGAACTGGTCAAAGAGATTGTCTGTTATGCTGCGCAGTGTATTCCTATCTTTGTTAACATAACCTTCCTCAGATGCTACCATCATTTATGTAACTACTGGAGTGTGTGCACTCAACTTAAGTATTTTACAGGACCTGACAAAAACCAACCAACCAACCAAACAAMCCCCCCCCACAACCAGCCCACGCTCATGTATCCAGAACACATGCACACACAGCAATGTGAGACCTCCTGCGATTAGGGAGAAGGGTAAACCTCTTGTTAATGCCTACATTTGTACAAGCCTATTCCTGGAGTGTTTTTGGCATTTCATGTATGTACAAGAGTTATTGGTTCTAAAAATCCGCTAAGACGACATATTCTTCAGAACCACTGACACCCTGTCCGTTCGCATACAGGTCTGACTTGCTTACAACAGGAAGTTCCTATATAGCTTCCTCTCATGGAGGAAGCTTTCATCTACTTTCTCCTTTTACAGAAAGGCTGGTAATTGTACTATTTCTGTTCTATTCTCAGTCCAGTCACTTCTCCTCTGATCCTCCACATCTTACCTTGTCAGTTTAGATTTCACACTCTTAAGTGCAGGGTCTATAGCTCACTTTATATAAATTTTTAAGAGATTAAGAAGCTGGCGTGCTCTAGGTAGCTTTATAAAATAAGCATCTCATAGTTTGTGCTTGCTCTGAACCACAGAAGACAAAACCCAAGTTATACATGTTTCAACCACAGAAGGCAAAAACCAAATGAGGCAAATATAATGAGCTTGAGATAATCATGGAAACTGCACATAGGATTCTACTAAGAGCATAGTACAGAGAGAAAGACATAGTAACCTGGGAAATGGTTGCACCTCTTTAAAAATCCAAATGAGGTCTGACACAGCAGCAAAATACCAGCCAAATAAGCAATGAGCAATTACTTTGTTAGCCATGCTTAACCCATCAGAAAGTTGACTGATGACAGGAAGCAATGCCAATTGCTTATGCCGATTATTGCTGAAATCCTTGAAGCTGAAGATTCTTAGGTTTTTAAATAACCAATACATAAAACAATAAAAAATTATACTTCAGATGTCTAGCTGAACACAATATTACTTTTTTTTTTCTTATTTCTGTACTGCATCGAGTTAAGAACTAAAAGAAGAGCAAAGATGGTACTGCTACAGCAACTCATTTCTGGAAAGTACAAGAGCTGTGATTGCACCTCAAGCACCCAAAGAAGACCTAGATAAGCAGGTAGTATAAAAGACGGCTTCCCTGCTTTTGTTTGCTCTTGATTCCACTATCCATTTTTGGTTTAGCTCTGTCACGGCCAGGTGACAGAAAGCATTCTATGAAAAGAAGGAATACTAAGAAAAATTATTTAAGTGCAATAAAGTTTCCTTCAAGAATGGAAATATATCCTCCAACACCTTAAGACTTTAAATAAATGCCTGAGTTTCCCTAGAACAAATTCAGATTAATTCATGCTTTGCTCTCCATTGCCATAATTTAAATATGTGGAAGTCATCCGGGCAAGAGTAACCTCTTTTAGGCCTCCCTCATTTACATTCTGTCCAAAAGTTTTAAGAAATCTAGCCTTATAACATCTCTAGTGACACTGCAGTGACATACATGCTCTGAATCCTCCACAAGCTATTTTGTCAGGTCAAGGTCTCTCTCTTCCTGTCGCACAATTCTGCTCCGACTTTTGCTATCTCCTTCTCTCCTTTAATTCATCTTCTTCCAATTTGATCATAAATGCCTTATTTGTAACACTAAGCTTCGTACTTCCCTGTCTTGTTTCCAGCCAGTTCCTACATCTGGATGCTGCTCTCTCCTGCTAGAGCACAGTGGCCACTTTCAAATCCTCTCACTAGCTACACTTTATCTAGGCAAAAATCTGCATATCACTAAGATACTTGTTCTTCCAGTGTGCAACATCTTGCCAGTGGAGGAACACAGATTACCAGGAGTGTATGACTCTAGTACACTGTTCTGTGCAGATCCTTTCATTTAATAATGAGCAGAACAACCCCTGAGTCTGGTTCTTGGGATATAGCAGGGGATGAGGGAGAGAGAACATGGACATTGTTTACATAATGGACTGGACTCAGATAGTCTGTCTAATGATGAGGGCATAGAGGTGGATAGATCGTTTGAGAGCCTGTCAGCCCTAATCCATCAGCCAAGACAGAGCTATTGTTTAGAAAATAAGTAACAGATAATTACAGTACACTCTGGTAAGGCAAAGTCATGACTTCAGCTTTTCCCTCCCTTCTTCCCAGAGCTCTGCATTGGTCTTGATGGGTTTGTGTGCATTGTACTGGATTGCAGGTGCCTTGGGGCTGAGAGTGTAAGCACTGTAACAGGCCAGAATCGCTGCTAGTGTTCCAACAATACTATTGTAGAAAAATGGTTCTTGCAGCTGTAAATCATTGTAAATGTTTGTTGGTCATCCTCACAGCAAGAAGGATAAATCATGATCAACCATACACTACTGTACATGGGAGAACTGGAGGTCTGAGCGTCCAAGGTCAAGTGCCTACCTTTATCTTCAGAAGTTACATAAATACCCTGATCATAGATCTGTTGCACCAGTAGGTAGTCTTGGATAGACCCAGTCATTCCACCATGAACTGGCTATTTATGTCTTTCTGAAGAATAAGTTAGTAGCTCTATTGAAGCTCCTTGGCATCAACAATTAGGTAAGAAGGCAAGAAACAGCAAGTGAAAAATTTGAGATCACATCATCAAGCACAGAGTAGAGCTCATCACAGATGAAAGCTTCCAAGAGTCCCCAGCGTGATCCATGCAACTTTTTAAAGAGCAAAATAACTCTAAAGCTTGCATTGTGCCCAAGCTTGGAACCATCTAACTTTCACTGAATCCTGCCTGTCACTAAAGCAAGACACCTCATTATTAGAGCGTGAAATACTTTTATACAAAAAACAGCATTATTAATGAGCTCAGCATTCATATTTTAGTGGAAGACATACTTTATAAAAAACAGCAATAACAGTGGAAAACCTAATTGCAAGTTGCATGGTACATTAATATTTTCCATAAACTAACACCCAAGAAATAAAGCATATGCTAATGCAAAACAGAATTTTATACTTGTACCTGCCAAAACAGATGGAAAGAATCCCAAACAGAAATCTGAAAATCTGAGAGCTTTTCTCAAAGCACATTCATTCTAAAAGGAGGTCCAACCTGGGATCCAAGATTTTTCTGAGATTTTATTGCTATTCAGACTAAGATATTATTAGCAAATCACAGACCAGGCTTGTTAGGTATCAGTTACACACATACAAAAACAAGGAGACATTTTCTGCTTTGATAATCTATTTAAAAGGTAGAAGGCAAAAGAGTTCTTCCCCAAAGTGAAAGAAAGAAGTGAAATGGTCTAATAAAGTTAGACAGCAAGACAGTCCCCCTACCCAAGCCAGGAACAGATATCAGGCCTGAGGTTTACCAGTGCCAACATTTTAAATGTTAAAAAAAACAGTACAACAGTTTAAGAAGATTCCCTTCACATATTAATATTTTAAATGGGAGAACATACACATGCATTTTTTGCTTTGTGGCTTCTACAAGAAGGTCTGAATCCTTGACAGAGGAAAGTCTTGCTGAAAAGCTGCAGTAACGCCTTAGCTCAGTCTGCCTTCCCTCCCCCTCATCTGACCTGTACAAACTAAATGGAGTCTTGTGCTGAGAAAAATTAAGATTTGACATTCAGAAGAAAGAATCCTGGGTTGCACTTTACCAGAAAGGCAAGCCTTTTTAAGCTTTCTGACCTTGTCAGTGTAGCAATTGTAGGAAGAAATCTGAAATCTGTACTGAAGTGCAGTCTTCTGCAGGATTAAAAATTGACTAGTAGAGGGAATGCAGTGAACAGTGTTTATTTAAGAAATCGGCGGTGGTACACATGAACCGCTGGCTTCCACCAGACGGAACTGCAACCCATCTCTGCTAAATGGGAACCTGGCCCTTAACATGGTGGTGCATAACATCAATATTAAATTTGATGAGCTTTCACAGGTAAGAGTAGACATCAATAATTCCACATCCACTGATTGAGAAGATATCTCTCCATTAGCTTCAATGGATATTGGATTAAAGTCTTGTTGTATTAGGTTTCCTCAATGAAATCTTCAACTATTTTTTCTCCTAGAGAGATTTTTATCCGTCAGAACTATAGAGGACAAATTATAAACCCCTCCACACATAGACACACACACACGTTTTGAACATTAGCAATTCAACAATACTGTTGCAATATGCCAATATACAGCAAAAAAACCTCTTGTACATCTGCCTAGAGCAGAAACTGTAGCTCATGAACCATGTAGCTGAATCTGAACCTCAAACATACAAATCATAACTGCTGCTCTTCAAGTTTATGTTAATCTTTTTTTTTCCAGTTAGCACTCATATTAAGTTTCATGCCTGTAGAAACATTATGTTCTTATCATTGCTCTGTAGCTTTCAGTCAGTCACTCTAGAAACTATACTAACAATATATCATGGCTGAGAGTAAAGAATGTCTCAAACCACAGCACTGGTTGGGGAAATGACATCTGAATATCCAAATATATGTGAGATTTTGACTGCTTATAAAATGTGATAGTCTTGAAGTAACAAGGTTGTATCTTAAAAACAAACAAAAAAAACCAAAACAACAAAACCCAAGAACACACCCTGAGAAAATGACAGATGAATAAGAACTATCCAGCTCCTCACCTCCAACAGAAGCAAGAGATCAAACAACAGAGCAAGGTGTGAAATAAGAAGAGAGGGGGAAGAAAAAAACTAACATCCTCACAATAAGGCTTAAAAGTAAATTTTCTGCTTGAAGCTAAATTGGTGTCAAGGAATCCACATACATTCTTAGTGTTTATTTATTTTGCAGTCATGCTCAAAAATAGCACAGGACTGATCTGAATAAGAACTGCTCAGACTTCCCCTTTCACATATGCAGTCTCACAAAGCACACCTGCATGTCAAGTCACATGACAGGGCTCACTTTGGGTTACCGGACAGGGTAGAAYCTCTAAACTAGGTGACGTGATAGGAGCAGAGCTCAGTGCAGAGCTTCAGGTAGGCACATCTTTTAGTTGCCCATCATTTCCTATCTCACACGCTTGTGCGGCAACAAATACCTCCCACGTTCCTAGAATAGGACTTCAGTCAACATCCTTGTGCAGTGGGAGCTAGTGAGAGAGCAAAAGSCTCCTCTCCTTTCCCTCCAAGAATAACTACTGTGCATCCTCACCCAAAGCAGCAACTTTGCCACAGAAAGTTGGCTCTTGTTAGAGCTATTAACGAAGTTTTTTGTTTTTTTTTTGAGGGAACAATAGCAAAAGCAAAATCTACTATTACCATCTCTGCAGCTAGGTATGTCTTTAGAATGAACAGAAGGCCTGTATCCCCTGAATAGAAGCCACTGAAAGACCTATTAGAGAAAAGAATAGACCACACAATGAATTTGGTTTCACATCATTTAGATAGACTGTTTGCTTCAGTTTTCAAAGATAGCCTCCACAGYGCCCTGAATATATTCAGGTCCTCCCCCCCCAACTTTTCTAACAATTTGCCGATGGTATTTTTTTAGATGGATATGGAATGTATGGAGCTGAGAACACACACAGTCCTGAAGTGAAGGATATTCAAAACTGTACTGCTGCTTCACAGAATTTATGGAAGAGTTTTTTAGCAAAACTTAAATTTTCTGGGATAAAAATGTTTATTGAATAAACATGTCTGCTGTACATCACTTTTGGTGAATGAGGAATACATTTATGCAGAGTATGCACATATGCCTATCTAGTAAGTTATGTTAAAACATCAGGTTCTAGGTTGGACATAAAAATTCAGGCAACTGTTGTAGGAATCAGAACATCTCTTTGCAACTTTCGTCCCATACAGACAGTAACAAGAAACTTGTKTGTGAAGTATAATTATGAAGCATAATTATGATTGCAGTTGAGTAGAACATATTTCATATATCTGTTAAAGATTAAAAGTGATTGATTTGGGGAAAAGCATGTACCCTTTCTTTTCCATAGGTTTCCACAAGAAAAAAAGGCTTTTAATCATAAATATCATTATAATTAACATTTGTCGTATTAAAGAAAATGGACTTGACACATCGCTGGTTTTAACTACCATACCAGAAGATTTGGTATGTGTGTATTATTTTACTCATCCTCCTGAAGTTTTGAAAGTCAAGTCAAGAAATCTGACCTTTCTGTTGTATTATTTCCTCAAAATTCAGATTATTAGCTACTCAGTATTATTTATTTTTTCAAACAGCCCTCATTGTTTTTGAAGGCATAAATGTAAATACTAGGCAACAGTGGTTATGAAACTCTACAAGGCACACAACAGGTTTGGTTCAATTTTCTGCTGTTTAGATGCCTTTCCAGGACATGAACCTACTAAGTTTAGAAAGGATTCTGGATCTTTCACAAGAAAACAAGTTCTTTCCGTTCCCCCCCCCCCCCCAAACAAGGTTGAAAATACTGTAAGAACTACTTCTATAGCRGTATATAACCACTTGCAGTCTGGATCTGTGCTGGAATACAGAGCTGAAAAATAATGCATTTTCAAAAGCATTAACTGGCTTTGAGGCCAGATATTATTGTCATGCCTTGTTTCTGTGAAACTGAGCTGGCAAGAAAAACCTTAGATAGTTTTCCATGTAAAGTATCAGCTTTTTCTTACTTCCATTTGAGCCAGATGTACAAGTCGTTGGAAGGGCTTTTGTACTTTTTTCCTCTTCCCTCTCATTTCCTAATTTAGTCCTTACAAAATTAAGTTATATGCATGTATGCAATTAAAGAAGATAAGCAAAAAAAACTATTCTCCTAYGCCTTCCAGAAAATACAGCCTTTATAAAGTAACACACAAAATTCAATGGACTTCCATATTTTATATTCAGAATTATAAGATGGGGGGGGGGTGACTGAATGAATTTTTTCCCTTGCCACCATCTGAGTCAAAAGACAGAGAATCCAGTTTCATTTCCTTGTTGGTAGAAAATGGCTTTTGCATGACAGTACAAGGATTACACTGAACAAAGTTTTGCATATCCACAAAATGATATTTGACCAGCCACAGATAGAAACACTCCTTAAGTACAGAACCCCAAGGGCCAAACTGTTTCAGGWAATAGACAGCAGAGAAAAAAGATTCAGCATGACATATAGCAGATTCCAGATGTATTACTACTAGCCCCTTTGAACCGCATCTATCCAGTATAAATTATAAATGACTTTTGCACTGATCAGAATGATAATCTGGAAGCCATATTAAACCCCACACAGAGTTTAGTTTCCTATCTGGAAACTAATTCAGTCAATAAGGTAAGAAATGACTAGCAGGAAAAAAAGAAAAAATAACTAATTAGAACACAAAGAAGACATTGGCATTAATGTGAGTTACCCAGTAAGAATAAACATAAACAAATCTTTCAGTATGTTAAAGTGACAGTCTAGCAATGTCTCCCCAGTTAGAAAAAATAAATAAAAATCATGGCTTCAGTATTTAATCTCAAATAACCATGTCAGCCTTTATAATCAAATTATGCTACTACAGTAGCTACATCACAAATAACCATGCCAGACTTCACAACCAAAATCACTGTTCTTTTTTCTCCTTCATATAATAGCAGAGATTCTGAAAAACAAAACATCACTCAGGTAACCTMGCATGACATCCACCCATTTGCAGGATCCATTAGATCAGTCCAAAATCATCTAATCCAAGCCACTGTGGAACAGGCACATAGATGGCAAGTCAGCTGCCCACTTTCATAATCCAATCCACTCCCACATTCATCAGTGGCATTAACTGTGCCGACTAATTTTTTTTCACTCCATGGATATGTCTTGGGACTTGGAATTAACAGCCAGCACAAATCATGCTATCTCATAAGAGAATTCCACTGGCTCCCCACATCTGAAGACAAGGGTTCACCCTGCTAGTTTATATAGATAACTTGAGTAAATTAGAAGACTAGTCATTCTAGTTGCTTTCTGTCAATGCTTTGCAGAGCTAAATCACATTCTGAAAATATGCATCTTTTCTACCTGTATCTGTAGAGAAAGCTACTGTAGATATTTTACTCAGAAAAGAAACTGAGTTTGAGCATCTCATTAAAACAATTAAGCCTAGGTCAGAAATAGTTAAACCCAAAACAAAAAAGCTGAAAAAAGTACAAGTTAGCCTTCTGTCACTTGAAAAAAAAAAAAAGTCTTGACTAGAGGAGTTCCACTTAACTTATTACCAATTAACAAACTTTTAACTTTTAATATTTTTAAACATAACATTTTATCTATTGATTTGGATACTGAGGGGAAAAATAAATTATTTTGGGTACACCTTTCCACCCCGTCCCCAGACTCAACTTCAGTCAAACACTTCTTCCTCCATTCTTAGTCTCAATTTCCCTTGTTTTTGCCACGTGTTACACTCAATCCCTCCCAATTCCTTCCATGAGGCACGGGGCAGTGTGAGGTTGGGATCAGTGCACAGCAACACTCAATTTCTTTCTATTGCTCCTTGCTTCTTACTCCTTTCCACCACTACTTCTTGCCTCTTACTGCTCCACTGCACCAGCATGGGGCAGGACGCAGTCCCTTCAGAGGTGTCCCTGCCCCAGCATCTCCTTCAAGAATGTCTCCAGCTGGGACCCCCCCAATAGGCATGATCATGTATCCCTTCCGCTTCCTCCTGCATTTTCTGCCAAAACATCTATTCACATCTCCTTTTTGTGTCCTTCTGTGTCTCTTCTCACATKTCTGCTCCCACCAGCAGCTACCAATCTTTCTTAAATAYGTTTGAGCAGAGGTACCATGTGCTCCTCTGACCCACTGAAATTTTGGCATGCAATGGGGTATTTTTATGCTTTCAGAGCTGGCTGAAACCAGCTGTGATGAGTACAGAGCAGTCTACGGCCTCCTCGCACACACGCCACTTCTGCAGCCCTCTGCTACTGAAACCCCGCAATTTATGCCCAATACACTCCATCCCTCACCTCCATGAAACTCATATTTGAGAATCGTTTGAACATACATCCATTATTAACTACTTCTAACATCATCATAACCTTAGTATAAATGCATTAGCAACTCTACCCTTTCTCCCAGACAGTAGGGATTGACATTGTTACAATGTGTACATGCACTCATTAGGGCTCCAGGCCTCACCCCTGGGAACCAGATTAGGGGTTAACACTGTCACAGTCTGAATACATACTCCTCCCCTCGTTCCTGTGAACCAGGATATAGCAGGAACTTGTATCTATTAGACTTCACCCCTCACCTCAAAACACAATACCAAAAAAGTTACAACAGTTTGAACATACATCCATTACAAACTCCATCCCTTGTCTCTACAGACTAGATTATCAGGGTTAACACAAATTTATAAAGAATTTGTATCACTAAGGCCTTGACTCTGCAAAACACACAACTAAAAACATTATAGCAGTTTGAATACTCACCCATTACAAATTTTGCACTTTGTACCTCCACGGAGGTATCTCATTTGCAGGAATGACAGGACCAGGCTGTTCCTTAACACATCCCCCAATCAGCTGATCCCAAAGCCCTCCTCCCTTGCACAGGGCAGTGTTTACAAGGACTCCAAAAACCCCCAGAGCAATGCTCTCTTGAGCCATCAAGCACCCTTGGCTCCCTCAAAGTGTCACAGCCACCGGAGACCCAGAGACCCTCGGCAGCAACCCAGCCGGCGCTCTTGGATCCTGCAGGGTGAGACGGCCCCACCTCTAGGCCCCCAAGGCAGGGACTTGGGCAGGACCCATCCCAATTCTTCCCAGTTGCCTTTCCATCATCCTGCACCTACCCCCACCCCCCATACACAACAGGCGCACCACTTCCACTACAACACAAATTGTCAATATCAGAATCAAGGCTCCTTCCGGAGTTTCAAAGTCACTACAATTACCCCAACCCCAGGCCATGCCCTGTCCGGGTGTTGYCCACATCCTTCACCAATTACTGTTCTTGGGCAGAACAGGGGAATTTCACTCAATTTAGTATGCTGCCAATTAACATAAACTTMTAATGACTGATTCAGGTATTCGGAAAGAAAGGAAACAATCAAACACTTACGGAAATTCCTTTCCTCCCTCCTCCCCAGGCTCRACTTCAGCCAAACATCTCCCTGCCCCCATCTCAACTTGCCTTTTCTCTGCACATTATACTCAGGCCCTCCTGATCCCTTCGGTGAGGCAACCGGCGATGCATGAGGTTGAGGTCAGTCATAGTGGTTTCCATCTGCCACTYGTTGCTTCTTGCTCCTTTCTGCCACTGCTCCTTGTCTCTTACTGCTCCTCTACTCCAGCATGCATTCCTCCGCAGGCCACAGTCCCTTCAGGGGTGTCCCTTTTCCAGCATGCCTTATCCATGGGCCGCAAGTCCCCTCAGAGGGGTAACTCCTCTGGTACGGAGTGCTCCCTTCTATGAGTCCACCTCCAGTCATGTCACCAACATCTCACCACCTTCCTCCTCCGTTTTCTCCAGAAACGCACCTCTTCGCACATGTCCTGTTGTATGTCCTCCTGTATTTCCTCTCACGTGTCTCCTCTCCGTCTCCTCCCACTGGCACTTACYGCCCTTTGGTAACTATGTCTGAGCTGCCAGTGCCGCGCACTCCTCTGGCTGCAGTTTTGGCACTCCAGGACTGTCCCCAGTCATTACAGAGCCGGCTGGAACTGGCTGTGACCAGGGCATTTCGCGGCATCCTCACACCAGTCAGCCCTACAGCTCCTGCAACCGAAACCCTGCAGTTTAAGCCCAATACACTTTCATACAATCCAATGTGATATTCTCACATGTAACATAATGTTCTCAGGGACAGAAAAAAATAGGAGTTAACATTTGCCAGACAAGGAACAAGAGGTGCAGAAAATAGTAGCTACTTCCAAAATGGCTCCTTTAAAGCTGCCAGGGGTCTCATGCTCCTCCCAACTGCTAATTGATAAATAAGATGCTGGGTCACAGCAGCAGCACAGTCCACTATCAGGAAGGAAAGGGAAAGTGCAGCCTCCAGTCCAGGAGGTCTGCAGTTCCCCCCAGTGATGACGACGATGTGGGGAGGCAACAAGTATCTTGTTCCATTACTTCCCAGTTCATCTTGCCGTGTTTTGAGTCTTCAGGATGGTCTTAGGTGGGCCTCCTGGTCACAGGTCTTGCTGGAGTCAGAGGCAAGAGCAGGCAGCATGAGTATGCAGCAACCTCTGAAAAGACTTTGGCAGGTGGAGCTTCTTTTGGAGATTATGCTGGGGTGGTCACAAGGTGTGTGAAGCGAACCCCCAAAATAATGTCTACAAGGGAATACAATGGTGAAGCACAAAGAGGAAGGGGAATAAATGGTCCTGCCAAAATGCTGCACCGATGTGACTAGGGCACTCCAAGAGAGCCTGAGGTTGATGCAATAAGTTGCATAACCGTTAGTGTTTAAATGACAGAGAAGACTGAATATGAGAAGACTTGTTACAAAAAAAAAATTAAAGTAAGATTTTAAAAACACAAAACATGGTGTTAGGCTGACGATTTGTTGTCCAGTAAACAGAGAGAATGCTCCTTGCATGAATGAAACAACTATTTGCATTTAAATCTATAAAGCACATCTAGTTCGCGCAGTACTAAAAATAACAACATATTACAGCTAATCTGTTCTATTTGTAACACCTAGATAGCCTTTCTTGCTTCTGTTGTCTGGACCATTAAAACGTGTAACTATAATAGAATAGTATCTATGAAAATATTTAATATTCACAACAGCAACAGCATCGCACCACAAGTTGAGAGCAGAAAGCATATTGGAATTTCATATTTGTGTGATGTTAAATGAATTTGGTCTTTAATAAAAAAGAGGGGCAAAATCAAACAGCACAAAAATGTTTGCCTAGGCTTCTCTGAGGGCAGGAAACATGGTTCAGTGGATGGGACTAACACAGGACTTGGAAAACATGGGTTTAAGGCTGTTTTGAGCCCCTGTGGGGTTTTAGCAGAAGCTGGGTAGGTCAGATTCACCCCCTGGCTGACAGGGAGGGACCTAGTYGGTCAGGGCTCGGCTGCTCTCGGTGGACACGGACAAGCACGGCAGCTTTTTCCACAAGGGATGTCCCGTAAGGGCACAAGCGACCGGGTTTCTTCGCGGCGGCGGCACCATGCGTGGGAGGCAGCCGCGAAGTGCCTCCTGCCGGCCCCAACCGGTTCCAGCCGCCTCTGAGCCCGCGAAGCACCTCCTGCCGGCCCCAACCGGTTCCAGCCGGCTCTGAACCTGCTGTGGGCAGCTGCAGCCTGCTGCACGCCGAAACTTTACCATCGTGTGCCAAAACTTCCGTCTGTCAGGGGAGCACACGGTGCCTGGCTCAAATAAATCCAGGGAGGACACCGGCAGGTGCTCAGGGAGGGAGACACGCTCCTGGGGAGCCCCCGATACCGCTGGAGCAGGGATATCCCTGAGGGACTGCGGCCATGGGCATCCACACCGGGGCAGGGACACTAAGGAACGGTGCAACAAGAAAACTGGTAAGCGGTGGGGGGCAGAAAACCAGTAAGTGGTAAAGAGCAGCCAAAATAAAAGGTCACATATGTGTCCTCAGGCTCCTGTGCCCCTGGTTGCCTCACTGGAGGAATTTGGGTGGACTGAGTGTAACCTGCAGCACAAATAAGGGTATTTAAGACTGTGGAGTGGGAAGGAAAGGGTTTTTGTTTAAAAGTTTGTGTCCTTTTTCTCCATACACAAGTACTCAATACAGTGTTCAGAAGTCTGTGTTGATTAGCAATACATTAAGTAAAATTCGCTGACTTGAGACCGTTCTACCTGCAGCAGTAACTCCACAGAAGAGGCATGATTTATTTCATTATCTGCCAGTGCTGTGTATTAAAAAAAAAGGGGTAAAGCATGGGAAAGCTAAGGCAGATTTGGGCTCTCTCAGGAACCAAGAGACTTCCACATCTTGTGGGATATAAAATATCCCATGTCAGTGTCTGTACCTTGTAGCCCATTTAGAAAGACAGTGAGAACCTGATTCCACTGGTTTAGCCTCTCCATAGAGCAGAACAGAGCAATGTACTCAGTGGTCTGTGGTCATCTAGAAGTCTTTACAGAAAGGACTCTTGTCTCTTGCTCCTTTACAGAGTACTCTGAGATTGGATACCGAGCAAGCAGCCACATGTGGGCTGCCAGCATCCTGAAACAAAACACTGCCTGAAAGACAGGCAGTATTAAAAGAAATCTTTCTGTAGTTTTCCAAATTATTGTGCCCCTGTCAACATTTGCCCATAGCTAGGATAGAATCCTACCCAGTTCTCTGTCTAATTTTAGCCTTGCTTAGGAGGGAGGGCTGTCTGCCTGAGTGCTAAAGTAACTGACCTGGTGAGAACAAGATGAGCACAGTTCTTCACTATTTGTCCCTGGACCCCATGCTTTTGTAATAATTGTCTGTAAACCACAAACTCTGGGTTCTGTCAGACCTTGATCTCTGCTGGAGCTGGCTTTGGAGAATGTCCAAGGCTAGTCTAGACAAGCCTTTCTCAGAGATATTTCTGTAGTGAATACATAAGTCATGCCAAACATATTGCATTTCCTTGAACTCCTCTGGTTCCAGACAGAAGAGGTGCAACCTCTGATTCTTCTGAGATTGGAAGACATCTGGAAGACATTTTATAAATCCTTGAAGTAATTTGTTTGGGAAGCTTAAGAAAAGTCACTGTACCTTTCTCTCTTATGGCAGCTCAGATGAATCGACAGGGTTTGAAAGAGGATAGACTGGGATTGGCCAAT
Source organism: Apteryx rowi (assembly GCF_003343035.1). NCBI lineage: Eukaryota > Metazoa > Chordata > Aves > Apterygiformes > Apterygidae > Apteryx > Apteryx rowi. The sequence goes on from NW_020449974.1 coordinate 3,707,394, forward strand.
CTTGGGGTATTTTTTTACAGAGAGTTGTCTGAGGAGAGCATGGCAGGAAGGTAAGAAAAGAGTAGAGCAAGCCCCAACTTCCCTCAAACCTACGAGTCTTGCATATATTATGAGCTCCTGAAACCTCCAGACACATACTCTGATGTGTTATTTCTGAAATTGCCTAAGAGGAAATGAAGCTTGGAGCAAGCTGATTTGTACTTTGTTCTTTGTACTTAGCAGTGTTAGAAGTGGGGAACCAAGCTGGGGCCAGAGCCGGAAAGGTGAGATGAGCATTGGCACTGGAAGTCAGAGTTTTAGAGGCTGGGTGCTATAGCCCTGAGAGTTGTACTGCTCAGCTCTTTATCTAATATGCATTCTTATTCTCACAAAGTAAGTATATTAGGAAGTCTGGTCCATCCCATCTGCATGTTCCCATGTCAGCATTAGGAGAAGCACGCCAGGTTCCTCCATTCATGACACAGCATATACATGGGGGTCGCTTGTGGGTATTTCAGAGAATGCCAGCAAAAAGGGCTTTCTTCAAACACCCAACACAACCCTCCAAGTTCATCAGCAGGAGGGAATTTTTGTTACTGAAAACTTCTTTAAACATTGTCATTACTCTCTTTTTTTCTATTTATTTAATTGCTATCTTTGGTGTTTATTATTGAACTTCAGTGACTCTTTCAATAGAAGAGACTAAGCAAATACACAGACAGTAAGATTACTAATTACAGTGATCTGATCCAAAACCCACTTAAGTGAAGAGACATCTGAACCTTTCTCTCCTCTCCCCTTTGATGACACATCATTCCTTCTTTCAACTTCAGCTTACTTGGAAAAGACACTGGGCAATGTGAAGACCATATTTTTTTCTTTGAATCTCTGTTCTTTGAACCTTACATTTTTCTTTTTATTTTTTTTGAACCTGCTTGCTTTTATAAGATAGAATAAAAACAAATAAAAGGAAAGTGCAATACAGGGACAGAAGGTGTAAGAACAGGGCACACAAATGATATTTTGTTGCCATTTTTTTGCACTAAACTGTGATCAGAGGACAGCAGAAGATCCAGAAATATGAAGATGCATAGGATGTGACTGTGTGTGTGCATGTGTGTGTGAGAGAGCTAGGAGAGACATTTACAAATGCTTTCAAAAATGTTCTCCAAATCAGAACTAAATTAAGAAGCCCATAATACTACAAATACATTTTTCTATTGATATTTCTAAATAGAAATGGGTGGTGAAATAACTAACAAGTCTTTGTCCTCTTTTCAAGAAAATATTAATCCCAACTTTTCAATTTAAATAATTCGGGGCAGTGTGCAAAGGTGTTTATTTCTGTTAGTGCTTGTATGAAATAATCCAAAATCTCAGTCTTTCTGCTATTTATCTGTGAGTATAAAACACGGAGATTGTGTTACCTTATTGCAGCAAAAAGATGGAAGTTTTCAATATTTGATGTGCAGGCACTGGTCTTAGTTTACTGTCTCCTCATAGCAGACCACCTTACAGTTGTGACATTGGCTTGGGACTCCAGAAATCTTGTTTCACCTCTAATCATGAATTTCCTGAATTATTTTTAATGAGTCCCTTTTTCTGTCTCCTGATTAGAAACAGGGAAAAAAAGCAGGTGACTATTTAGTCTCTGAATTTGAGAAGACTTATGCATGGAACAATTCCTAATGATACAATATGGGCATTGATGTTGACCTCAACAGAACAACTTATAGTTAAAAGTTAAATATATTAACTTGTATCTGATTCAAGGCACTAAACTTAAAAGATTCATGAACTTTTTCATACAGGGATGTTTTCCTCCTATAATATGAAACAGAACCTAATCTAGATTCTTTTCACTGTTATCTGCTGATACTCTGAGCCTTCTGTTTATCATTTCAAAAAAATTTTTTTTTTTCTTTGTGTTTCTCATTTGTATTTCCTTTTCTGCCTGCTTCTCCTTGTCTCAAAGAGCTTCAAAGCCTGGGCTAGCACAATTAGGCATGGCTGGAAATCCTCAGTGTAATTGAAATACAAATAAAAACAAGTAATACTAACAAAAATAGAGCAGATATTGTTAAACCAATGTGTTTCGTTTATTGCAGTTTTCCCAGCCTCTTCCCAGAGCATAAAATTCCAGTATCAGTAGTCTTTACATTTCTATTTTACACTTTTCCTCTTTAATAATCACATATTATGTGACAGATTTTTCTTTCCTCAGACAGTGACAAAATTGCTGAGGCTAGAGGCTATTTAGTTGGATTGCTCTAGGTAGTATGGCAGACAATCAGGATTTTGTTAAACACTGACAATTTTTGAAACAATGAAAGAAATAAAGTTTGTGACAAATACAAATCCAGTAAATAGAACTGAAGTTTCATTAAAATTTCATTAGTCTATTCAGCCATACTCTTCACACTCCATTCTTTCCATTCTTGGGCTAAATCAGATGTTAATGCACATATATTTTTGACAGATTTTGATGACTTTGCTGCTTTTTATTGATGAAATCTGACAAGCCAGCAGACCCATTCTATGGCTGGGAATATGGAGATGGTAATAACAGAAATGATTTCAGGCAGGGGAAGCTGCATTAATAGTGAAGAACAGTTTTCAAATAAAGCAGAAATTAGTGAACTGCATTAAGAAATTCTTTAAAGTCTCAAAGCATTGCCTCTTTTCCCTTTCAATAAAATCGTAGTAAATTTCTGTGAGGAGCTTAATGACAGAACCATTTGCTGTTGCAGTAGCTGTGAAGAAAAATGACTTAATGAACGTGAAGACATAACGAAAAGTTGCAACGCAACATAAAAGCCTATTCTTCCCAGATAAGGGAATATGAGTTTTGTTTACTAACATTAGAATTTATAAACTCTCATGCAACCCTATTATATGTAAATAATTACCCTAAAGGACAATTTCATTTATTACCTGAATGAAGGTTTCAAAGTTGAATATACAAAAGCTATGGAATGTTAGAATTAGCACAGTCTTAAGTTTTGTTCCTATAATTTTCTAAATTCCCCTAAGTAAACTGAAAATAAAAATTTCTTTGTGTGGAGAAACACTAATGTCCTCATGAGTGGTCAGGAGGATTAGAAGCTTCACAGCCATGGTGTAGACCCCTGTGCCTTGAGCCACCACTGAGGTTTGAAGGAGTTTTCTTTAGTGCATTCTGTATCCTCTCTCAAGCCTGACCCTTCAGGTTAGTTCCTGATACAGGGTTGCTTCTTTCTCTCAGTAACTGCTCATTCTAGTTCTGCTCTCTTCATCTGGATAGCCAAGTCCTTATGCCTTTGGCCACTTATCTAGTCATTTAGTTCCAAAGTCCTAATTTCTCCTTTGCAGATTCCCTACCCAGGGCTCCAAACACTCTCTTTAAATATGCCATCCTTATTTCTTCCCCACACATCCTATGATCTAGTTTTCAGTCATTTTACTCAACTAGCTTCATTGTTTTTGACTTTCTTCCTTACCTCGGCCTTTAACTGCATATCCTTCGTACAGTATTAACTCATAACCAGCGTCTGCTGTCTGCTTGTCTACATAAACTACTTGTCTTATCTAAGTATTGTTTTTGCCCAGTGCTTGTCCCAAACTCCCTGCTCATCTGTGTCTGTTTCCCCTGCCAACTACTCAAATCTTTGGGTGAAAGAGAAAAATCTTTTCTCCTCCCAGTCTCAAACCATTTTACTCACTGACTTCCTTTCTTTTTGCATGACAACATGAAAATCCAAGATTTCTTACCTAATGAGTTTTATTTTCTTCTTTCCTTCAAATACCTTCCTTCTGCAAAAGTCTTTTTCAGTGTCCCCCAATTCTCATACTCAGTGGAAGATTCATCTTACCTAGCTGTAGCTATGTTAAACTTAGGAGCTTACTCTAAAGTAGCCTGTTAGTCTTCATCCATTCTAAGTTGCCAGAGGGTTAGTTATTGCACTCTCTGATATCCTCAGGATGAATTATGCTCTGGAAGTGTTTCTCTCTCTCATCATTGAGCTAAGAGCTTAAAAATTTTAAGCCAGATATTTAACTTTCAGCTGATTAGTGGTAAGCTGAGATCATTTCTAACTTTTCCTGAACCCCAGTTCTCCTGTCTGACAATTCCACTCTCTAAAAGTTTAAAGGGACTACTAGTTGTGATTTAAAATTTCCCAAGGTTTAAAACTCTTTTCTTAAAAAAGGAAACAAATGTCTTTTCCCCGTGTTGTCTTTAGAAGCACTGGAGCATTCTGGCTGAAATCCTTCAAAACGTTCAGCCCAATGTAGACATTCAGCATGAAGAAAATTGGTTTGAATAGTTTAATTTTGTCAGTCAAAGTTCTAACTGGCCAGAACTAAGATCTTATGTTGTAATGTATTGAATAACCTTGATAATACTACACCTACAATAGTGGAGAACAGGTCGGATTGTGGAAGTTAGCAGTGGACCTGGAGAAATCTCATTTTTCTTCCYCCTATGTTCAGCAGTCATTAAAATTGCAGCCTTTTGTAATGTTCACTTATTAATGGTAAAAAGAGAAATCTGTCACTGGCTAAGAGTCCTGTTATACAGTTTCAGAAGGTCTAATTGAAGGGAAATCGAGTTCAACAGAAAAGCTCGAAATTACTTTGATGCACATTCTTGTGGAAAGAAGAGAGTCATATCTCTCCCTGTAGAGCCTGAAGAGAACACAGAAGTCCTTAGCATAAATTAGCTACTAGGGGAAAGAAGACTTTGTATTTTTGGTAAAATATCTTCTCCTTCCCAATCCCATTTAGCAAGCAAAGCTGCAAGTCTTCTCAAGGATATCAGCTATCTGAGTTGCAGTTTCCTAAAATCCAGGTTGTGAATCTTCACAAGGCAAGAATCCAAACTCACAGGCATAGACCATCACCTGAGAGGAAGGTTATTTTCCATTTCTTCTTCTTTCTTCTTACATTCTTCTTCTTTTTGTCAACAGTGTACTGGTATATGCATGTAAAGTTATTTTGTTCCTGTCTACCTATGTGTTCTGTTTAAGGAGAGGGAATAGGTCTTGAGGATCAGACTCTATACCTTAACTCTGCTGTCCTTGCTCCACTGAGGAAGGTTTATTTCTCAATTTGGCTTTTCTCAGCTGGCCCGTATTTCAACCTAGACAAACTGATTCCCTACAAAGACAGCATCTAGAGGTAGCAAAATTTTCTGCTGACTCTTGCCCCAGATGTTCAGCTTCCAGCTGCTTATGATTGCTGAATAGGTTTTGATTCAGAAACAGGCAGTATTGACAGTAATCCTTCACAAAAGCATTACTTCATATCATACATTTGCAGCACATAAATCCTATTCTCCAAGGAAAATACTTTTTTTTTTCCCTTTAATATACTCAGAAGCACTGCATCCAATACATAATATGATTCCCTCATAAAAGATTTAATAAAACAAGAACATGGAGCCATAACCTGCTTCCATCAATGTGTGCAAATACATCTCACTTGCACATCACAGGGGATATGGCCAGATAGAATGAACACTTGCAACAGTGGCAAAAAATTGCACTGAGCTAACCCTTTTCTGAAAGGATAAATTTCAGTTTTTATTTTTATTTTTCCAGATTTCATGTGGTCAGCATTGTTTCACCAGCAAGTTAGCTGATTCTCACTAGGAGTGTGACATACAATTTATTAAACCACTTCTGTAAATTCTGCTGGCGACTCAGTGGAAACCTTAAGCCTGTTTGTGAATCAAGACATTGAGCTTCTAAATCACTGAGACTTTTCTGAAGTCTTGACCAGAAATCTACAGAAAGAGAAATTGCACAGTGAGACAAGAAATAGAATAGAAAAACGAAATATCACTGATCAAATTAAGTGGTAAAATTTAAAGATGGACAATGATAATAATAAAATAAAGCTTAACTTGCAGATATTAGTAAAGAAATAATATCTTTATAGGTGGAAAAAACCTTGCATAAAGTAGATGATAAATGCTTGCATATATTGATAAAAGTATGTGGCCTGAGAGACCATAATTAATGCTCTAAAAGAAAACACAATTTTGCCTATCGATAACCACAGGTGATAAGTATGTATTTTGTTTGTGTGGAGAGTGAACAAAGAAAACAAGAAACAATTGAATTTGGGATTTTAAATAAACAGAAATACACTTTCCCACCAGATATAAAGTCAAGAGGTGAATCCATTTTCATGGTCCAAATCATTTTCACCTCCATTGTAAGATGGCGTGGATTTGCTCCTGCGTAAAGACTGGCCCAAAGCCTTTGGAAGTCAAAAGGGAGGTTTTTGATTGGCTTCAGCTAACTTCAAAAAAGATTCACAGATGAAATGATTTTGCACTGTTTACTATAGAGGGAGAAAAACCTAAACTGCATAAAACAAGTGTACCTTAATCTCAGCCTAGTACTTTATCAGTTGCTGTTAATTTTTTCACAGAACTCCTTCATGTCCTTTAGCAGGAATGCATCTTAGAACTCTAGTGGCTCGGACCACAGGGTAATAAAAAGACTGTAGAAAAACAAGTGCAGCACAGGATATCCTGCCTATTTGCAGTACCTTGTGCTTATCTTGTTCTTTCTTCAGCAACTTTTTATCACTTAGACATCTCCTATGTTTGCCCCTTTAGTCATCACATTGCTCACCTACTTACATAAAATGCTTATATGTTGTGTCTGGCTAGGCCATTAGAGTGTTACAAAATAGTTATGTATTGTTGTTGGTTATGCTATTTTAGTATGCGTGTATTTGGGTTCAAGGCAAGCTAATATTAATTGTATCCTGATTAGTCCGCTTTTAATTTGTAGGTGTCACAGTTCTCTACTTTGGCTACACTAGTCTTTCCCTGTTTAGAGTAAATAAAATATATTTTAGATAATATGGGAAATATGAAGGAAAAGCTCCTCAAGGGAGAAATACTCTCCAAGTTTTTTCGGTTTGCAATTTGGACATTCTCTTTTTGTGGAAATGCTGAAGTTAATAATGACTGAGCCAGATTCACTTAAAAATAGCTGCTGTAACTCCACATAGTCTGGCCTAGGCTTCTAAAACCCCAGATCTTTATCTGTGGTGTGTTTGCTTGCCCTCTGTCTCATACTTGTCCTCACATTTTCTTACTCTGTTTAAGAGTTTTTAGATTAACAAACATCACTCTGTTGTGCCTGTATTGGCTACAGAGGTTGGTATACAGAACAGCCTCCCCACTGTGGAGAATTGAAAAGAAAAATAGCTTAATCCAATCACTAGTATATTAGAGTGACATCCAGGAGACCTAGAATCTATTCCTGGCTCTAACACTAACTGTTTGTATGACTTCAAGCAAATCATTCTGTTTTCTGACCTTTAGTTTCTTTACCTACAAAAAAAAAAGAAAAAAAAAAAAGAAAGACACTGTTTTAGAAACATCCATGAAATAAATGCATTGAAAATAATGTGTGAAAGCTAAATATGTCCAATTGTTCTGAGGCTCATTTGAATTGATTGTCCTTCCTTTTTAATCCAGTGGGAAAAGGATCAGCTGAATTGAATGGGGAAAGGATTAGGCGTCAGTATTGTAAGACAGTTATATTGCTAATGTTGGCTTTCCTGTTTTCCTGTATTTTGGAGTAGAGGAAAATAAATTCCTTTGTGACCCATAATTTTCCACTTAAATCCAATTCCTAAATTGCTGTATGTTGGCCTGAAATTTTGGACCAAATATCCTTCAGCTATCATTTTAGCAAGAGATATAATCAAAAAATAAACATGTATATATATTTAATAGCAAAGACAAATTCAAACTAGAAATGTAATAAGATTTTTTATTTTTATTTTTTAAATAAGGAGTTTAGTTGATGAGAAAACCAAGGATTGTGTTATAGCTTTACTTAAGTGGGTTTAATTTTTGCTAGTTTTCTGAATAAGGCTATGTATTACAAATTGGAGTGATTGTGCTAGATTCAGGAAGCCATACATGTAATTCTTTGGCTGATATTGTGCAGAAAGTTAGACTAGATGTTTTGTACTGTTGTGATGTACTTGTTCTTTGAGTAGTGACTATTTTCAGGGGCATGCTTGCAGGAATGTAGGTATTCTGAAGTCAGCAGTCATCACAAATCTCACAGAGCCTTAGGGGTGGAGATTTCTGGGTCTAAGCTTGAACAGTAGGAAGAGAAAGGAAACACCTATGAAGCAGGAGATAAGTTTAGGGGCAGGGAGCCAGAGAGAAGTGGCCATTTCTGTTATTCAGGTATGGGGACTTTACTGTCCGAGTCTGAAAAAGAGAAAAAGAAGAGCTGTGTGTTGAGCAAAGCATGCTTTTGGTATGGGGAACAGCAGTGATGAAAAGCAAAAAAAAACCCAGGTAGGTTCTGACAGATAGTATGAGAACTGAGTATGATCCTAACAGTTGTATGACCAAATCAGACTGATTTGTCTCTTGTACAACCCTAGGGCTATCAGAAACTTTTGCACCTCAGAATATACCAGAAGTAAAATCATGGCTTGGATGAATCTCCAATTAGCAAAGAGATCTTCAGAGGGAAATAGAGATGCCTCCAAAGCTAAATCATTTTTTATAGCATCTCTCACCAGCGGGGAGACACTTAGCATAAATGTTATAGATAGAAAAGATTAGAAGTAGTCACAAACTGCAAGTAAAAGAAGCAGAAGAAAAGCAAGCTGGTGAGCTGAATAGCCAGGACCAGATGGCATACGTTAAGGAGTTCTAAAAGATCTGATAAGTGGCCTGGCTGTTCTGCTTGCACAAGTATGCAGTAACTCTCATGAAAGCCACAGGACCCAGTGATGTTTAAAAAGGTACCAAAGAATGGAGCATATGTATTGCATTTCTCTCTTAGGATCCGTATGGAAAGATCTGTGTGGAACAGTTATGACTCTTTGAGGCACAGTCTTTTTATTGTGACACCACATTAACTTTTAGGTATGGCTTATGTGCCCCAGCCTAGCCTTTAATGTTTGTACTGTGCTTTGAAAATGACAAATGTTAAGGGTACTATCTAAATTGACTATATAATAACTTTTTATATTTAGATCACAGAACATCATTAACTAAGAGTCACTGAATACAACTGAGCAGATTAGATTGTCAGTGAAAGCAGACTTCTCAGGCATATTGAAAATACTAGCTCTTGACTGCATGTCAAGAGCAGTTTGCTCTCAAAAGCCTGCAAAATTTTGAGCTTGCACATTGGCTTGTGTGATGATCTAGAACAGAATCACCACTGTATTCCAGACTTCCATATCCCAAGACTGTTCCCTGCTTTAATTTCAATACTTCCTTATTGAGAAAAATTTATGGTTCATTCTGAGCATTTGGAATAGATCTATTATAATGTTGTCAGGTGTTCTGAAAACATGTCAGGCTTGGTGATTAGTTTATATAAAGCAGGTACAAAACGTTGTATCCTTCAGCTCCAAAGGCATCACAATAAAATGGGTACCATTAGGTACAAAGGACCAAAATTCATTCAACATCTCACCTGTCAAAACCTCACAAGTGATAGCAGATAAGAGCTTGGGAAATAGCATTTCTAGTCTAATTGTCTTCAGAATAGATCACTGTTCTGAAAGCAGATATTACTTTTACCTCACTGGGTAACGATGTATTTCTTTGATCACATTGTGGTGAATGCTTATCCAGTCTTTACTGGAGTTACATTCCTGTATCAGTTAAGGATATGGCTTTTTACTTAAAACCATTCAAAAATGTCTCTGAACACTTAGGGGAATTTATACTGATGATTATTTTATGGCTCAAGGAATAGTAACAGGAAAAGAATATTATTATTAGGCAATTTAAATTCCTTAAACAGGTTTCTGGCACCTCTATGGAAACTTTCTAAGGTCAACAACTCATAATTACCTTATCCTAGTAAGAAAACACTGGTAGGATTCAAATACATCTGTACTTTCATTTTGGAGTATCCCCGAGTCTTACTTAGCCCGTGCCTATGTATTGTTTCCTATCCTCCTTCTGGACAGAACAGCTTGCTCTGTTGTTGAAGAAACTCTGCCACAGAACGGCAAATGGCCTTACTTGTCATCCCATTATGCAACCAGGACATTTATGTTCCTACGTGCAATTCAGAAGTGATTGCCCTGGATGCGGTGTGCCTGGCCTTGCCCTTAATCTTTCTAAGGAATGTGTGGTCAGACAATTTAAAGCATACAAATTCAAAGTGCTTTTGATGGCTAGGCTGGAGTTAGCCCCAGTCTGCACTCCTTGTACATTTCTAACTGTGGAGATACAGTCACGTGACTGGGCTTAAAAGATCTCCACTGTGTCTGATGGGATTATATTGCATTCCCAGGGCTGAACAAAGTCAAACAATATTGCCATGGTTTATCACCTCAAATTACTTGGCCGGTGTTTGGAATCCCATTCCAGGTCCCAGGTCTCTGACATCCCTCCTTGCCTACCTCAGAACAAAAGCCTTCCCATTCTTTGCAGAAGCATCCCCCATTTCCCTTCTTTGCCAAGGGAGCAGGATAACCTTGTGGAAGTGGGCAGCTGGGATAGTTTAGCAGCATTCTCCCTTGAAGCATACTGAGGTGACTTTATTTTTGCTAACTCCATAGAAAGCAGAGGATTCTTTCCAGATTGGAGCTGCAGGGTACTTGTGCCCATCTGCAAACTCTGTCTGTTGTGGATGATGGAAATAAGGTGAGACATCTTCCTGGGAGGCTAGCACACTGGACTGTACTACAGGGGACTATACACCTATAATAATGAGATGTTTGAGGTCCAAACTGCCATACTTCCTTCCTATTCTCAGTATTTTCTCAGATAGTTTCTGGATGACTGAATTTTTCTAGGTGAGATATTATGGAGTTGCACTTGCTAGGGTTCCTATGGCTTTAATAAAAATTGACATATGTTGTGACTTTTGGATGCAGTTGGACAGTTCATAGGGAAAACAGACTTTATCACTCTTACTGCAAAATAGTTTCCTTCTCAATAAACTTTGACAACTACTTGAAAAGTAACCATTGATAACATTCTTTAGGAAAGGAAAAAGAGCTCTTCCTATATCAGATCTTTAAAGTTTATTAAGATTCTTACTCATACTTTCTTGGTGAAAAAAAAAAGAATACATGCACACCCTTTTGGGTATAAGGAATACAGTACTTACATTCCTGTCAGGAACAATTGCAGTACATTTCTGTTCTCGTCTACATATTTTCTAAAGAGGCAGGGTAAAAGAGGGAAAGTAGAACTTCAGTTGTTTCTAGAAGATGTAAACTAAGTCTACTGCATTGGTATCAGCACACTAGGAACATGAAAGTGAGGGAAGTGAGAGGCTCTTTTCAGAGTTTCTTGATGAACATGATGGTTTCAAACAGTGGTTGATAGACATCAGTGTATCCCTTGTGTCTTCTTAAAGGGAACATCCTGAACAAAAAAATTGTTTAATATAAAGGGAAGGTAAGGGGTGAATCTTGCTTTGCCCCTAAAGCAAGACTGAAAAGGGCAAGCTTTATAAGAGCTCATAAGATAAGCTCATACATATGAGCTCATGTTCATACCTCTCTTTTGTGTTTTACAGGAGCTGATTCTATGAGCTTCAGAACACACTGTCTGTAAACTAGGTACTGACAATACAGTATCAAGCAATGCTCCAAACCACATCTCTAAGAAATCATAATCTAGTTCAGTTCTCACTCATCTTCTTATCACTTAATTTATTAAACTGATGGGTCAACGAAAGAGTGTACCACCATCATAATTTTCCTTTTACTGTGTTTGGCTAGTAATTCAGTCCCTCACTAATAGCTTTTTCCTTCCCTCATGTGCAATATATCTCAGAGGGGTGTTGCGGGCTGTATTCACATGTCTGCTTACTCTCCTCTATTCCTTTAAGTTTGTTCTTAGTTCCTGATTTTTTGAAGGCCTTTTAGTGTGTTTTATTTAGTCCTGTCTTCATTGAAGTGCTCTAGAAGACTACCTCCCTGATTTGATAGTCTTGGTATCAGGTCATCTGCTTTTCAGCTTTGCAAACTTAAAATTGCACATCATCTTTTTTTCAGAGAATGGACGCTTAACTCCAGCATAAAGGAGAAATCAGAGCTTCTGTACATTACACATCCTACCAGAAAACGCTAGTCTCGGGACAATATCAATGCATATTCAATGCCAGGAATTACTGCTGTAAGCTTATATGTAAATCAGTGATATTTTTTCTAAAATTACAATACTTTGGTTCTTCCTGGAAAGGAAATGGTTGTCTTTATTTCAGTAAAAAGGCCCCAGACGTGAAAAAGCAATAATCTCAAAAGAAGGTACTGTGGTAAAAAATAACATCCATGTTCTGCACTTTCTTTGTGGAAGCTGTTGGCAGATGGGCAGGAAGTCTCAGCATTCAGTTAAGATGTTAAAATGACAGTGATCTCTTTGGAACGTTTGGATCCAGGGTGTTCAATAAGAAATTTTCATCTGGGAATTGGTTCATGCAAAACAGCCCAGAAGCTGTTCCGTATTCTCCAAACTGTATGAAATCTATCCAGCCTTTTCCTTAATTTTCCTACATCAATGTGAGAGGGCTCATCTGAGCTATAAACCATCTTTCAGGATGAAATCACAGAATATGTCCCAATTGCTGAGCACTTCAGTATCTATTTGTGTGTGTGTGTGTCCAGCTAGACAATTCTGCCCTTCTTTCTAGGATCTCTACCTTCAGATCAGAATTCCCTTGGTGACATGCCACAGAGCTTTTGCTTGAAAGCTTACGTCATAAAGAACTTGAAAGCATCCTGGAAGGATGTTGCTCACTTTGCAAAAATTAGCACTTTATTTTCTTCTTGTGTAAAAATCTATTGCATCCCTAAAGTAACTCAGCATGACCAACTGCTCTTTGGACGATATCTTTGAGGAAACTCAGATTCCTCTGTGAGGATCATAAAATGTGGAGGGAGTACCTTCACAGTTTCCTCTGATTTTGTGATGCCTGTGGCCTGTGTAATTTGAGATGCTATCAAACAGAGGATGAGCATAAAAATACAGCACAAGTGCACAAGTGCCCCAGTTTCCCAAATGTGTGTTCTACTCATTCCATTTTGACATGAATAATTCCTGTATACTGGAAATTTGACAGTGAGTCTTTGATGCATCTAAGCATATCAGACCAAGGTTAGCTAAAACAGCGCACGGAAGCCTAGGGCAGAGGCTTTTTATCCCCATTACTAAAAAATGAAGTGAGCATCTGGAAAGCTCATTTTACAGTCTTGCACCGCTGGGAAATCTCAACATGTCTGCTCAATATTCCTTACCTCAGGTAGGCATGAGATGGACTTGCACTGCTAATCAGTTTAGCTTTGTCTTTCAATTGTTTCTCCATTACAAGAGATCATGAGAACTTCTCCAAAGGAAGAATAAGATTCAGAATGAAGGAGATCCACCCACAGCCTGCTGTCACCCAAGTCAAATCTGACTGTTGCCAGGTAAAACGTAATATTATTTGAATGTAGTTCATATTATGCAATGTAACAGAGATAACAGAAAGGATACTGGTGTAATTCATGTCTTGAGAGACAGATGGAGTATTATTCCCTCTAGACAAGATCCATGGGTGAATTTAGGTTTCAAAATGGATGAGAATCTGGCAACTGGACAGCAGAGGTCAAAAACTTTTTAAAGAAAAAGAATTTAATTTTTTTTTCCAATTCTTGTAAAGTTGAAAAGTAAATGAGCAAACAGAGCCATGAAAGATGTATGCTGCTGTCTTCAGATTACCTGAAAGAATGGTTCTATGAAATGTGACTGTCATCATCCACAATCTTTGAATCTTCTAAGTCAAATAATGTCTTCATTATATAAACTCATGCTCAGATTTCACAAAGTAAGGCTATTTTTTCAAATGGACTTGAAACACCTTCAAGAGGAAGACAGTGGTGTATACTTCTGCAGATGTTCATCCTAAGTACCAATGTGGGCGAGAAGAGTTTCATTTCTTATTTCTCATTCAAAGGGCTGTAAGAATTCCTGTTTCAAGTTCTCAAATCCATACCGTTTTCTGGCTCCATGGTTTTTCATGGCAGCCAATGCAACAAATTGGTAAGAAGCAGTTGAAGAAGTAGTAGCTATTTACACCTCTGAAAAAAACAGTATATATTCATTAAGTTCTTTATTCAGGATGGACACTGATATAACAGATCAGATTTTTTCATGCTGTAATCTATGTGGTAATTGATGAACAGTATCTTTATGGCAGTTTGTTTACAAAGGATGATGTCAGCTTGTAGGAAGGATAACACACTATTTCAAGAGAAAGGAATACAGAACTTGATACAAGAACTCGTTCAAATACCTCTACTAACCAAGATGTCCACTGAGAAATAACCTTTCTGGACTGCATTTTAAACTTTCATAAGAGGAGGTTATGGCCAAGGAAGAGAAGAATTGAAATGTTTCTGAATTTACAAACACAGTGTTATTCTCTGAAAGAAAAAAATTTGCTGGAAGTGTGATGCCAGCTGCAAAAACGAGTCTAGGAGAAGACCAGGGAATCTGTACTTGTTKCTGTCACAGGTAAATTGTCAGTTGTGCTCTATTTCACCATTCTGTGAAATAACTTAGTATTAATTTCATATTCATGTGTGATGGAGCTCACACTAAATTCTGTGTGCTCCAGCCACTGTCTCTCTGATAGAACTAGGGAAAGTTTTCCCACACAGAAGTTCATTGACCTGTAATTGGTTCCTTGATTCATCTTCTAATGTATGTGTCAAATGTACCTCACCTCCTCAAGCCCATGCTGTGGATGTGTAAGACATATCCTTATGGAACGTATCTTGGTGCCTGGCTCCATTAAAATCTCTCATCTATCATATTGTTATTGGCCCTTCTCCCCTTTGGTGACTGACTCAGCAAAAGATGAAATCATGAATACTGGTGTCCTTTTGTGTTCTTCCGCGTTACCAGTTCCAGATGTTACCTACAAGAAAGTTAGTTTGAAGAAATGCAGGAGGAAAAAATAAGTGATCTTGAGTTAGCTGATCTTCTTATAAAGTACCCAAGATTGTTGACTGGGCAGGAGTCTCATCTAAAATATCTCATTCTTCTTCAGTAATAAATTCTGTTTCTGAAAAAGCTGGAGAAGAAAAATACAGCAAGGAACATAACAAAATACCACATGGGTTGTGAAATCCAGTTCTCATGATGGATACAGGCCAGCATAATGGGTTTGTATCACCAGATGCTTATTCCATGCATTAGATTATATCTTGGATTATAAATTACCAGAAAATTAAATCTGTGAGGGTAATGCAGACGGGAAATGGAATATATCTTTCTCAGTCTCCTTGAAATAGTGACAGACAAGACAGTCTGGGAAGACAAAACAGTTATTTTTGCTGTCAACATTTCTGTGCCCTTTAGCAATATTGGACCCACCTATCTCCAGCTTCTCTTTAGAGGGCCAGTGTTGTTCCTGTAGAGATTACAAGTGTTCTGGTGGTTTTGTTGGTTCTAATGGGTCATTAGAAAGCAGAGACTCCTGATGTTTAGTTATGACTCTTCCTGACTTGAACAAATCACTTCAGTAAAGATGAAGTGGATTAGACCTGTTATACCACGCAGATTGTCTCATTGGCGGGGAGGAGTTAAAATCATAGATGTTAACCAATCATTTTTTGGTGTTGAACTGATTGATTGCAAACTTGATTAAAAGCTACACAGTGCTTACTGAGTAGAGAAGCGTTATAGCATAGCATGGTTCCACGGAACAGAGATTCTAGGAATGACACATTAATCTGCATAAACCCTAGCACATATGTATGCTTGGCAGTATAAACCCAAGCTGTTCTGTTTAGAGCTCGACTGACTTTGATTTTAACTAATCCTTAGAATCATCACAGAGGCCATGAAATCCCTTTTCTGCAAGCTTGGGTATTGGAAGTGTGCGTCCCTCTTGAGTTCAAATGTGCTATTTACCTCAGGTAACCACTTGCAAAGTGTTTCCATTATTGCAAAATAGGAGCCACTAACACTGAACAATTTTTATTTTAATATGAAGTATTCCTGTTCTGAACTGTCATGACAGCCACAGCAACTGTGGCAGAACTTATTTCTTCTGAGAATCAAGAGAGACTTTGTCATGATCCAGAATCAGGACTGAATTTGAGAATTCTCAAGAAGGAGAGGCAGATGAGAAATACTCAAGGATTATTTATGGGTGAGTGTAATTAGTTGTTAGGCATAAGTGGACTTTGAGAACAGTTTACGCTGGTTTAGAATAGAAAGTGTCATCCGCCTGCCAGCAGAGGCACTGGCAGCTAGTCCCTTTCTGCACAGCACATCATAATTACTGTTTTCATTAGACATAGATTGTTCTTACAGGGTGGTCTTTTATTCTGACGAGCAAAGATAGCTTGGTCTTTTCTGCTCTCCAAGCAAAATAACAGACTTTCTGAAGAGATATGTTTCTTCAGAAAATCCGTTCTTTATTTTCCTGGAATTTGGGGGACGGTATAAATCCATTCCATCACTGAAAGAAGATGTAGAGATTTCTCCTTTCATATGTTCAGGTCTACTGCATACATTACTAGTAGCTTTGAATGAATCTACTGAAATAGCAGCTGTCCATTGTATAGAGATAATATTCTGAAAGTCAGTGACTAGTTAAATTGCCTCCCTTGCTAACAGTGTCATAAGTAAAAACAATGCTATTCATCTGTTCATCTCTTCCCATGTTCTTGAAAGTCTTTCCATATCATGAATGCTGTGCACTGCAGGCCAACAAGGTTAGCTGAAATAAAGGACTAAGAAAAAAATCCCATTGTCCAAATGTTTGCTGAGCAGGTACTGGAAAAAACTTGGGCTAGAAAATGTTGGTGTTTGCTTAGTAAGCAGAGAAAGTGAATGGGTACCTAGTAAATCAGGTATAATCTGAAGAGTTCCCCAAAAGCCTAGTATTTATTCAATTCCAGGCAAAAATTCTTAGTGCTGTAATTAGCAAATAATATTTATTCTGATCCTTTCCTGCAAGGGTCTAATGCAATTATAGAGGATAATCTGATGAGAAAAAACAATGACGAATCTGGTCAAGGATCATCAGGTGAAAACATTCATAATAGCTAGAATAGAATGATTTATTTTTCTTTAGAAGAGATGTGCCACTGGTGATTTCTCACTGACATCAGCAGTGGTAGAGTGGTCAAGTGTTGGTGATATGGCTTTTTGATATTTTAAAGATGCACTTTTTTCACAGAGGAGTAATTGCCTTGTGCCCCATTGTCAAGAACAACAGATTTCTTCAAGAAAACAGTGAGAATTGCACCTCAAAGCTCCTATAAGCCTGGGCATTGATATTGCTGTCAAGTCTACCCCTTCTTTGATAAAATAAGTTTCACAATTCCAGGACAAACTCATTCATTTCGTCTATTTTCACTGCCTGTCCTGTCATCGCTTTTTCTAGAATCCAAGGGGAGAGTTTTTTACTGGCAGGTGAGAGTATGTCATTTAAATTCATCTCTGTATGTCATAGCTGCTGCTTAAGGATCTTCCTGCAGCAACTGTGGATCCTTACGGCTTGTCCTTAGCACCCGTAATTACACTCCAAGCCACTCTTGAGTCATCCTATAACCTGTATAACTTATGTGCACCTTACTCTATTCTCACGTAAGTTTTCTATGACTGCCATGACTTCTGAGGCCTCCTCTGACATTGCTGACAAGTAGGTACCTTTGTTCAACTTGTCCTATGTTTTCTTGGAGCGCTGTCAACAGCTCAGTGTCATTTCTGAGTCTTCTGTCTCCACAAGCTGGGTAGGCTGTTAGAGACTTTTCTACAATGCTTTAGATCAGAGTTACTGAGTTTATTCAACATTAAGTCTACCAGTCATCTGGTCCTGTACTCTGTGCAAGTTCTCTTATAACTTGGAATTTTAGCTGAAGCGTCTTCTGAATTGTAAAACTGGGACTTGGAGGGAAGAAAATTAGAAAAAGGTCTCTGGTTGGAACTTGGTTTGTTTCTGTTTCTTAACTGCTAAAATTTACAAATACTTCAGACAGTAACTGAATCACCATGACCTATACAATAGACTGACAAGTCATCTTCTCCTTTGCTTGTTCTTTTTACAGATAGAAGATAGTACTCTGAATTTGTCATCAGCTTTATGTTGATGTGTTTGTTGAACATTAGTAAGTCTTCATACTTACATGAACTCAGTTCTTGTGTGCATGAGCCAGCCCTCCACATGGAAGGTCAACATAAGACAACACTGCAACACGACCCTCAGATGGAGTAAGTATATTACCATGACACATCTGGCTTTCTTTGCCTCACTTAGACTTCCAAAGCGTTCTTGTTTCAGTAGCCGTATTTCATCTCCATATCATGCCCCGATGTCCAGTCAATCTGCCTTTGGCCACTCAGTATGGAGGGCTGATCTGGCAGGAGGAAGGGCAACCCTTTTCCTTTGTGTTATCTGGGAGCACAGTATCCTCTAGTAAAGATGGGTGCAGTCTGCGAAAGCAAAAATACCCACCCTTGGTTAACATTTGCTGGAATGTGTCAGGGTTCTTAACGTTGCAGTCAGGAAGATACCTGGTCAAGAAAAGCTACAGCTACAGTGAAGAACAAAGAGTCTTAAAAATGAAAAAAATCCTGAGGAACTGAAGTCAGATTGGTGAAACTCACATCTTTGAAACTGGAAAGGGAATGAATCCTGTGAATATTTTATGACTGGTAGTTATGTTTTTGGAAGGAGTGGGTCATGGCCGAGAGGATTAGTCTTGCATACAGAACATATTCTTCTGAGTTATCATCAGGATGCATTTCCTTGATGGGGAGACATTCCAAGATACCATATCCTTTTTTATCCTCACCACAACCTCCCTACCCAACCTAGAGAGAAGGGCTAATTCCTCCCAGGTCACATRCAGTGTGTAAGCAACAGTAACGACAGGCTGCCAGTTCAGCCTAGCAACAATTAATATCACAAACTGAAGTATGTTGGCTAATTATATGAAGCAGTCTTAYATAACTGGATGGCTCATACACACCTGCCAATGGATAGAGGCCTTAGATATCCCAAGCTCTTTTACATGGCCTCCACTACCCCCGCCTAGCAAATCAAACAAACTAATATTGCAGCAGCTTCACAATGGCACAGGCTATGTTCAGCACAAGTACAGTGCACATTCTCCTAAAAACGTTTGAAAATATCTGCCGCGGTACTGGTGAAGCAATAGTTGTAGCCACTCCTCCAGTTCCGCCTGGGACTTCCCTCATACAGCCTTTCCCCTCCCAGTGCCACCAGCACAGGTCATTGAACCATGCTCTTCAGAAAGTCTACTAAACCATATTGTAAAGGGTATTTAGACATGAGCATGCCTAAGATAGGATTCAGTTTCAGATTAAGATGCATAAAATTAGGTGCTTAACGTGGGCATCTACAAATGACTTCAGTGTCCATGCTCCCATGATAGTCAATAGAAATAATAGTCACTATGGTCAGTTGAGATGCCTAGAAAGCTGTTAACTCACCATAATGAACTCTTATGTTTGATCAAATAGGTCTCTAAGCTATAGGTCTCTAGATGTCATTGACTTAATTAATTTGGAGATGAGTTGCCTGAAGTTTCTAAAATCTAAGTGGAAATGTGTGAGATAAACAGGTGATATGGAATATGGGACTGACTCAGTCAAAAACATATTGTGCTGGACATACACATTTTAATAACAGCCAGAAAACGGATGTATCAGAAACTGGGAAGACATTTTTGGACTCTTAAGTTTTACTTCTGTTGTATTTTAGTATGTCCCTACAGTGTGAGATTTGTTTATTCTTTTTTCTGCTAATGAAGTCATAGAAAACAGATGACAAACAGAGTTTAAAGAAGAGGGAAAACAGTTCAGCTTTGCTGGCACCTATGCAACCTTGCTGAAAATATATAGCCTCTTCTGAACAGGGTGCAACTGAAAGATGAGTCAGGGTCAGAGAGTGAAACACAGAAGTGGCTAAGAACAGAAGTCCTTACAACACTCCAATTACCAAGGTGACTTCCAGGACATATGCAACTTTTAGTTTAGGTCAGAAGCCTAAGTTTTCTTAGCCAATACCAAGATCGATTACTTGGTCTGTAATCCTGCATTAAAAAAAATAAAAAAAATCCATTAGTTCTCTGAAGTTTAAGAGGACTTGCAGGAACGTTATGTCTGCATAAACTGGCATTTTCAGTTTTGTTTGGGTAATGCAGTTTGATTGCTTCTGCTTACTCATTTAGCAGATTAAATAAGTGAAGTCAGATAAGTCAGCGAGTACATGACATCATTACTGGAAATAAAGTTCAAGAGGGATATGCTCCTAAAAGCACGTGAAGCCTGCTAAACAATGAGAAGATGACCCAAAGAAAAAAAAGTGTAGACTGGGAAGTTAGATTTATGTGAATTGCTACAGAGATGAAAGTGCCAGAGGGAAAACCCATAGTCACCAGAAACCTAAAAGCAAATGAACTCTCCTACTAAAGGTGCCGTTAATGATGGCAGCTACTCCTGCAGGTTACTGCCAGATGCCAAGCTTGCTTTTCTAAATACATCCTCTGCCTTGGCAGATGGACTGTTAGAAACAAGGGGCAGCATTTGAGTCTTCACAGAGCAATAATCAGAAGGAAATCTTCTGTGTTACTGTACTCAAATTAGTCACCATTTTGTAGCTTTTTCTTTTTGGGTGAACAAAGAACTGATGGCGAGATAAGTTGTTCTATGGACACAAGCACTAACACCAGTATTCTTGACAGTCAGATTGTTTGATGGGTCCCAACTGAACACTTGTTACGTCTGTTAGGTTTGTTGCTAGCCAGTCACTCCATAATTACGAAATCATAGGTCATCCCTCCCTTATCCCTAAAACAAAATCATTTTCAAAGTCAATAACTTGTTTCTGTCTTTAAACTTGTTAACATGATGAGTGAGGTAGCCTAAGAAATGTCCTGGATTTTTTTTTTTACACATATTAGTTAAAATAGGATATCCAATTCTTACTGCGTAAACATATTATGTACATTTATATTCATGTACATTTACATCAGACTTTCAGCACCATTGCTGTGGCTGTACTTTTACAAATTAATCTTACACCTCACTCATCAAAATATTGGTATCACAATTCCTGACTCAACTGATAACACTTGTTTGGTCAGAATGTAACAATTTATTCCCATTTAAGTGTTGCATCTGCTAGACAAAAAGACTACACAATGACTTTACTTATGCCAAGAAATCTTTTCAGGCTTCACATTTCCCTGTGTCCCTTTAAACAAAACAAAAGATCTCAGTAAATTTGTCTGGACCTAACAGGATAGCTGCAGGAGAATAAAAAGTATTTCATAAAGGCATTTGTGTACTGTGTCCCTGAGCTTATGAAGGTGAATACTGAAAGAATTGCCAAAGACAACAGCAACCCAGCAGTCAGTCTGACATCCTAGAACATAAGTAATTAGCGAGTGCAGTGGAGATATTTACATTAGCATGTAGTGAGTGTATTTGTAGAATGAAACAGTTGGTGCTGAGGACACTGATCATACTTCATGGCTTTTTTTATTTCCAACTCTCTCAAGTCTGGGTCCATCGACATCGTTAGAAGTTGGAATATGGTAGATATATTCCTGGAACAAGTTTTCTAATTTAGTTTCAAACGCATGAACTGGATTCCTTCCAAATGAAACTGCTCCATGATGTGAACCGCAGTACAGTAGCTGGGAAAGATCAGATTTGCTCCAGAACAATGAGACATATAAAAATTCTAATATAGACACAGTCAATGAAGCCAACCTGTTTATAGCTTTCTTTCAATATTTATTTAACATTTACCTCTAAAATTAAATTTTCAGAATTATCTCCTCTTCCCCTCTCTGCACATGTTTATAGAATCCTAAAGACCACCGTCAACCCGGTGACATTTAGGACAACATGGCTAACCCAGGGCAATAGGACACTGGAAGCTCTAGGACTTGGCTTGTAGTTCTCAGCAAAGAGCCAGTCAGATTTCTGAAGCCTTCTCACAGCTGGGCTTAAAAGATCTCCACTGTGTCTGATGGGATTATATTGCATTCCCAGGGCTGAACAAAGTCAAACAATATTGCCATGGTTTATCATCCCAAATTACTTGGCCAGTGTTTGGAATCCCGTTCCAGGTCCCAGGTCTCTGACATCCCTCCTTGCCTACCTCAGAACAAAAGCCTTCCCATTCTTTGCAGAAGCATCCCCCATTTCCCTTCTTTGCCAAGGGAGCAGGATAACCTTGTGGAAGTGGGCAGCTGGGATAGTTTAGCAGCATTCTCCCTTGAAGCATACTGAGGTGACTTTATTTTTGCTAACTCCATAGAAAGCAGAGGATTCTTTCCAGATTGGAGCTGCAGGGTACTTGTGCCCATCTGCAAACTCTGTCTGTTGTGGATGATGGAAATAAGGTGAGACATCTTCCTGGAAGGCTGACTACAACATTGGACTGTTAGGACAGGAGAGCCTGACCTGTAATAATGAGGTGTTTGTGTTGTGCGTAATCTCTGAACAGAAGTCTCTTCCTTGCCCCCCCACCTCCCCCGACACTACTATCAGAAGTAGTTTTTAAACTCAGTGTGTCAAGACTCCTATCTTGATAGGTATCAGTCATCTCAGATCTTGTTTTCCCTAGCTCCATATTGGGAGTGTACCAGCCACCTCTAAACTGTACCTGACAGCAATCTTTGGTCACAAGTATAAGCAACCTCAGAACAGTCTTAGCAACTGGCTCAGTTGCCTGTGGTTATAATTTTTCTTACAAAAATATTTTTTTCACATTAAAGTGGCAGTGCAAAGTGAGGATCACATGACAGGTGCATCCAGAAGCAAAATACAGACACAGACCTGAGTGGTCAGACATAAGTTTGCTTTGGTAGCTTTTTATAAAGTGCTATGATGCTTGAAGGAGATGTTTGGTTATAGGGTTAGAGATAGCTATCTAGAACCCTGGTGGTACGCCCTCGTGGATTGTTTTAAGAAAGAACTCAAAACCCGTCACTGTTTTAATAAACTTTAATCCATTTCTTGGATATTCGTTTATCTTGTATTCTGTCTTGGAAAAGTTATTTTCCTGTTACATCAGCAGTTTTCCACTTTTACATTTAAGTTACAGATTATCCAGAATATCCTATTAACTTGCAGCTCAGCTTCCACTAGTATTTTGAGCTTATACACCTAAGTGCAAAGTTTCCAAGTGTAACCAAAGCTCCATTAGGCAGAACAGAGTCTCTCTCTCCAAGTTGGAGCACATTTTTTGTTGTTTTTGGATAAATGTGGTRTAAAGTTGGGATGCCACTACCCACACAGCAGAGAATAACACCAGCCAGTCTCAGATCCACATCAAAGTCTAATAAGCAATGAAGAGTAAGTCTCCTAGTACCCGAAGGGAACTCTGAACAATTGATTTCCCCCACATCTCCCCAGAAAAGCAGGCTACTGGATGGAGAGTTAGCCTGGAGAGAAGAATACAGTACAGAATTTTGTTTACTGAACCTTTTGTTAGGTCTCTTTTACCTAGCAGATGCTTCTGTGTTTAAAAATATGCTTTGTTTTTGTCTGGATTGTAATAAAATATAGCTTCAGTGATTAATGCTCTTTTGGTATGTTTGAATTAAAGAAATCTTTGAGTGTATTTGTCCTAAAACTTTGGCGATCTTATTGTATATATAGATTATGAACTCTAAGTGGCTTCAGCACTATACTACACGTGGAAGAGAATAAGAAATGCACACAAGCTTCACTCTTCAAATGTRCATTTAAGCATCTGTAATTTAACCACAGTAAATAAGCTTAGTTCATTTAGAATTTGTAGGCCTAATGGCAGCTAAAACTCTGTGGAAGAAAAGTCAGAGGATCTCAATCTTCTCCCTCCCCATTTAAAGAAAAGTATGGGAATTTTTTTTTTTGTAAAATTAGGAGTTTCAGCAAGAGAGCCTGAGCTTGTCTCCTCTAGATTCCTTGTGTCAGATGCACAGAATGATCCAAACTATCACTTTTTCACTTTTTTTTTCTATTCAGTAGCCCTTACAGGAATTTAGCAACCTGGAAAAACCTGCACAGGACAGCTGATAACATTTTGCAACAACTCAGTGGAAGAGATGCATGGCACAGAGGAAGCCTGGTACACCTAGAATACCATCAGGCAAAAGGTACCTATGATTTTTTTTTTTCCTATTTACTGCTCATGTGCATCCTATGTGAAACCAAAATTAATATATCATTTCTGCAGCCTCACAGTACCTGAACAAGAAGAACAGATCCAGCAATAGCAACCAGGTTTTGCTAATAAGCCAGTGTCACTAAATAAGTCTATGGCTATAAGACAAGTCCAAGGTCAAGCCATGAAATCAACCTGACAGGTTAGAGTCAGCACAGAATCACGCATAACATCCAGACAGCATAGCTCAGGTAAAAAGCAAGGCTACGTGCCTGAGCTTAAATGCAGCTCCTGGGCCAAATGGAACCTGCATATGGGTAGAGATCCCAGATGAGGCTGGTCAGGGTAAGCAGAACCTGCAGGTGTACTCAGGGCCTTGGCATCACTGTTTAAAGACATCCTGCAGACTAGTCATATAGGCTTTATTCTTCAAGAAGGAACTGCTGTGATAAAATAGACTTCTCATGTTTTGATATATTTGGTTAATGAGGCATATTTAGAGTAATAGTATAGAAAATAATGGTGGTAGGTTTTAGGAAACATAATGCATTGTTTATTAGGAAAGGAATTCAGGGTAAGGGCTTACCTTTTCTCTCTCTATTTTTATTAGTGTGGTGGGTTTTTTTTTCCTAAATGATCCTATTCTTTACTGCATTTTCCTTTTAAAATTAAAGCTTAATTATTTAGGGAAGGTCCAAGGTATATAAATATATATATATTTTTTAATGTGAAGCGATAACTTTTAGCTGTGAATGGTTTTTGGTGAAGACATAAGGCCTATTAGGAAAGTTTTGCTACGGCTGCTGTATGAAAGATCACGGAGGGAGAATAGTAGAAATAGATCCTTGGCTGTGAGTAGCAGTTGAATTCTGAATGTTCTTTGCTTTTACTAAAAGACTTCAAATTAGGCATCAGCTTTTTTCCTGTATCTGCCTGAACAGGATGGTGTTCCTGTAATTAAGAGGGCTTGGTGAATGTCCCCAAGTTATAGGATTTTATTATGTTGTAATTAGTTATCTTGCTTTGGTTGTTTCTTAATGTGAATGTCACTTTAGTGAATCTGTACTCTGTGTATGCAGGTGTAACTTGTTTGAAGCTATTCAGAGCTAAATGGAAACTGGCAAGAAATCCTACTAGGATGTGGTTTGTCTCATAAGATTTACTGTAGTTGTAACTAACAGGCAGAAGGGTGTACGAGAATGCATCTCCCCTGAGCGCTGCAGGACTCCTGGTACAATTCTTACCTGAGTACAAGCAAAATGCTATGGAAAAACATTGCACTGATTTAGCTGGTGTTTCCATAAGCTGTTTTTATTTCTGGCTCGGTTTCAGAGAGGAAGTGTTCAGGAACTTTATTCTAATGCCTCATCTATAATGAGTAACTGTTCATGTTTCTGGATATCATGGAGAAAAGGTGAGAAACACAAGAGAGAGGAAAAGGTGTTTGTGGACACGTGGTAGTAGTAGGAATGTTAGTGACATCTCTTTTCATCCTTGAGGAGATAACTCAGAACCCTGTACTTGTAGTAAAGATGGATCTATRTCTTAAGCCACTCATCTAATGAGCAAGATAAGCATCTCATGTGTCAGATGTGAAAACAGCAGAAAATGAAATTGGAAAGTAGTCCATCTGAAAGCTAGATCCTTCTCAGCTCCATGAGTTTATGACTTAAAGGAGTGTGCTAAATGCACGTACTTGTCTCCATCACCATTATTTCTTTGGAGTAGATATTCAAATCAGGTGTAGTTATCTGTAACTTCCATGTGAAGTTATTTATTTCTCCTCTAGAAAGAGAGAAAGTCTGTATGTTCTGATGATTTTAGCTGATCCCAGTAGGATTTTTCTGTGCTGTTCAGGATACGGTCTTCAAAGCTCCATGGGCCAGGACCACAGTGTGGGTTTGAAGAGCTAGAGGTTGCTGTATCTATGCATTCTTACTATTTTTAAAAAGGGCTAATTGATCTAGGTGATTCTTGCCTCTTCTGTTTCCATTCCTTCCCCTTCCCTGTCATTCTGTTTTTGTCAAAGCAATTGATTCATTCTCTTGGATAAATGTAGTATTAAATACATTTGTTGTTTTAAATAGTTCTTGGAGCAAATTCTCATCTATGGTAACAGTGTAAATCCATGCTAGTAGCAGGTTAAGCCTCAGGCTTACTCAATTGAGATCACTCTGAAAGCAAGAAGGTTTGCAGTGACACTGTAAGGAATAAGGGACTTCCAGGAGTCCTCCACACAAACGTATGTACTCATGAAGTGTGTCAAGGAAGGATATAACATAATAAAGCTGTGGTTCTTTTTAGCATATCTATGACAGATTGTATAACTGCTTAACTTTTTCACAGTTACTGCATGCACATCATATTCTTTTAAGTGGTTGAGTGCCAGGATGATAGTTTGACTGTTTGCCTTGTGCTTGTTCGTGTGGACCTAGGGGAACCCTCCAGAGGGGGGCTGAGACTGCTCTTTCCCAGAAAGCAGCTGGCTACACTCGGAGAAAGACATTGCTGGAGTGCAGAGTTGGGCACATGGACAGCAGAAGAGACATAACCTATAGCGCAGCAAAGATCAGGAAATGCTGAGAAAGGTGGGAACCAGCACATAGCCAGGCATCATATAAAATAAAAGTATTTTTTTCCTAGAGACAAGAACTGACTTTTTGCAATACAAGAAACCATTGTTCTCAAGTCCAGAATCTTTTGAAACTTAAAAGAAA
The DNA here is from genome assembly GCF_003343035.1 of Apteryx rowi. Lineage (NCBI taxonomy): Eukaryota > Metazoa > Chordata > Aves > Apterygiformes > Apterygidae > Apteryx > Apteryx rowi. The sequence continues at coordinate 3,734,224 of NW_020449974.1, forward strand.
GAATTTGCCCTACAGGGACATAATGCCTGGGGGAAATCTGTGTTCCAGGCTCTTCTTATTTCTATTCTGCCTTCTCCTGAGTCTTCTACACTTCAGAAAATTTCTTACTCTTGTTTATGATCTTAAAATCTGGTTTTTGACTCTTAAAACTCATCATTGGGGTTTTGATGCACTTACTACCAAAAAGGGTTCTAGTCAGTCTGCCATCAAAGTTCTGGCAATCCTAYGATCCATTATTTCCTTTATTGCGTTTTGGTCTTATAGACTCACTATAACTGACAGGCTTTATTTTGCTGCAAAATTCTGGAAACACCATAGCTATGCAGGATAAATCTGACTCAAAACACAAACAAGTAAAATAACACTCCATTTCATAGGTTATATTCAATTACTCCTTTTCCCAGGGGCAAAAAAAAGTGGGGCACTTATCTTGGAACTGATTATCCCTTAGCTTGACTTGCTAATATCTCCTGCCCTATGTTAAAAAATGTTCTGAAATAATATCAACTGTTGGATGAAAAAGAGCTGAATACTTTCCTCTGGGCTATCTGGTATCACCCGATGATGTTTGATTAGGAAACTCTTACAGAACAACTCTTTTTGACTGGTTTTTGGATAGAGTTCTACATTTGCAAAAATAAATCCCATTTATATGTCAGCAACTTTTAGAGGTTSCTCTGGATGTTGGAGGTCCCAGACTAAAGACATGGTCTGAAAACACAATTTTTTAATGTAAATGCTAATTTGACATTAAAAATGCAAATATTGGCAATAAAATTCCCCAGAAGCAAATTATACACATAGTCCAGCACAAACAGGATGTTTGCTTATTTTATCTGTTGCTTTTTTCCTTTCTCCTATTTTATTTTGTTAACAGATTGTATGCAGATTGTTATGCAGCACCTCAGCTTTTTGACCATGCTGCAGTATAGTCTTCACCTCCCACAAGTGAGAACACATTTCTTTGGCTAAATGCAGACTGAGAATGGGATCCCATCACCAAGTATCTCCTGTTTTTTCTCCCTTTGCTTGTGTTATATGGCAGGATTTGATATTTTTCACCCATTTCCATACAATACTCTCTCTGAAGGAAGGAATTGCTGCACAATCAGAATTGTTAAAGGGGTGTTGTACCCATTCCTCACAGCTGTGTATTGACATGAAGATGGACAGGTTGCATACTTGATACAATACTAGGACCATGTAACTTGAGAAGCAGGAGAAAATGTTAATTTTGGAGTAGGCAAGATCTGTTTGGCCATTGCCACAGATGTACCCAGTATTACATGCTGGTACATTCACAGCCACTAAAATGAAAAATTAAACTTTTAGTCTGCATTCTTTAAATCTGTCAGAGGAAGGGGATGTTAACCCAACTATCCAAGTGGTATCTGGACTGGCAGACTCAGCTTTCTGCAATAATTCACTTCAGAAATCTCCTTTATCAGTTTCCCTCTGCGACTATTATGTGGCCCTCCATATGGTACTTTTCTGGACTCTTTTCAGAAAAGCTTATGTGTCAGGACTTCAAAGAAAGAGCACGTGTACTTTTAGAAAAATAAGAGCTTTCACGCTGGCTACATTTTTTTCTTTTTTTTCTTTTTTTTCTTTTTTTTTTTTTTTAAAGAATAGGCTCTGATTTGTTTTGTGTTGATTTTGTTTTTCTCAGATCATATTCTAGCTTTGATAACCGTTTCCCTTTAGTGGCTGCTAGACTGAATAGCCCCTGGATCCCTGAGAAGTGGAACTGCTTCACAATTAAATTATATTTACTGTATGGACTCATTGCAACTTTTACAAATATATATCTCTGAACTTAGATTTAGTGGAAACARTTCTCGTTTTAGCTGTTAAATTAAGCTCTGGGTACTGAGCTTTTTCTGCATTAATACTTGCTTCCTTTTATTTCCATTTATTACCTTYTCATTAGTGAACTTAGGACACAACTCTGAAAACTTTCTGAAATCCAAAATCAAGAAACCCTAGCAARATCATTTTGYATTGTCAGCAAAAGTAGAACTGATRGTACTGTTTGGAAGAATACTGAACATAGAAACAGTAGAGCAAGATGGAAGAGGGTATGCAGAACATCATTGATAATTCAAATCAAAGTCTAAGGAACTTGCAGAGTGCCCACTCTTCACACAGTTATCTCTTTGTCCTCTTAGGGATGTTTGTGGCTCGTGATTTGACGTGTCTRTAGTAGGCTGCTTTTCATCAGCATCCTGAGAATTGATATTCCACAATTTTCYGTGTTTGAAATGTGTAGGAGTTGTACAAAGTTCTATACTACTTCTGTTCAAGGTGTGTTGTAATGCTCCTATTATGCTTGCAACACTTGCAATTTCATCCATTCTAAAAAGTGGTTTGTCTTACTGACCAGAAAAATAGCAATATTTACTCTACATTTTGATTTGTCTCAGATTTAGAGGAGATGCAAAGCAATTGTAATAATACCTTAAGTTATATGGTAAAGTAATATCTATAGATGTGCACTAATTTGTGACTCTTTTACCAAGTGATACTTGAATAATGACAAAATGAATCCTGCCCAAGTCATGGCACCAGTACCACACCCCTGGAGGTTTTTTCAGAGTATCTTTGCTCTATCCAAATAAAATTGCTAGAATTAACCTTATCCTTATGAAATGTGTTGCAGGGRGGCTTACAGTAAAGCCTAACAATTCCCTAACTCTCCTAGATGAAGTAAGAAAGAATATCTTTATGGATGATGATTAAATGAAAGGCGTGCTTTTGGATTCAAAACAGTATAATATTATGCTGGTCATTAAAATGAACTGCTGTTTTCCTCTCACTTTTATTACAGAAATGAAGAGAAAATCACTTGAAAAATACTGATCTTTTAGGATGAAAGAATATAGGATGATCCTCTGCAAGTGCCAATTTGCAGAAATAAGTGCTGAGTTCATGTTCATGGTTGTATAAGCTCCCTTATGCATCAGGAATGGGATTTGTTTCATCTGGTTTTAGATATCCAAAATGAGATGTCTGCAAGTAAGCTAGTAACTTTCATAGTCAATGGAGAGAAACAGAYACTTTTGGGAAACAGTTTCAGGGTATTTTTCTCTTCAGAAAAATATATATCAGAAAATCAATCTATTTTCAAATAATTTATCCAGCTTAYCCAGGCTAACGCATGGAGGGAGCCCGTGTTCTGGGGGCAATATGCCTATCCCARTGTGGGGAGATTAATAGGATAGAATCATAGAAGGACTTAAGAGACTTCTGCTGAACTGCCTGCTCAGAGAAGGGCTAGAAAAGATAGATCAGATTGCTCAGGGCCTTATCCACTCAAACTCCGAAAATCTCCAAGGATGGAGATTCTACAGCCACTTGGGGTAACTTACTGTAATGCTTAACACCATCACAGTGCACAAATCTTTCCATTATGTCCAATTACAGAGTTTCCCTTCTTGTCACTTGTTTCTTTTGCCTCAGTCATAGGACGCTGCACCTCTCCTCAATACCGTGTCTTCATCATAATTGCCCTGTGCTGTGTGTAGCCATGAAGTCTGTCAACAACGTAGGCCTCATATTTCAAGAGATCTCCAGGCTTCTCACTTGATACAGTCAGAATGTATTAATGTATTTCTCTCCAGCCCTTTGGGAGTTTCACAGTCTTCATGTTTCCGTTGCTGAGAACTGTGAAGGTATTCTGTCTTTGTGCACTTTTTTCCAACTGACTATCCAGCTATGTGAGGACCAGCCATGAAATACCAAAAATTCACTTGCAGCTAGTTATACTGCATTCCAGCACAGTGCAAGAAACATCAGTAGAGGCATTGTTCCATATTTATGTTCCAGATACTTGTTGTGAAGGCTTCTGTTCAAACCTATATCAGTTGATGGGCAGCTGTAACAGTTAGATGGCATCTAACTCAAAGGAGGAATGGCAGAGAACCTGCTTTCATTATTTAGTTGTAATTCAGTAAGAAGATGAGCAGAGAGTAAGCTAAAACTTTTTTTTTTTTCCCCTTCCCTGGACAGAACAACGAACACTTGGAAAACTTCCTCGAAAATTCAGTTGATTCTTCCCTCCTCCTGTTCACCTCTGACCCCTTCCCCCATTTTGTTTCCTATTAATCTTAATTCTAGGAAAAAAAATTAAGTGGAGAAAAACTAGGTATAACCAAGTAATGTAAGGGTATTCATTCTTAGAAGGTTCACTGTGCTCTTCTGTCTTCCAAATTTGGTTCAGTAGCACACTGTCTGCATACTTGACAGCTATAATTGCAGCAGTGCTCACAGGCAAGAAGAGCTCTGAAGCCAGATTACAAAGGTGTGTGAATATTGGACGTGGCATTTTATTCCATGTATAAAAGCCCTTTCCAAAGTTGATACTCCATTGAGTTGGTTATTTAATACTCCGGATTTATTATCAAGAAATTGCTGATCTTATGAACAGTCCTAAGATTCACTGAAAATTGTATTCAGAACTGTGGCTAAATCTTTTGATTTCTTGTTTCATTAGCTGACCTTTACCTCTGATCACTCCAGATAAAGTTTTCAGCTCATTATTCAGGACAGTGGTGTTTCTGTGTTGGCCTTAATGAAAATGTGCTTTATCTAGAGTGACTGAAGTGGTTGTTTAGTTTTTTATTTAAAAATATACTATTATCCATTTTTAATAATCCTTCTGTAACTATTATAGGAATCTTAATTTTTTTGCTAACAGTGGATTCAAACCCTCGAAGCTGTTAACTTATGTTACTATTCTCATGGCCAGAATCACAAGAAAATGGTCACTTACCAAGCACAACATTGATATTGAAACGGTTCGCATCTTTAGACAACTTACTAAATCTTACAGTTTTATAAAACATGGACAAAATATTAATTGTGTGAAGAATATACAGATAGTTGTCCCAGGTAGTGGGTATGTAAGTCTTGTGAAAATAAAACTTATTCTACACAATCCATTTTCTGTAAGAATGCAGTTGCTGTCTGACTTTCTTCTATATTTCCCCCTATTTTTTTCTACACCTTATTATTCTGATCTAGTAATCCTAACATTTATTTCATTTTTTTTTCTTCTAAATACTTGATTATAATCCAGTTGTGATGAGTTGGCCCTTAAAATCAGATGGTACTGAAGTTTACAAATGACATTTCCTGTTAGAGATGAGTACCAGCTGTATAGTTTGGACATGGATTTCAAGCCACAAAGATGTTCAAATCTGTGGGCTTCGTTTTCTTGTCTATCATCACTCTATATTTAGAGATGTATTTTAGAGATGTCTCTCTAAAGCATGTTTTCTCTTTTGTAAATTGCATCCTATTTCTGTCCCCCTCTACCCCCCCATTCTGTACAATTAACTGTATTTTAGTCTGGTTGTATGATGCATTCTGTTCTGAACAGGGAGCATCATTTATTATAGTCATTTTCTGCAGTGTCTGTAAATTAGATAATTATTCTCACTAAGCTTTCCAAAGGAAAGAGTCAAGTAGGTTTTTGCTCAGCAGTGTGTGCATTGTGAGTAATTCAGCAGTGTCCAAATAATTATCTCTCTTTAGAGTTCTGAGGCAATAGAACAATAGCTAAAAGCAACAGTGAACTTTTTCTTTTTCCAGAGAGGAGTTACTTATCGATGCAGTCTTAAAACTTTGTGCTGTTCTTCTGTTAGATCTCCTAAGCTAAGTAGGCTCTGGTTGCATCAGTACAAAAGAGGGAGATTACTAACTCAGGCTTCCAACTCTGTGGAAAACTTAGGAGTCATGAACTGAGACTTAGCATCAACCCCTAAGCTACAAGAAATCACAAAATTAGTTTCTGCTATATGGAACTGAATTATTTCTAGAAATTCCACAGTATGGATGACAAGACATCATTCATAATCCATCTGTATTTCTAAATCTAGTGTTAAACTTTTGTTTAGGGTTGATCATCCGCATTTTTGAACTTGCCTGTCTTCTGTGTCAGCATCTTTGTGCATGAATAATTTCTGCTAATTTWCTTTTTAATTGACTCCCTCCTAAAACTTCACTCATACCACTTTTTTCTGTGAGAAACAAAGAATGGCTGCATATTTTTGGTTTCTTTTTGTTTTTATTTTTTTCCCTTTCCCTTTCCCTTTCCTTTTTTTTGGGGGGGTGGGTGGGGAGCATTGCCACTACAATAATTTTCATCTGAGGTAGGGAATCTGTGGATCTCAGATTAAACATGACTTGCAATTTCACTTCCCACTGCCTGTAGCTACCTAAGGTTTACTGCAGCAAAACAGTCCACGTTTTTCCAAAATCTCACTAAACCCATTAAGAACTTCAGGGTCTGCTTAGGACTGTGAGAGTGCTATAGACTTAGCATGATTAGTTAGAAATAGAACTGCTTACTGGGAGTATCCATCTATTCATCTCTCCTAGATACTCTTCCTCTCATCCCAGACACTTCTGTTAACCTCAGATGGAAAATGATATCATGTCAGATTTCTTGCCAAGACAACTGCTCTGTAGGGCTATGTTCAACGGTAAGATGGCACTTCAGCAATTAATGCCATCATCTCTGGACCATTTTTGTCAAGCTTCTGAAAAATCAAAACAATAATACCTTTAAACTTTACTATGACTTTTTAAATTCCATATCTCAGGGAACAACTTCGGTGCTGTATAAAGATAAGTACGATATGCATGTTTACATTACTGAAAGTATCTAGGTGAAGAAAGTGGCATGCGGGAAGCCAGGAAGACAGTTCCAAACTGACAGAAATCTCTGTACACTAATGGAAACAAAGCTGAATGCTTCTATGCTGAACACTTTTTTGCTATTATGTAGTTCAAAGCTGGCAGCTGAAGGTAAATGAGTAAGCATCTCAGATGGTAAAGACAGATATAGCCAAGCATATACATAGTCATATCACTCTTTTCTGCATAGTAATATCAGTCTCTTCTGCAAATATGAGAAAGCAGATACCAGAATAATAGGCTTTCAGTCAAGTCTGCAGTAAAAAGCTCTTAGGTGCAACATATAGATATGATACTCCTACCAGGTCTCAGAACTCCGATTGGATTGGATGGCCCCACCTAATACTTGGAAGATGAGAATAAGGTATATCCTTAAGATACACACATGCTTATGACACGGCTTTCTAGCTTGGTCCAAGAAAATTGAGGGTTTCGTTAACCAGAAGGTTTTTGAAGAAGTGTAATTAGCTGTCATGAATCTGTATGCCGTCCAGGCAGAAGATAACGTAACACAGCATCAGAGGTGTTTGACTACTTTGGGAGGGATCAGAGCTTGGTTTGACTCCCAATTTAATTCTAGCACTAAATATGAAACTCTTACTCCTAAAGCATAGTACTTTTTTGTTCCTTGCTGTGAGTATTAGTGTCTGAATTTGGTAGACAGTCTAAATAGGAGGTGATTTATTGCTGAGAGATTGATAGGGATCCATTGAGCAGCTCAGACAGATGCATGACTGTGTGAAACAAGTGCCAGTATGCTTCTTGTACCAAAACTTACTCACACCTGGGCTGAGGACCCTCAATCACATGATTATAGTGGTCTTTTCTGGCAGTAATCTTTTAATCAAGTATGAGAAAGGAACAGACCTTAACAACCCTTCTTGATTTTGCTGCCAAATTACTTTCCTTTTTATATTAAATGCAATCTATTGTTTTCTAAATTCAGATGACTTAAACTAACATGACTGTGTGGAAGCCTTTATGAAGTATCTTTTTTGGCCTGGAAAGATGTGATGCTATTTATGAGTCAAAGGAGGCTACATTTCATTGTCACTGAGCTTATGATTTATTTGGCAGGATTACTGGATTTTACTGATTTATCTGTTTATTTTGTTGCTGTCATACAGTGCCCTTTACTTAGTGATGGACTAATACATTTGGTTTTGTTTGTTTGTTTTCTCCTCATTAGTGAACAGCACCAGAATCTGTTAATTTGCTTAAGCCATATGCTTTCCAGAGGCTTTGGCCATTCATCTAAGATGATGAGAGGCATGATGCAATGTGCAAAGCAGAGCTTACCTTGTGCTATACCAGGTGTATCAAGTATAATGGAGACCTTTTCTTTTTTTCTTATTCTAATACTATCAATTTTTGTGTATATGCGGTTTCTGCATGTTTATCAACAGCTGAATCGAAAACTGCTTACCAGCAATGTGGGAGTGAAGAAGCAGGCTATGAATTCTTTTAACTCTTCACTGATCACTTTGAATTTTATGACATCTGACATTTTGCTGCAGTTTTTCAAACAAAGAAAAACCCGACAGCTCTTCCAAACCAAAATGCTTTAAAAATCGGAAGCTGCAGGTCTTTCTGGAAAAGTTTGGTGGATTTAGTAAGAATAAAACAATGAAGTTTTATAGAACTGAAGAGCAACATAAATTATAGAAATAGAAATAGCAAGTTCCATAGAAATGACTCTAAAAAACCTATAGAATTGAATAGAAAATGAGATTCTTTCTAAAATTGCTTTTTTAACCATCCTATAAATTGTTAAAATGGGGATATCATTCTCTATTAAACTCTTTAAGGAGGCTCCGTAGTTCTCTATTCAGTTTTAGAAGGGATGATCTCAATTCTGCAGTTTTCCTCATGTGATTAGATTCATTGACATCAATGGGTTTGTTCAGAAAAGGCAAAAACTGTGCTGCCCATCCTGCTACATTATAGGCAAGTTAGGTAATACAGGCATTCTCTTACTTTATGATGCTGCTCACTCATAGGATGGATTTTGGTATTCTTTGAGGGCGGAATCTGTAGATTGGTTTGGTAGATGGCTACCACACTAGCCAGTGCAGCTGATTTGGTGTCTAGCATTAAGGAAATAGGTGTAGAGCTGACCAGATTATTTCATACCAGTGGAACAAAATAGGGGCCCAGGAAGCTGTATGTCACCCTGGGAACAGCTCCAGAGGTCTGATTGTTCTCTAAACTGCTAGATAGACTTTGAAATGAAAATCAGAGGGAGTCCTCCAGCCAAGGGTTGGGATTCTCCTTGCTCATATATAATTGTCTAAAAGGATTTTGATTGATCTAAGCTAGCTTTCTTGGCATCCTCTGTGGCAAAGAGGGGGTGAAGAGAAGAGAGCGAGCTCCATGTGATGATTCATGATATGTCTTATTCACCTGAAGATAGGCATCAAAATCATCTTTTGAAAATTCTGTCTCTTTTTAGGAAGAGCTGACTTATCCTCTGAAGGTGCCTAATTCTCTTTGGGACAACAAGCAAGGAAAGCAAGGAGACATAACTGCAGATTCCGTCTTTATTATGGAACGATATTAAGAATTGGTGACCAGAATCATGTCACAGCCATGTGTTTTTGGTTTTGTCTCTCTCTTTTTTTTCTTTTTTTTTTTCCTTCCTCCTCTCTTCTTCCCCGCCCTCATGCCTGGGTTATCAGAAAAAAGAAATCCCAGAATGTGGCCCAAACAGGAGGCTTAGCCTTGTCTTACCCAGTGCCAGTTTAAACGACTGTTAGGCTAGGGCTCTATCTCATGCCAGTAGCTAAGGTAAGGCACAGCCGTAATCATTCCTGTGCGTAATGTCAGCCCTGACCTACTGATAGGGCACCAAGACTGGATGGTACCCACTATTCACGATTTAGGGTAAAAATATGGTCTAGGCAACAGGAGAGACAGTGAGTTCATGCTTTTYCCAGTACTGACTGTGTCCTAGCCTATGGCCCTCCTTGCTGCTTTTCTGTGAAATTCACCGTTGGTACTTTAGGGTAGTTAAGGGACAAGTAAATGGAGGCCTTTGCCTTGTTTTCATTTCGATCTATACTTGATTTTGAATCTGAATGATGTATGCCAGTGATCTCGTTAGCTCAACTCATGACAGGTGCCTTAAATGCATTTCCTGAGATCAAGGTCATCTTTTCCTCTTGTCTGAATCTTGCTTGTGAAGATGTTTTTTATCCCCCTCTCCCCCCCAAATTCTGATCAAAATCTATTATCCTTGAGGGCTGTATGGCAGTTAGCTATTTTAAAGGGAAGCTTAACACAGACACAGTACTTGTGTTTTCTTTCCACTCTGACAACTAACTTTCTTCTTCCTCTAAGCTGTAATACATATGCTACATATGAGATTTTAAATACCTATATATGGACACTCTCTCTCACTTTCTTTTTAATCTTTGAAAATAGTACTCTTCCAAACCTTCTGTTTTACAGTTGTGGGGGAAGAAGGGGGAGAAACAGGTGTAAGCAGCAATGTCTGTGTTCCAGCACGAACAATAGAGTGGCTTTGAATTTGCAGTGTAATTTTAGGCTCATAAAATGAAATTGGGTTCATGCAGGAAGAAAGAGAGGAAAAAAATGGAAAAGAAAAGGAACTGCTATTAAAAATGTTTTCTTTCCCTTTTTGGCTTTAAATATTTCTCCCTGTTTAGACCTGATTTTCTGTTGAAGTGAAGAATATATTTAATGTTGAAATAATGAAAGCACAAGTTGCTTACCTGTCACCTTTCCTTTCCCCCTTATCTTCACATCTTCATTCATTCTTGTGGACCCCAGGATAAATCATATGGAAGAAATTAAATGCTAGAAACAGATTTGTGTTAATGGTGTTTCTAATTGTGGTAACTGGCATTAAAAAAAGGTGTTTTGAAAGATAATAGGAAGGAATAGGTGCAATTTCAAAAGTAATCAGCTTGTTACTTTGACTACTGTTACTGATCCTGTGCATGCTCTTAGACTGCCCTGGTTGTGAAATAAAACATGTTAACTTAAGACACTTCAGCAAAGCGTTCCTGGGGCAGTATTAATTAAGCTAGAGTAACATAACTCATCCAAAGGAATTAAAATCCAGTTCAAACTTTGCCCAAAATTGATTATCAGAGCTGGATAACTGCAGAAAATAGCTGTTCATTTTAAAAGAACTGATGATGAAAGTTCACGATTCCTGGCAAGGGTCAATTTGATACTGCAACCTGGCTGGCCATGGGTACAAATGTGCATCATTGCAGTCACTGTAGTGTCTTCTGTCTGGCTAATGCTAGTGCAATTATACTGTCCACCCCCACCCCCCATATACAATAACCATATACAATGGTTATTGTATATTTGGGAGTCATCAAGTCATCAGGCAATCTATTGCTGATTCTCTTCCTTTTATCCCCTCATGTGGATATTTGGGATCTCTTACTTCAAAGTTAAGATGAACAATGATTTCAGAGTTTCGGTGATTTTTCAAAGTGCAGCAGTAGCCAAAAAAGATGAAAACACCAGCAAAATCTAGGTCATCRTCAGGAAGTGTACTGAAGAACTCAGAGCACAATGCAGAGGGCATCATCTGCATATCAAGAAGGATGTGGTATAGGCAAGAGGGATTCAGTGCAATAGTTAGAGAAGGTATAGAGAAAGTTAACTGCAATGTTCAAGGAAATGAATCAGCTTCTTTACAAGGAGAGACCAAAAAGTCAGAGACACATCCTTCTTGAGAGGAGAAGGCTGAAGGAGGATACAGCTGGGGTTTATTCCATCATGAAGGTGCTGGTTAAGGTGAATGCAGGACTGTTGCACCAAATCCTAAAGCCCTAGAAGTAGGGGACACTGAAACTAGTAGGTAACGAGATTAAAACAGAATGAAAGAAGTTCTTTTCACAGTGAATAATGAACCTCAGGAACCTGATGCCATGCAAAGGTGTGAAGGCAAGTATCCTCAGCAGCTCGAACAGAGAGACAAAATCATGGACARCAGGTCCATAAACAGGTACTAATGAGAGTAAATACAAAGTTACCCTCTAACTTTCCCAGCACATCAATTTGTGAGGAATGCTGGGGGAACAGACAGCAAAAAGTAGCCAGGCTTGTGTGCTGTCCCAAAGTAAGCTGTCCTACTCAGGGCCAGAAGGCTGGTCTAGGTGAAATGCTGGTCTGAAGCAGTAGGACATATCTTATATTATGTACCAGTACACTGATGAATCTTCATTGTGTTCCTGTAAAACTTCTCCAAGCTAATGCTTGGAGATAGATAAGCAGATGCCATTGCCACCTTTAGTTAAACTGTGATTAATTTCAGGGGTGCGAGCCTTAATTACTAGCCACTCTTATGCGTCATGGTCTTCCTCCATATTGTTCTGCTTTTTTTCTTGTCTGTTATTACCTAATATGTGATTTTGTTGGGAAATTCTCTCCAAAGAAACAGTTGAGCATTGTCAAGGTTCAAGTTATTTCCATTTTTTTAGATAATTAAGGTGTAATAGTTGCTTCTTGGCTTTGATCAGCAAATATGTTGCAGCCTTTGTTAGCAATTTTGGCTGTACTTTTAACTTTAGATTCCCTAGATCTACCACAATTCTAGGTCCTATATGAACTGTCTTTCACATGAATGTGATGAGTCAAAAAAACTATGTCAGAGACAGAACATTCTTTCAAATCTTTATTCTTTATTGCTGTTCTATATGTTTGTGGGTTTATCTTGCTTTGATTTGAAGAAAACAAAATTAAACTTTGCTATGAACGACAGTTCTTCAGACCACCTAAATCAACTTTTTATCCTTTCAAAWAGGAACAGGTAAAGCCTTTGAAGACTCTCAAATTTGTCATTAATAAAATCTGTTCATCTGAAGGAAAAAAAMCAGATTAAAATTGTTAAAAGCTTCAATACTTACAGGCAGTGAAAGTGTTTTTAGTATTTTTTCTTCATTTTTCATGTTTTTAAGAAAGTTAAAATATTTTGAATTGTGGTTGTTAACAAGAAAGTCTCCAATTATAAACTAACAAAAAAGATCAAATGAAGGCGTGATAGTGGTCTTGAAATATATAGAAAGGCTGCTGCAGACAAAGTGAACTCTTCTCCATGACCGTAGATAGGATAAGAAATGATGGGCTTAAATTCTATTTATGAAGAGTTATATTGGACTTGCGGAAAACTCTTCATGGTAAGGATCAAGAAGCATTTAATAGCATGCCTGAAAAAATTACATAATTTCCATCACTAGAAGTTTTTAAGGCAAATTAATTGTATTGTCTACCCCCTAGGAGTAGACAAATACCGGTCAGAAATGGTTAAGGTTTAGTTGACTTAGGTTTGAGTCAAAGACACAGCAGATAAGCCCTTGAAGGGGTTTCAGCCTTGAAAGGCTTTCAGTCTTTTCTTGTATTTGCTGTTTAATGATCTCCAGGTGACCACAGAATTTTATCAGTGACTTAGATTTTGCTGGGCCAGGTATACTACCTTACCAACAGCTTTTCCCTTTCAGAAAAGGGAACAAAAATAGTTTTCTTGTTTTCTTGTTTTCTCAATGAAGAGAAGTAAGTGCCTGAGACTTATTTCCTCATATTTCAAGTAGATAAGATGAGATGAGCCCTTATTTCTTCCTTCTGCTAATGAAAAGAAGCCAGGTGACTAGCTCAGAAGTAGACATAGATGCTACAGATACCTAAACTTAGGTGAAATACATCCCTCTCTCACCCTAAATCTCTGAGGCCTCACTTTCATAAGCATGCTCAGAGTCTATTTAACACACACCAGAAATGAAAAGCTTTTTCCAATATGGACTCCCAGAATTCTTCTTTTAAAATAATGCAACTCTAGTAGTGTGGCCATCCATAAAAATTAACAGAAAATATGGTCAGATTCTCACCTTTTCTGGAAAATATTTTGATTTCTGGAAAAGGTGATCAATCTTTTCTCAGGAGAGAACTCTACTCACCAGAAAGCAGGGTAAACCACCTCCATAGCAAAAAATTCAACATTTAGAAAGTCTATAAATAACAACAATGTGGTGCATGTGGCAGAAAGCCCAGCTGCCTGGGGTCAGGGTTCTCCACTCCACCCAGAGAAAAGATTCAGGCATATAAGTGCTTTCTGAGATTCTGAGACATCAGGCGTTTTTTGAAAATCCTGCCCCGTGTCTTTTAAGGTAAAAAGAAAAAACAACATAAAAATGCTAAAGAAATCACAAAAAATATACATCTTTAAACTTCATGAAACAGTAGTAAGACAAAGAACTTGTTTTGTTCTACTGTTTGCTTTTAATAATCCCACATTTGTTTATTTTTAGTCTAATTTGGAGTGTTAGACTTTTTCTATAATTATATAATAACATGCATTCATAACAATTTGTGTGATTATAATTTGATTTTAATTGTCTGTATAGTGCCCTGAGTGACTTGACAAAAAGGAGGCTTATAAATATAACTCATTATATTATTGACATGCTTTTGTAATTTTCCATTTTCTGTTTAGAAATACAATATTAAAATATTTGAAGCAATGAGTTGTGAGGAGAATGGGGGGGAGGGTGCATCTGTTAAATTCTCTTCCCAGAAAGAGAAAAATCTGTCTGAAATTTGGCCACGTTTGATTTTTATTGTATCTAGAGATGTCTTTCAAAGGTTGTATCAATTATTTACCACTACATAGTTGCCCTTTAAATCCACCTTAACAATTTTCTCTTCTACAAAGTCCTCAAAAATATGCTGCAGTAGTTAAATAGTGTCCGTCCTGATTACATTGCTTGTCACTAAGGAGGATTGTTTGATTGCTTGTGTTGCTCCTGTCTGTTGTATCCAGCTCTGTCTTAGGTCASATCTGTTCTGCAGTCACTTAAGCTAGCTAGTTTGAATAAGGATAGTAGTGTAAAAGTCAGACGACAGTGTAGCTAAGATAAAACAAGTTAACCCTTTGTGTGTTTACCAAGTTTCTTGGATAGGTTTTGAAGTCAAAACTGAATTGCTAGCTCAAGCTAGATTGATATCTGTACCTAGGCTAGCTCATGTGCAGTGAGTCTGCTTTGAAGGAATTGTTGTGACTGTATTCCAGGCAACAATATTTGGATTGTATCTTCAGCCGTAAAGAACTATCACGTTTCTTGACAGTATAAATAACCTGAAACTTCAATTAATGCTTCCAAGCAATATCAGAATACAAATACTAATGCAGTTTATAAACCTTAAGGCTTAATAAATGGAAGCAGATGTATGCGGACGTAGTTGTTACTTTCTTCTCTGGAATCTATCCAAGCCAAGCTTTTTTTCTGACCTAATTTTTGATTTTCCATAAAACCAGTGCAAAACTGGTGTGCTACAGCAGGCAGCCAGATTTGTGTTTCAATTGAGTGTTGCTTTGTGCTTCTACATTTGATCAAACCCAGGCTTTGGTATTGAAACAAAGAGAAATATTGAATATATGTATCTTCAAACARGGAGTATATGACAAAGTCTGTATTTGCAAAGTTCTAGAACACCCTGCAGTTAGTGAATGAGCTATACATATTAATGCTTTGGCTACATTGAATATTAAATTGTAGGTTTGACTTCTAAAATGCATCACATTAAAGGACCACTCTTTTCTCTAGGTCAGCATAAACCACTGTTTAACAACTGATATTTACTGAGTATAGATATCATAAAAATGTAAGAATGGCTATTGGCCCGTATCAAAAACTCATCTAAACCAAAACCCTGTTTTCAGTAGTGGCTAAAAACAGATGCCATGGGAAGAACAAAAAAACAGGGCAAGTATAAACTATAATTGCTGTGAGTATCCTTCCAGCCTCAGGTACTTGCATAGAAATCACCTCTGGCTCTGCATTTAGTAACTCTCCATGGATTTCTTTTCCATGGAATGGTGAAGACTCCCCTTGAGCTCGTGTAAACCTTTATGATTCACAGTAACCTGAAACAAGAAGTTGCAGTCTGACTATATAATGCACAAAGAAGCACCTCTGAGCACTGTGATATGGTTCTGGTTTTGTGGCTGTTTAGTGGGGCCATATGAAGTTCCTAGGACTTGCGCTGCTCCCTGGGCACTTGCTCTTGTCTTCATACCATTCCTTCCATTGTACACACATTTTTCTGGGGCCACATGGTGAACTCTGCCAAGGAGCTCATCTGGGTTAAAAATAACCACTGCACAGCCCTGCAAGAAACTGTGCGAGCACAACTGAGCTGAGCTTTTAGAAGCTCTAGTAATCACTCAGATCACAGATTGGACAATTATAGACAAAAACAAGGTTCAAAGTCAAAACTGAAATTAATGTTAATCCCCTCTTGTTGTTGAAATTGCACAGTTGTGGCTGTATATACAAAATGACATTGTATTGCTGTTAAGTGAACACTGAGCAAGGCACACTAATAGGAGAAAGTAACAAAGGATGGGAATCATCTGGCAAAATGTAGTCATCTCCATGCCATAATTAATGGAGAGAAATAGGGGTTTGTAGGGTGTGATTCATGTTGTCCTAGAGGCACTGCCTATATTCAGTCAAATGTCCGATTGTGCTCATGATAGAACAAGTCAATAGATGACGTTCAAAATGTCTGTCTGCCCCTGACTATTCAGAGTGCCCAGGGTGCTAGCTGAAGTGCATATGGTTATACTATAGCCACCTAAGGTTAAGTGTAGCAAATTGAGTTCTCAATAATAACTGGTCACTGCCACAGTTTTGCAGATAATCGAGCTTTTTAATCAAATTAGGCAAAGCTTTTTCCATTGTGACCCTCCTTTTCTTCTGAAAAGCTTAGTAGACCTCTTTGTTAATTATGTCTCCATTATATAACCTCCGTGTGAGTGAATGAAGACAGTCATTGCCCCTTAACAGCAATTGTTACAAAAAGGGCCTGAGCCTGATTTTACTGTTTGAATGTAGGGGCCCAGAATGAGAAAGGCAACACCGGACATGGATGCTAGCTTGGTGCCTCTTCCCCGAGGTTGTGTGTGTGGCATGAGCATTATCAAAGACTGATCAGAGCTAAGATGTTCTGAAGTAAAGGGCATTAGAGACTAGGTTTTAGCCTATTCCTCTGTCTGACAGCCAATATTTTCCTGTGTGAATCCCAAGACAGGAGAAGCTCAGGCTGCTAACACCAGGCAGGTGATTAAAGCATTTAACATTACCAGACCTTTTCTAGCAGAGTGGTTTGGCAAAGATGACTATTATGCCTAGTAAAAATATTGAAGACATAGAATTACTGTAACCCAGATGTTGACCACAATACATTTCTGATCCTGCCATATACTGACATAAATAAGAAAGAAAACAAGTTTGTTATCAGTGATGGGACTAATTAGCCTAATTAAAATTGTGCTTGCAGAGTTATACTACTTTTTGTGACTGAGATTACTAACCCCTGAATTATGCTGCATTACGCTGCATGAACGTACCACTTCATTTGTTATTTCTAATGATGGGTTATATTAAACCAGATGGAAACCATGGAGGTTCTCCAATAGAAGCAACAAGAGGTTGAAGGGAAAAATTAATCCAACACTAGTTATCTACTGAGAGAAGTAATACAAAAGTGCAGTCATGGCATGATGTTTTGATTCATCAACTGTACTAGGTAATTTCAACCACTTTACATTTGCCTTTCTGCTCTGTGTTTTAAATCTAAACCTAGGTAAGTTCTCCTTGGTCTCTGAGCTCTTTGAATGCATTGGATTTAAGTGGACATATTTTTCAGCTGTTGCTCAGAGACTTGTTAACAAAAGCATGCTCCTATAAATAATCAGCTTTATTTTTAAATTGTAAAAATGGTTATACAACAATTAATACATTTTTGCTTGATTATATCTTCTGTAATTTTTTTTTTGAGTAAGAAGGAATTCACTAAAAAAAAGATAATCTTTTAATGTTTTGACTGCTCTCCCCTGCAAAATGGGTTTTGTATGGCAAGTTTTGTGAAAATTTGAGGTTTCCTGTAGAATTATTCATTTTGGAAAAAAGTATCAAAAACATAAAAAGTTTAAAAATAGATTAGGTCTGTGTTTTGCGTGTTTCATGTYTTTCACAAATGAAACTTTTTTTTTCTTTTTTTTTTTCTTTGCTTTTAAGGATCAACAGCTTTAAATGTTCTTTTGGTATTATGAGGAGTGAGTGAGTTTATATACATAAATATATATGTTTGTATCTATATTTTCATGCAAATTGAGATTCTCACATAACAACATGACCCCAGGAACAGACAAGCTAATACAATTATGAAATACCATGAGAATCAACAACGGTGTTTTTATATGTCCATGATTTACTTATATTTGATATATCTGCTGAGGATTCAAGTGAGACACTCCTATTTCATCAAAAATATTTTTTCTCTGTAAAAATAGCCCTGGTAAACAATTATTCTGATCTGAGGAAAAGAAGTCACCATTTTCTTTGCTGTTGCAGGAGCAACATGTGATTCAGCAGATTTGGAGCCTGGTTACATCATTTAGCATCTGTGTCTCTATCTAGCTGGCAAGGTCAATTTGTTTCTGCAAATAGATTTTCCTCTACTACAAGGGACAATCAGTTCACGAATTCCCAGAGGTTCAGTTCTTCTTGGTCTCCCTTCTTTCTGACACAATTCCAATTGGGGATGCTATTAAGCATTATCAGCTTAACCTCCTGGTGTACACTGGCAGCAGCACTCAATTTTTATCCATCTTTTAGGTTCTTTGGAGCTGAAGTCTTTCTTATAGTCAGATTGTCGACCTGATATTGAGTCCTTGGATGAGTTGCAACCTTTGTTAGTTCTGAATGTTGATAAATGGAAGGCTGAATGTTGTTTAAAATGGCTTGAGAATATTGTCTTGTAGATGTTACAGCTGTGAGATAGTTATCTTCATTGCAGTTCAGTCTTGCATTCCCCTTTCTTTTGGAGGAGTGAGTTCAGAATTGATAGCCATTTCTTCTTTGTATTGCTGCTTGCTTTCGTCTATCCTAAGTTCAGTCTGAAGCAGACATCACTTTTGTACTCATTAAGATGGCAATATCCTAGAATTATCTGCTTTTTGTCTCCTCCAGTTATTGTAACTCTAGGATGACTGGTTGAATTTGCTTTTTGTGGAACGCAGCTGTGTTCAGAGAATATCACCGTAAGAACCATCATGTTTCAGATTACAGTTATTTCATAGATCCACCAGTGCTTCACAGAACAGGAGCTTGTCGCTAGTCTCTATTAGCAGCAAACTGTCAGACATTGCTTCCTCAGTCCCATTTCCTTTGTGTGTAAAAAAGAATATAACTTTGAGATGACAGCATTGAAAGATAAGCCTTTCTTTGGGTTTATTTACACAATGCAAGAGAATAGAAGATGAGCATCCCCAAGCTAATAACAAATGCCTCATCCATCCTTCTTTCCTTCTTTCCTTGCATTATTCTTTCTTACTTGCTTTGGGGACAATAGTGTAGTTTCTTATTTCTTTATAACTCACATCCAAGTATTATGTGTAGTCTGAAAGCTGGTTTCTTAAACCACTTCAGGGTTGGGCTTTTGTAGACCACAAAAATGCAGTGTTTTCAGCAGAAAATTACTTCTGTTATTTCAAACTTTCATTGACTTTTTAAAACATTTTTTCTTGACCATTAGTGTTAAAGGAGAAATGCCAAATTGCATGCTTCAGTATATTTCTCTTCTGTGAATAACACTGGTAATTACAAGAAAAAATTTAAAAGTCTGTTCTGCTTTATCGGTTCAATGTTTGTTCATTTTTCCCTCAGGTGAAGTGTATAATGGATCAAAAACATTTTAGTAAAAAATTATTAATTTAATATTGCAGTATAGGATAGGTGTATTTTTCCAAAAATAATTTCCTTGGAAAACTAGCAGTCTATATAAGTCAGTACCATACAAAAGGAAAAACAGTACATTTAACACGAACATTTTATTAAAACAAACACATCTAAGAGTTTTAAAATAAATAAGGTAGAAAAGCCATATAACATTAATTGAATTCAATGCCATTTGTTTTGTGCTTTGTTAAAGCTTATTCAGAATGAACATACATATAGTGAGTGATTTCGTATATAAATATTTATATAAATCACTCTTTTCTTCATTTTTATTCCAAGGAAATGGTTGGGATACCTCTTCTTAGAAAAGCAAATACGAAAATAGCATATAAAATGTAACAAAAGATCAAGAATAGTAAGAACTAAGTATTTGGCATTTAATTTTCTCCCTTGTAACCCGGTTTCCTGACATAACTCCGCTGACTTCAATGAAACTACATAAAATTACATCAGTTGGCTCCAGGCGAGTGAACATAAAGTACTTTCATAGTGGAGCAATGGAAGTCCTCCTTTCCAAAACATCAAACATCCAATAAAACACAAGGAATAGATCTCCCACCACTTGGGTCCCATAACTCATAATGACAGCTCAGGTCAGGAAACAGCTTAGTCACGTGAATGCAACCAATACATCTGGCTTGAGTACCAGGACCTGGGGAATTCAATATGAAGAAAACCTCATGGAGCTGTGCAAAGCCAGATCAGGTCTGTCAGGGTCAGCATTAGATGGTGTTAGATGGATCTCTGTTTCTGAGAGCATGGTACAGAGACACTAAAGCCAGATCTGGAACCAATAAGACCACGTCTACATCTGAGCTAACAAGCTTTGCCAGTCTTCAGCTGGCTTCGCTGTGGTTGCAGCATTTTGTTAGTGCCAGACAGATRACCCATCCATGGACAGCAGAAAGTAGACTGTACTTGCTTCCTGCCAGAGTGTACTCTAACCTTCGTCTCTCTTGGCAACATGCAAAACAAACATAATAAGAAAAACTAAGAACATACGGATAGGAGGTAATGCCTTTAATTGGGAGCTTGCATATGGCTTCAAAAATTAATTAAAATCATGCTAATTCTGCAATAAAAGTCCCTGCTGCAAGGTAAAACACTGAGACCAGCATAGAGGAAGGTTAAGGTAGGATGGCTACAGAAGCGCTTCTGTAATTGTTCCCTTTAAAAACCAGGGTTCATTCTCCTGGTTATCTCCTGGGAAATTTTTGTGAAATCCATTGAACACCTGTCTGATCACAGTAATAAATATTTTATTTATTCACACACCTTAATTGCAAACTGAATCTTTCTTTTTTAACATACATGGCAAGCTGGATGATGCTGTGTCTGTACATTCCTACAAAATGAGAAAGGTACGGAGCAAGAATAAGATACTATTTCAACAATATTTTCATGCTATTTGTATGCTTATTTAAGTAAACACTCAAAAAGCCCAGGGACAGCCTTTCACACAATGAAAAACCTGTGCCTGAAGTCATGTTCCCAAGTGATTATTTTTATGAAAAGGCACAATTTTCAGTCGTGATGAATTTCCAGAAAGTTCCAACAAAGTTAATAATATTTGGTAGGATGTGTTGCCAGTAAGGTATAGATTATAGAATAGAATATAGGTGTACAACTATATTACAAGCTTTCTGACCCTCTTCATGAGGGGRATGTGCTTGCTATTTGTGTTTCTTCCTCATGGCTTAATATTGTCTCTCAGTTTAAAGGATATTTTCATGGGACTATATATGCTTTTTATTAATAGTAGTAATTTTGTTAACTGGTTTACAAATAAAAACCCACTCCAAATTTGACCTGCTAGATTTATGGCTTATAAGCAATCTATAAAATGAGAACAAACCTTATCATAGTATTATTGTTTCTCTTCTTGCTTCCCCCTTGATCCTTTCTCATTTATGTTCCCCTGAAGTGGGTAGGAGTGTGGTCATGGAAGCTCTGACAGATCTGCATGGAGCCTGTGAAGATACTGCTTTCACCAGCTGTCTGTTCCTCTCCTCTGCTGCAGGTTACTGCCTCCTCAGCAGAGATGACAGAACAGCCTGTGTGTGTGATGCAGTGGAAAGTCAAGCAGTTTTGTTTAAACTCACCTTCACTGGCCATTTAATCTAAGTCATCAGTCTTCACTAAAACAGGTGACAAATGCACACATTTTGTTAAAGAAGCTTTTCTGTGAAGGCTGAAACATCAGGCAGAGTAACAAAAACCTGGAGGGGTAAGGGAGAATGCAGTAATGTTTGCAAATCTGACAACTTTTTCTGCTGTGTGTGTGTTCCTGTGACCTAAGATTCCTCTTTACACATCCTGTCTGGTTCCATCTCATTAAGTAGACCTCACAGGATATATAGTCTCTTATCTCCCCAAGGATAAGAGAAACTTTTTATTTCCTCCTTCTTTTCTTAGTATGCCATGATGCATTGCAGTGTTTCTGGTCCTTCTAGACCCCATTGCTCCCAAGCATCCGAGTCTGAACCTGAAGGTTGTGTTTAAGGAAAAATAAAAACTATTATGGAGCCTGACAGTCATAAAAATCACGAATCAGCCTCTTCTGACTATGTAATACATTTCTTGTGTAAAATATCTCTTCATATATGGTTTGTTTTGTACAAAGTGAAATATACAAAATATTTTTATACAAAATGTACAAAATGGAAACAGTATTTTTCTGCTATCCTGCCTTCTTTGTGAATTAATCACAAGAACTGGACACAGCAGAAGTCCCACTGCAGAAGTAAGAGCACCTTTCTTCCGTGTGKGGTGGCTTGTGGTCCTGAGAAGCAGGAGAAAGGAGATGGCTTAGGTTTAGAACCAGGCCTTTGTAGAGTGATATCTGTGATGCATTGACCCTCTCAGGTAGTAGAGTATTCTGGGAGAAACATTTACCATGATGAGATGAAACAGCATATATGTCCTCTCAGCCAGCCAGAGTGGACACAAGGGGAATGCAGGGAGAAGTGCTTCTAGAAGTATAGTCTTTCCTAGCCATGAATCAGGTTTTGAACTCCTCGTACCATAAAACTGTGCTTAATGAGTGAAGTGTGTACTCCTCTGCCTTCAGGGCTAATGAGAATATAATATCAACAAGTCCGTGGATTTCAATCTCTCAGAAAAGGGATAACAGGGTATTGAATGCAGTCTGTCTTTCTGGCACTTCATGTACTTTCCTTCAGTATTCACAGTATCTAAGAAATCATAGAATTAGAGACATATTGGCTGATAAGGACCTTGATGTTTCTCATTCAACCTCCTGCTTGAATGAGGCTATCAGCAATGGTAGATCAGATCAGCTGTGGCTTTTTCCTGCTGAGTCTCAAAAACTTCTAGGATTTTAGATTCTAAAGCCTCTTTGGGCAACTTGGTCCAGTGCTGCATTACCTTTTTAATGAAACCTTATTTACCCCTAAAGTCCAACTTGAACCTTCTAGGCCATAATTTGTATCTAATGCCCCTTGTTATACCATCTTCCTCTACTAAGAAGAGTCCAGCTCTGTGAGCTTTGTAGTTGTACTTCAAGGAGTTGTAGGCTGCTGTTAGATCTCCCCCAGCTTCTTCCTTGTCATAGTAAATAAGCCCAGCTCCCTCAACCTCTTCTTGTAGGTAAAGTGGTCTAGGAACTAGGTTGGTATCTGACTTAGATGCTCTGAACCATGCACAGGAGGCTCCAGTTTTTTGCCACAAAGAGGCTTACCTTCCTAAACTTAATGTGCCTTTGAAGCATCCCAAAAGTGAAAGTGGAATTGACTCTCTACCCACATTGTGTGACTAATGGGAGATGCTTTGTTGTGGTATGGACATAACAGAGTATGTRATAGGGACATACCTGTTATAATGTGGAGTGAACTTACAAAGCTCTTCGTAAATGTTACAAATCAGGAACTAGAGGAGAAGACAGTGCTTGTACTCAAGGGGGAAGATTTAAGATAGTATCCTAGTGACTTTATTCATTACAAAAGACTAATCTTCCATGCAGGGCATATGTAAACTTGGAAGTTCAGCAGCTCATTATTGCTTCTTGAGGACCTCCAGCCTGCCAGTTTTTAGGGAACATGAAGGTGGTCAAAATTTGGTGAAAACGGAAAGAAAACAAAAACTTACTGTTTCTATTCATAATTTTATTCTGATCTTTATTTTATTTTCTAAAGCTAAACTACATTTTTGATAACAAAGTTCACTGAGTCCTTCAGCATAATGAAGGGAGATTGTTAGCCAATTAATGGTAGCCCATATGAAAGATTTCGCAGCAATTTCTCCCTGATGGTATTCCATACTTGGCTGAGATCCAAGGGTCATGCACTCTGGACCCAGCTCCTAATACAGATTTCCTGAATAACACAGAATAAATCTTTTTGTCCATACTATCATGGAGCTAAGGATAGTTAACTGCCCTAGAGGATAATCCTCAGTCCTGATATCATCAGGGTGTGGTCAGAGCATTCTTTGGCAGATTTGTATGCCTTTTGATATTCCCTGTAGTGGCATCACTGGTGGTTAAAAATTAAAAACAAAAAAAAAAACAAAAAAACAAAAAACAAAAAAACCTACACACTCTGGGAAGAAGTAACTGGGTGGTCTAAAGGTGTGCCCATATAAGTATGGTCTTAACCTTCACATCATGATGAAAACTTCCAGATCATATCTCCAGACCTTTCTGCTGCATCACCTCAAGTCCAAAAGGTTTTGACTAAGTGAACAACTAGATCAATAATCTCTTTAGTATGTATCACAACTGTCCAGCATTTCAACAACTGGAAAATAAGAAAGCCACAGAGAGATAAAATATAGATGAAATACAGAGATAGAACTAATAGTGAATATAATCCCTTGCAGTAAGGCACTCAAAGTGTCTGTAAAATCCCTCATGGACAGAGGAAAATCTTATTTAAAATTAACTTCTGGTTGCAACCAAATGTTGGCAGAAAAAATGCATTTTCCAGGTGTTGGGGCTGCATTTCTCATTATTATATCTCCACAAATCTGTAATACCCTTGAAATTACCTCTTATCCAGTCATCCATCCTGCTTCGGAGTTCATTTGCATTTTCTTCCATTATTGACCCTATCACTTGCTTTCACTCTAGACTCCCATTGTTCTACCCAAACTATTTATATTCTACTGCTTGGTTTCACTTCAGTCCATGACTTATTTTTGAATTAGTTATAATCCCAGACACATTATTCAGTCCACTCCTTTCTTTTCTCAGCACCTTGTCTCTCTGTCAGAATTCGTCCTCCCACCTAGTTTTGCTTCAGCCCTATAGGTGAAGGGTGGCTGATCTTTATTCACGCTCACAATTCAAAAGCTTCAAATAATATTTTTACCTACTTCCTAAGGTTTTAATTTTTTAATCTTTAACTAATGTTCTGTCTCTGACATAATCTTTCTTAATAAGATACCGTTAGTGTGTTCACAAAATATTCTGGATAGTCAGGAAGCTAGGCAGGAAATACTCCTACCAGTCAGCTGTAACTTCAACAGTTCTGCTTGCAGCTGATCCAAAAATGTGCAGAGATATGCTTCAAGGAAAACTGTTGGGCAGTTATTCCATTGGTTTTGCACCCCACCAACACAAACTAGCTTAGTATGTGATTGATACAATTTTGTGAAAGATTTTATTTCCTCCATTCTCTTTTCTCCRTGCTGAATAATGACAAGATGGATTAAACTGTATTCTGGTGGTCCTGATGGATGAAAGAAGTGAGTCCAAATAACATATCCTTGAGATGTTCCAAGAAGTACGTTCCCAGAACCAACCTTGAAAGGTTAGTGAATATATCTAACATCAATAAAGTGGGGAGAACTGAGTATGACATACTGAAATTAATAAACTTTGAAATAGTCCTTTAAAAGACAAAACTAGGAATGATCTTAATACTACATGTTGTAGCAATCTGCATGTAATTGGATTTTGTTCTAAATGTTTTTCTTTAACTGACCTTTGTGTCTGTTTTTCCGGACATTGTTTACTCTGTCTGTATTATGCTGTCTGGCTCTATAAATGGATCTGTTGCGTGGTAAAGTATCAAATGTTTTTTCTGAAATCTAGACAAATTATGCCCAATGTTTTCACCTTCAATGGGTTCAACAAAATCAATTCAGTTATATTGGTAATGTACTTTCGAACACTCAGCAGCCATCTAGGCCTGAATTTTAATGAAACCAACACACTGTGTACAGGCTGCTGCATGAGTAGTAGTAATACTTTGCACTTACATAATAATAATTCTATTTATTAGGCAAGATACAAATGAAACACCCAGAATGTAATACCAAAAAAAAAAAAAAAATTAGAAATCAAGATAGTTTTTCAAGCACCATTACACCTAAAAATACAGTGAGCTGTAATGCTTTGTTTTTTCTTTTCTCCCTTGTCAGGCCCCCTTAAGTAGGGAGCTACGGTAAGTTTAGCTACTCAGTACCAGTGTGAGCTGTTGCACTGAATGCGTGATGACATGTAGCAAAGACAATCTCTAGGTACATYCTGTACTGTTTTGTGAACTGCACAATATATGGAAGAAATAAATCTGGAATTATCAGCCAGCTAGAGATGGAACAGCTAAATCTGGATCCTTTTTCTACCACCTGGGCTAATACAAAAGAGCTAATTTCAGTAAGACAGTCTGGTCCCTCCTCTGTATTACCTCCTATTGCCTGCATTGCTGACCTCAGAATCCTGCAATTACACAGGGTTTCTCCAACATTAGTAGGTCTGATAGCAGATTCTGCAGGTGCAAAAGCTGAACACTTGCAGGAAGCATATTCCCAAAAATCCAACAACACAAGCTCTCAGATATCCAGAAAAGATGGAGAACATCTCCTGCTGTGATAAAGCAGTACTTTACTGCTGAAAATAGTAGTTTACCACCAAACATGGAAAGATTGACAGAACTGTTTTACCATGCCCCTGACAATGCATGTGTGTGCTAGGTTGAGCTAAATAGTTCTATGAGAGAATACATACATAACCAGCCTCATTTGCTAATCTTCATCTAGTTATTCAAAAAAGTATGTTTAAGAATTTTTAATTTTATTTCTTGTGGTTTTGATGAGTTTTTAAAATGATTAAGGGGAACTGCCTTTTATTGCCAACTACAATGTATCACCTAGATCAAAATGCTTCCAGTTTGTTCTCCGCATAGCACTGTAAATGCTCTGGACTCAAGATGTTTTGAAATTGCATCTTCTATGTCCCCTTTACCCTTGCCATTGCTGGTACTGTTCTGTTTATTACACCAGATCAGGTACTCACAAAAGACATTGTGCACCGTGTAGGCAGGACAAATATTAATTATCCCTTCTTTTCCTCTCCTTTCTGAGGCTCTTTGAACAACAAACCCCTCCTCCCCTAAGTGTTGCAATTAACAGCATATTAACAAGAGGAAAACTACCCCCATACTCTGAATGAATGTTATATTAGTAATACACCACAGTGTGATATCAAATTACTGTGACAAAACCTTGACATGATATATCATGGCAAAGGTCCATGATTAGAACTGTATCTCAGGAAATAATATAACATAAACAGAAGTCCTTCAAGATATTTCTTCCTAATTTAGAACAAATACAGATTTCCACACTTGAGATTTTCCCATGACATGAAAGTCTAAGTTTTAAAGGTTTAAATTAATGTCTCTTAACTTAAAAAAAATGCATTTGCTATGTATGTATTATTTCCTCTCTGTTGGTGTGCTTCCAGCTCTGATTCTGTTCCTGTTCTTCTTTCTTCTTTTGTTGACACGTGTACTGCACTGAAAGGAGCTTGTTTGAACTGTCATGGTTTTGGTTGAATAAAGCTATAATAATTTGTTTCTTCTGAGCGTTGGTCTAGGGGCTCTACTGACACTGTGGGAAACTATCAAAAACACAAATTGGAGATGTGTGCTTGATGACTCTTTTTAAAGCTTTCTCATCAAATATACTTTCTTCTTTATTAGTACTGTAAACACTGCAAGCGTGGAAAAGTCACTTCATGCATTTCTGCAGAAGAGCTTGGTTGAAACTATATTATGATATATGCAAATAGATTTTCAGTCTAAATACAAAAAATTCCATGCGATTCTTTATGTTCATTTTGTGGGTGCCCAATGCAGGATCTTAGGAGTCTGAATTCAAGGAACCTGAGCACTCACAGATTCATTGGTAGTTGTAGCTTTATGGTACCCAGGAATTAAAAGTTTAAGAACTTTAGTCTTTACATACCCAAAGACAGTCAATACTACAATTACATGATACTTAAGTTATGCAGATTATGTGCTGAGCATGAAACTAATAAAGCCTGATTTCCTATGTCTCCGGTGCCCCTATGTGTTTCTGGTGCCCAGTAAGCTTCAAATTCCAACTAAAGCTTCCTTTTGTTAGGCATAACGTCACTCATGAAAATACCTGCTCTTGTCTAATAAGGTTTAAGCTCAACTTAATCCGTAGTAGAGAATTTAATAGAGTTAGTCCACTCTATCTAACTTCCTATTTTGAAAGGGGGGGGGAGGGGGAGGAGGGAAAAGAAAGGATGCATGGTATCTCATTTTGTTTGCAAACCCTACCCTCTCCATTAAAATTTATTGGAGTCGGTCAACAGGTTCAAAGTTACTGAAGAAATAATCCAGACAGCCAGTCTGCCACAGATATGCATGTCTGCAATGCAATGTGTTTCATTGCTGTAGGAAACCACACTACAAACTTGGAATTGCATCCTCAGCCAGTGTAAATCTATTTATCGATACTGTCTCTGTGAAGTTGTGCTAATTTTTGCCTGTTGAGATCTGAGCTCTTTGATAATTTCCATTAGAAATACCACTGTGTTTTGTGTTGATTTCTTCTGGAGAAAGTTACTTTTTTTTTTTTTTATCTTTTACATATTGTACCTTAATAAACATCCAATTTTCTTTATATTCTCTTAGACAAAAAGAAGAAGGAAAAAAGGAAGGAAAATGAAGCACAGTTTCTACACCTCTATTAGAAAATTTTTAAGAGAGGATTTGTGTTGATTTGTTGAGTACTGAGTAATGTTACAAAAAATATTTATCATCTTCCAGTCCAAGGTGGCAAAGTGTTCTCAGAGATCTAAAATCATGGTAATAACTGAAGACTTAAATTTAGTGCAAATGAATTGTTATGTTCAAGGATCAGTGGATAAAGGGAGGAAAACACTATGTTTAAGAGATACCAAAAATGTATAACATTTGTGATGTCAAATGAGTATATTGTGATAAAGGAAGTGACTTTTAAAGACTTTTTAAGAAATCATTGTCGTTACTGAATACAGTTTCAAATTTCAGTTGTTGGATGGCATTTTGGCTAGAAACAGGTCAATTAGACTTTTAAACAGTCACATTTAATAGCATTAGCAGTGTATTAAGTGATATAAACTAGCAGTGGTTATTAGAAGGAGTAAATGTTGACTAAATTAACTAAGGGTTTAGGAGGTGATACAGCAGGCTTAGATGGGGAGTATGCCATTATGCAAAACTAAGCATTAAACTTCAGTGTGGATGACTGATACGTCTTTTAAGTTAAATGAAAGCAAAACAAAGCTTTAAAAATTATAGGGAAGAAAAGATCTGCAGTATGTTAGAATTTTATGTGAAGAAACAGAGGGACTGTAAAGAGGGCACTGAAAGCACAAATGGGAATAATGAAGCAGTACTGCTGAGGAATTTTAAGATAAACATAAGAGGCTCTTTAAATATGTTAGAAGACAAAAATATGAAAGAAAATATTA
Organism: Apteryx rowi; assembly: GCF_003343035.1. Classification (NCBI taxonomy): domain Eukaryota; kingdom Metazoa; phylum Chordata; class Aves; order Apterygiformes; family Apterygidae; genus Apteryx; species Apteryx rowi. The sequence continues at coordinate 3,763,435 of NW_020449974.1, forward strand.
AGAAACTGGAGAAGAAAAAGCATGGCAGTGTGAGTAGCTGAAAATGAGTAGGCAGGTGTACCATATCTTTACTAGGAGATTATCATCAACAGAACTATGGAGGCAATGGATTTCCACCTGCTTTTGGAAACCAGCTGAAATAATTAGAACAGTAGAATAAGAAGGACACCCACCCATGCTAAAGTCCTACTCTGCAAGAGATCGTGTTCAGGGGTGGAGAGTGAGTTCAGAGAACCCTGTCCAGAGGTTTTTTTCAGGTTAAGTCACTGCAGTCTTTGAATGTTCATCATCTCTGGAAATCACCACCTCTTGATATCGCAGATGCAGAAAGAGCTGCTAAACAACAAAAATGGGAGGGAAGAGCCATAAAGTGTGTAGCTTACTGGGCTAATTGAAAATGGTCTATTTGAAATATGAGGACTCATCAAGTTGGAGAAAGATACCTTGTTTGATTCAGTCCGTTAAAGCTTTTCTGTGTATTTCTTGCATTTCTTTTTGAAGCAGTTGGTGTTGACTACTGCTGGATATGCATCTAGTAGACAGTGAATTCTCTTCCTGAATCCCATGAGAACTAAAATCAGAATCTAACTCCTGAGTTACAAACTCATTTACTGCTGGCAGGACATGTGAACTGTGTTTCTCTGATTATATGGAGCTAATAGGCAAGACACAAAACACTGCTTCTTTTCTTAATGTGCTGATTTTTCTGGGCGGTGAAAGAAGGGGGAGGAGGGATGACATTTGCAGTTTATAATTATGCATACCTGAACCCTTTCCTTCTCATAATGGTGAGTGATAAAACCAAAGCACGTTCTTTCCTCTTGGTGCCTATTTTGTACATAATGCATTTGTATTATGTGATAATCAGCACATCTCCCATTTCATTATAATATATATAGCCAGGAGTTGCAGGAGTTCATATACTCCATTATATTCAATTTATCTTCTTGCAGAGACCTCAAAAGTGTTGCAAAGCTTTGCCACTAATACTCTGTGGAGTATATATTGGTATGAGATGGAGATGTGCTGACTATTCAGGAAAGAACCAAAATGTATTTAAAAGAAGCAAATATCATCATATAAAACTGCATTAAAATAACTTTCAGACATTTGATTAGGAGACTAAAGCCAAAGAACTTAAAAAAAAAAAAAGGCAAGGGCAGCTGATAACTTTAATTCAGTACTATCCTGGCAAAGGTTAGTAATATACTTGATACTTAGGGAAATATGGTAGAAGATTGCTGAGTGAGCAAGCATGCTAATGGAGATACATAAACCATATTAACTGATAGGATAGTAGAGTATAAGCCTGGCTGAGTTTTTAATATACAAACTCTATTAATTAAGATTTAAGAGAAAATGAAGTGTTCAGTAGCTCTTTTTCTCTCTCTCCTTAGTTTAGTGGGAAGAGGGACAGCTTAGGATCTGGTGGTATGGCAGGATGTTGATCAAAAAGAGTCTTTAAAATTGTTTCTATCTGTTTTCAGAGAAATCAATGTCTTTATTTTTGCAATCCTTAAGAGTGAAGGAAGAAGAGCTAGGCTGAGTAAATATTTAAGGAGTCAGAGATCTCGCAGAAGAGGCAATATGGCCTGATATAATGTCGTACCTTCGCAAAGTCTGAAGGAGAAGGAATCCAGAACTGTCAGTCTGGTTTCTCTACACTGTCCTAACTCAATAAGCTTGCTGCTGGATAACATCTGGTCTCCACAGAGAAGCTGTTCTGTTTGGTCTCCTTTTTTTTCCTTTTTTGGTACTTATGTATTTGGATCAAGCCACTTCAAACTGAGAAAAGGGGATTTTCTTTTCGCTGAACATAAAGTAAAGATGCTGGCTGGGATAAGGGCAACAGAAGTGTATTGTGCTATATAGTTTTGTCTCACCTCTAATGTAAGGACACAGACTGCAGAGCACTGAAGGAAATCTGATTGTTCTTGGCTTGGCCATCCTGCTGATACTTCTAGCATCAGCTGTATCAGTAAAAACTGGTATCAAACCACAGAGCTCCCAGCAGCAAATGATCACGTTGCAAAGACATCATTAGTACTATAAACAAAGTCTCTGCCCGTTCATGTTGACAATTAAAGCGTGCAGCTTCAGTTTAGTGCAGATCACAATAGCTGTGCTATAAAGCCCAGCTCTGATAAAGCCAGTTTATAGTCATGCTAATGGAATCTGTAGCTGGGTTTAAATATCACTCCCAAACCATTTCAGATCATTTCCTTCTTAGTATGCAATAATGTTCCTTAAAATGCTTGAGATCCTATCTAAAATTAAATGCTGGATATTCTGTACCAGCCTTGTCAGAGATGGAAATATTTTTTTTTTCTTAAAATCTGTGCTTATCAGTCACAGGCATACTTTATCCTTTAGATATGGTGTCATTGGATGCATCCCAAAATTATGGAGTTGTGGGGAGGAGCAGAAATTTTATTTTATTACTATTTTTTCATGCAGTGATGCAAGAAAGCTCTGACCAATTAAGGTGAAAAACTTAGAAGAAATAACAATTCAAGAAGAAAGCTTCAGCTCCATGGGGATAGACAAATATTAAGCTACAGCTTGCTAAGCACATAGCGAAAGCAGGAAAAAAAAGGGTGATGTGTTGAGATGACTCATTCTGGACACAGATATTGCAAACTGTGGGGAATTTAATTGCCTTGCAATTAAAGGGTGAAGGCACAGATAGGACGATAGTTTCTATTAGGCAGGAAGACAGCTCCACTACCAGTGATTCACTTCTGAAATGAAAAGACTTCTGGAATACTGTGATCATTTGTACATGTCTGCAGGAGAATTAATATATGAAAATAAGAAAATTCTTAGAGGCTATAACAATGACAAAATTCCCTCAAAGGCTGACTTGAATGTCTACTGTACCATATGAAGCAGATAAGGTCTTAATAAAAAAGCTTTCAATCCAGTGAATCTCAAAGCATAGTTGATTTTACCATTGCAGTACTATAAATGAGATTTAAAAATCTAATAAATTAGCTTTCTTTTTCTTTTCTTCACTTTATTGGCAAAATAGAGAATTTTCCACAGAGAATACTTACAGAAAAGATTACTAAGTGAAATGTGATACATTTGGGACTGTTTCCCTGGTAAATAACTAAGGAAGATATCCAAATAAGATCAGTGAGTGGTTAGAGATATAATATACACACACACAAAATATGAGTTTTAGTAAAATATCATTTTTAGTTGATAACGTGAGGAAGGAAATTGGAAGCTGGGGGCTGAGAGAGTTACTAGTTAGCTTAGGAAGAAAAAAAAGCCTATTTACAATTCGCAGAAGGCTAGGTTTGCCAAGTGATCTGGGGTATTGCCATAGGAAAAATCCCCGTCAAACCCCTGTTATAAAATCTTACGTTATCCCTGTATCATCTTGTAACAGACTAATAGGCAGGCTTTCTAATCTTATGTTCTTCTCTATTGTCTTTGATTATCTAGATATATTTGGTGTCACCCAAGTGGTTCTGTGATAATTGGTATTCTGCTGTACCAGTATCTGAAGTTTATTATCGTATATTAGCAAACTGGATCCCTTGCCAGCATCCTTTAATATGTCAGGAAATAAAGAGATCATTTATAGCCCAAGAAGAAGAGGGCTTGTGTTCATCCTCCTCAAAATTTACTTATATTTTTGTTACCGCAGAATCCATCCTGCACTGTATAGTGAACTGCTGGTGTCTGATTGTCAAAGAGCGGGGTGTGAATGTGGGCGTTTGTGTAAAACACAACAGTTTTCTCAAATCCTGTCATTCTAAAGGTTATCTCCCCTCCTCTACTTCTTAGTATATTGCTATTGTGTTTATGAAGTAATATGGGCTCCCTCTGGTGACTAATTGAACAGCTGCAAATTCCCGGAGCTGTTAATCAAAGACTGAAGCCTGATGGATCAAAGCATCTGCCTGTGTGCAGGAGGATGCCACATCCTTCTACATTTCTGTGTGTGTGTATATAAATTACCTAAAAAATGGTATAAACACTAGATCCAAGAGACAGCCTCCTGCTTTGTTCAGATCGGCAGGCATGCTGTTTCTATTCCAGTCTTTTCTAACCTTTGAAGACCACCCACTGTAGGCAAGCAATGTATTGCTAGAATTACAGATGTGGATTTCACATCAAGACAATGATTTTTGCAAACCAATTTTACGTGCACTGCACTAAGTCAGGGCTGTGCATGTGTTCAGTTACCATGTCTCAAGTAAGAGGCAGAGAGGGAGGAGCAGGACCTTTTTAACCACCCTAGCAGAAAGACAACTGTTTCCATTTCTGCCCAAAGACAATTTTTTTTTTTTGCCTGAATGGCAGATGGTATTTGACTGCCATGCAAAAACATGCTGTAGTTTTCTAGAATGTTTCAATAGGATTTGTTTCGGAAGCAATATTATGTCCATCTTCAAGCTACACTGCTTGCTTAATAGGAAGCAAGGCTAGACTGAAGTTTTGGAGACTTACAAATGATTTTTTGTTTGAGGCAAAATCTTCATGAAATTCATCAAAATCACCACTGATGGTGATCTGGTCGCTCAGGTTGTAACACAGAAATATAAGAATTTGGGGGAAAGTTTCTTTAGAGTACCCTTCCTGAAGATGAATTTACATTGCAGTCCAGTGATGTGCAATACTAGTCTTTCAAGAATGGAAGAAAAAGCTGGGCTGTATCTATCACAATAGAGTAATCAGCCTCAGACCTGGACAATGAAATCTAGTTGTCAGTGTAGTTAATGTACAGTATTAGCAAGATCCCCCCAAATGGTCCATGCCATATAGCTCTCTCTTGAACAACTCCTGCGTGCTGTTCACAGGTTAGCATGAACTGAAGACCTGTCCAGTAGACAGCTTGGATGCAGCATCTGAATTTGGATTAACAGTGTGGATTCAGACTGCTCCTTTGTCAGGTGGCCTTCATAACTGAAAGCCATCCTAAGCACTGTTTTATTTATAAATATAGATACAATAAGAGTTGTTATATATTAAGTTCAAGTAGCCTTCCACTAAAAATGAATAAAAAAAATTAGGTTAGATGAAGAGAAGATAAGTGGTTTTGTTTAACGTAATGTCTTTTTAGGGGTAATAGCATTCCAGCCTCTTAGCTCACTGGCTTGATGTCTCTTGGGTGGATAAGAAGGCAACTACAGGAAAAAAAAAAGGATAATATTTTATTTTGAGAGCCATTCCAGAGAAGTATCATTTTTTCTTACTGTATCAGCATTTATTCAAGTGCACATCTTTATATTCCTCATGTTTATTTTCCTCATCTTTAATTTATTGTTTAAATGGTAATGGTTATACACTGTAATATATTTCATTATACTTTTTCATAGCAATTCATAATGCTTTTTACTGGCACAGTAAGGGTTAACTTTATGTTGAGTTTAAGCCTACAGATTACCAATATGTAGCATATTTCTACAATCTGATTGTTTATTTTCATAGAATAGTTGCATTTGAGATTGCAATGGTACAATAAATTCCACAAGTATTAAAATTCACTTTCTGATACTTCCAATCAATATTCAAGTGTTCTGTCAATTAGACTTCCCAATAAGTTTATAGTTTCCTGAAAAGGCARTATACTTTTCTTGAGAGAAAGTGGTGACTCAGTTTATTGTAATCTAATTTCTCAATAAAAATGTGAAGTCACATGCTGGAGAGTCAGTGTACTTAAGTCTCTTCCCAGTCCCATCCATTTTCATCCTTTGATATGATCTTTTTTTAGGTAAGAATTGCATCTGTGGCCATCTGTGACCTTACTCTTAAGTGAACATGTATTGACTTTAGCCAATGTAAGGTGAAGTTGTTCAGATATTAAGACTGCGTTACTAATTTTCAGCATATTGTGAAAGAAATGTAAGTAGTACTCAGTGTCCCCTGTCATTTTTTGTCAGCCTTAAGAAACAACTGGACAATCCTACATGTACAAAATAACTTTTAGTATCTGAACAGCAGTTATGCTTATTTAATGTTGGAGTTGTCAAAATAAACAGTTTGTAATGACATGCCTCAATATTTGTATTATTCATGGTTTATGAATTCTGAAACTCTCTTAGCAAATAGGAAGAATGTAAACTTTCTTTGCCTTCAAGATCAAATGATAATTATGTATAGGTTGCTTTTGCATCTTTATTTCTTTTTTTTTTCATTTTGTGGACAGAATGGTATCTCTTAAAGTTCATATTATTTTTATCTGCTACAAATATTGATACATTGTCAACAGTTTTTTTTTCCAATTTTCAAAAGTTCATAGTGTGAGTTCTTTGCTGTCTTAAAAATAATGAAGCAGAAAATGGATTGTTCCCAACTTAAATGTGTAGAAGTGAAGAAGGAATATTTTGATATTTCTGTGCTTTGAGACATCAGTGGCCACACGACAAAATGTCCCTTTCAAGAAAAACTTGAAGTGTTTTCTCAGTTGAAAGAGGAGTTAATATATAGGAATTATACAGAGGTTTTTTTTTCTCTAACAAAAAGTACCATTTTAACAATAGGTAAATCTTGGAAAATAACACTATTTAAACTTTCTGTAATAATCAAGTAATCTACAAGCATGCCTATGAATAGTACAATGGTATTTTCTTACTGCTTCTGCAGCAGCCACCTCGTTCTTCTCTTTAACCTACTGTTGCTAAGCAAATTAAAGAGTTTTGTTCTTAGAAATACCAGAACCATTTTATGGTCTGTTCCATTTGCATGCTTTCTTACATCTGACAGTCCATCTTGAGCAATTGAAAAAATGTGTGCACATAAAATACAGGAGGTTTTACAGAAATAATTGCTATCTTTGCTATTTCAAGAAAAAAACTGTCGCATCCTGAAAGATGCAACAGTTCGTCTTTTTGGAGAGAACAGATTGAATTGCTATAGGACTTATTCCACTGCAGTCACTGTCAATACATGGAAGGGCGTCACTCAGTCATTTAAAAGTACATGAAGTATTAGATTTGGTTTTGGCCTATGAACTCTCTTTCTCCTCTACATCCTCTTTCTGATGGAACATTAGATGCCAGACACTTTGTTCCAAATAGACAGTCCTCAGTTAAATATAAGTGTATGAACTAAAAATTACTTTTAGATACCAAGGGAAAGAGTATATAGGATAATCTTTGGTAAGTTTTTTTTTTAGGTAGATTAAAGGTTTTGCTTGTTTTCAGAAATGTATTTCAGACTTAGCATTTTGCATTTCAAAGGGGATTGATGCCATTTCTATATAAAGTTTATAAGAGAAACCTCATCAGTTGGGAGCCTTTAAAATCAAAGATGTTGCAGAACTGTAACAAACTCTTATTTAAGATCAAGATACATGGCTTGATTTTAATATATAAGACTGTTGGGGGACTTGGACAAAACGCTCTTCATCAAAAAGGGTGCAGGTACAGTCATCGAGAGGACCCTCTGGGGACTACATATTCTCAGTACTTCTCTGCTATTTCCACTTTTAGCCAAAGTTATTCAGTTTTGAAAGATAATCTCAGCGTAAAGTCTCAGAGAGTTTGCACCCTGTTATTTAGGGGGTGCATTCAGCCTGAACTCCCCTCTGACAGCCCCATCTCTTGCCCTAACCTCAGCAACAGCCCATTTTGCTTTCCAGCTCCAACATATGAGGGTAAGCCTTGCTCCCTGAAGTCTCTTTAGCATCTCCAAACTAACCAGCAGTGCAGTATGATGCCCTTTGTGACCTGCTTTTTTTTTTAACAAAGCACTGAGCCTAGAAGACAATTTCCAGATATGTTTGCTAAGGCCAATATGTAATAGACCTCTTCAGAGGAACTGGCTTGATCCTTACATCAAAGTCTTTTATGCATATGATACCCACATAAGGCAAATATTCTTCATATAATCATTAATAAATTTTTCACAGAATGACAGAATGGTTGAGGTTGGAAGGGACCTCGGGAGATCATCTAGTCCAACCCCCCTGCTCAAGCAGGGTCACCTAGAGCACATTGCACAGGATCACATCCAGGCGCGTTTTGAATATCTCCAGAGAAGGRRACTCCACAACCTCTCKGGGCAACCTGKTCCAGTGCTCTGTCACCCTCACAGTGAAGAAGTTTTTCCTCATGTTCAGATGGAAGTGTCTGTGTTTCAGTTTGTGCCCGTTGCCTCACGTCCTGTCGCTGGGCACCACTGAAAAGAGTCTGGTCCCATCCTCTCGACACCCTCCCTTCAGATACTTGTACACGCTGATAAGATCTCCTCTCAGCCTTCTCTTCTGCAGGCTAAACAGGCCCAGCTCTCTCAGCCTTTCCTCATAAGAGAGATGCTCCAGTCCCCTCATCATCTTTGTAGCCCTGTGCTGGACTTGCTCCAGTAGTGCCACATCCCTCTTGTACTGGGGAGCCCAGAACTGGACGCAGTACTCCAGATGKGGCCTCACCAGGGCTGAGTAGAGGGGGAGAATCACCTCCCTCCACCTGCTGGCAACACTCTTCCTGATGCACCCCAGGAGACCATTGGCCTTCTTGGCCACAAGGGCACATTGCTGCCTCATGGTCAACTTGGTGTCCACCAGCACTCCCAGGTCCTTCTCCGCAGAGCTGCTTTCCAGCAGGTCAACCCCCAGCCTGTACTGGTGCATGGGGTTATTCCTCCCTAGAGGAGGGATTCCAGATTTTTTTTCTTTTTTATATACCCAGATTTTTTTCTTTTTTATATACCATTTTATCACTGGGATTACAGGAGCAAAAGCAGAGGCTTTTGAATAATATCATAGTTTTTACAGGCAAAATCATAACTATGATCATTACTTCTGGTATGAAGTTCAATGTAGTTTTAAGACAGTAACAATCTTTTGTTGGACTTCTGTGGTTAATTTTCATTGCCGGATGCTCTGAGCTGACTTCTGCTTTAAAAGCAAAGTCATTTCTGCAATGGCTTCCTTGACTGGTTCAGCCTTCAGGTAATAAATGATGGAACTAAAGGACAGAATGACACTTTAAAGTTCAAATCAAAGAAACCATGGATGGTACCTTGAAGAGGAGACAGAGTAGTGCCTTTCCCAGAGGCAACTGTATGATTGGAAAACATGCAAGGAATAGTATTTGATATGGCCTAAAAGCCTGTTTTTTCAATATGGGTTCTCTACCCTACATTAAACAGCAGTATAATTAAAGGGAAGCAGAGCAATCACTGCACTGCTAAATCTTTTTCTTATTAAGGAAATAAAAATGAGCACGGAAAACTAAAATTAAATATGAAAACAATTTACTTCAGTTTCCATATTKTTGTGTCCCTCTGTCTCAAACACACACATTCTTCATATTTAGTGCCCTGCTAGTATGACTATCTTTTTTAATTAAAACTGAAGTATCATATTCAAAATGAAGAAATTTCAATTTTAGTCTATCACAGACAATTGATACTGCATACCGTTGTGGAAATGAATCCTGTTCATTGGTAGATAAGTCCTGGGGTTTTTTTAATCAGAGATAACCTAAACAGTTAAAAATGGACAAAAGTAGGTGTATTTAAATAAGTATTGTGAAATCAAAGAAAACATCTAAATTCATTTGTTACACAGAAGCCATTCAAAAAACTGCCTTGAGGCAGATAATCTATTGCATATTAAGAATGTGAAAATTTCTCCTTTCACCAAGATTAGCATATTTTTTTCTGTGGGAATATAGGTTCAAAACCKTTTGGGCATTTAACAAGAGAAGCTGTTCCTGTCTAAAATTAGAAATAGCATTTCAAGTTCCCATTAAAATCAAATGAAATTGAATTAATTTGTGCAGGTTTTTTAGGGGAAAAAAAAAAGCCACACCTTTGCCTGTGTCCTCTTTGATACTGAAGTTTAAGTAATGACAAAAAATTGGAAAAATGGCACTCTGCTCTTTGGCCGTTTCTTTTTGGTGCCACATTGAGGATCCTTCATTCTTTGTATCCTGGTCACTGCTTCCTTTCTTGAAAGAGTTGAGAGGATGAATAGACTAAGAAAGAATAAGAATAATACTGAAACTGGGATATGGAACTTTCTTTTAGAGTTTGGAGGAAAGAAAAAATATTACCTCCTTTCATCTTTTCACTAGCGTAACTCCCTTACGGATGGTGTTGGTAGCCTCATTAGCTTAAGAAATTTGTTAATGCAAGGTGCCATTGTATAGTAGCTATCTTTATTCTTGTAAAATGAAGTCTTGAAACACCTTTAAAATTCAGAGTTTCTGCTTTTTCCTGTGTTATGAACATATTCTGAGATTTCTTTAGGTCTAACAAAACTGGCAGGAGTTAAGAATTTCTTAGAAGTCCAAATATACTTGCCTTTGTATATATACATTTTAGTTTCAAGGTAAACTTTTAAGCTTTATTGTGAGTAGCTTAGATATTGTTTTTAAAAGCATTGAACTTCTTGCTTAACAATTCTTAAATATATTTATTTCTTTGGGATTCCTTGTTAAGTTTTATAATCAGTTCCATATAAGTAATTCCTTTTTTAATATAAGTATATTCAAATAGCTTCATATTTTCATTATGATTACAACCTTACTATATTGTGCCTAAATAAATTGCTGTTTAAATAGCTGTGCTATAGAATATCATTTCTTAACTATAAACATTTTCTTCAAAGTTACATTTTAAGCTTCTTAATGAAAGGATTTTGCTTGTGAGAATATTCCAAGGGTCTTACGTTTAGCTTCAGACTGCAGGATTTTTTAACCACTTGCTTGGGATGGAAAAGAGAGAGGAAATTCCTGTTGCAGGAGAGGAGTAGTTGGCTTGGATAGGCAGGTTAATGTACCATTTATTTGCCTTATTTTCCCTTGAGATCATGGAAAGTAATATCTTCATATTCCTTAGCAAAGGAGGTAAGTTGTTTGAGAAGACATAAGGGCTATTTGCCCTTAAAGCACAGCCGGCTTCCTTGAAGACTGCAATCCACAGCAGCTCTCTTCACAGGTCACAAGAAGTCACCCCTTCGGAGCATTCTAGACAGGACCAAAATCATCGAAACCCAGGTCTCAGTGGGGAGCCTGCATGGCCGTGTGACTGTAAATGTGTAGCTCTACATGAGAGCTCACAACTGCAGGGCTAATGCTCTGTCATGTCCTTTTTCTCTTTCCCCAGAAGACCTGCATCTAGAAGGTAAATACAGATATATGAGCAAGCAAGAGAGATCTTGTCAACTTATGTCTATCCTTTATTAAGGAAAAGCAGAGATCTCCTAGGAGCAAGTTTAATTAGCCTGTACACTTTAGTTTCTGAAACAAGCAATTAAAACAAGTATAAACTTTACTCCATGCATCAAATATATAAAAACACTAAAGATTTTTTTCTTCTTTGAAGTTTTGTCAGGATGAGGTATTTTTGCAGCAGTCTCACAGAATAAGTACAGCCTTTTTCTATGTCTGTGCATCTTTAACTGAAGTACATACTGCAGTGGATATAGGTAAAGAAGGAAATGGATTTAAAAGTGATGTTTGGAAAGCAGCACAAGAATTTCTGTACCCTTAGAGCTTGTTTTTTAAGTGTGGGAGCTAACAGAGTGAGTCCCTGTTGGGTATTACAAGCAGGTAAATGTTTCAATGCATGCTGCAGTCTATGTCAGTTTTTAAACTGTATCGTGATTAAGATTCATGACTAGGGACCTGAATAGCTGTGAGAAAATAAAACTGATAAAACAGGGGAAAAAAAACCATTTTCCTACTTTATTTTTGTATCTACATGGCTGAAATCATATTATGTGAGGTTTAGAAACTAGCCATGCAAAGCATTTAGACTCAGATCTTAGCATCATACTGTGAACTTGGTTCATATATTTCAGATCATTGGAAACTTAGAGAGCTATGGGATATCCTCCATGAAAACATATAAAAAGTCAGCAACATAAATAAATATATTAAGATTCACTAATCACTATCTAAACAGTCACATAGTGGTTTTTGTTTTGTTTTGTTTTTGCTTTTATTCCATTTGTGTGTGTTTACTTGTTTTGTTTTCTTGAATGCTCTCTATACTATCCCCATTTTCCTTATTATTATGGAACTGCCTCTTGATAATATATATTCATTCTTCATTTGTTTTGGTATGGCACAAACACTATACGTTCACACAGAGACTGGAACATTTAATAAGGGAGAGCACCGAACACTGTACCATTTTGCCAGGAAAAGGAACAACATTGTGTTCTTTGGAATATTTTGCTCCTGAAGAGGAATTAAAATTGGTGATATAATAATTCAGGAATTCTTTGATATCTCTCATTTTCTTAATTTGAAATTTTAGAGTTGAACTTATTTTAGAGTTGAATTTATTCCATTCTTTTTCCAGCAACACCAAAACTTTAGCAAGGAGAGAGAAACCAGAGCTGCCTTATTCTGCTTCTTTTGTCCCAGTAGAAATGAGGTGGGGTATTGACACAGCGTAATTTTACTCATCTAACTCCTGGGCCTGAGTTAGGTATTAGGAAACTAGAATTCTGATGTGGTCAATGATTAACACTTAATTTAGGTGTGCTTGGTTACTCTGTATATGCCCCAATGACAATATAGGAAAGTTTTCAATTAAGGCATCTAAGGTAAGTTAGATGGTGTGAGTACGTGCTGCTAGGGCTTGAGAGTGTACATTGATGTTGAAGTCTGTGGGAAGGCTTAGCGGTCATTGAATAGTTTTGAAAAAAACCCTAGAAAGATGTAACTTGAGAATTCTGTTCTGCTTTTTCAGAGTGAATGCAGAATATGGTATTCTTGTGTTTTGACATAATTATGATACAGGAAAAACTCTCTTCCCTGACTCAGACTCTCCTGAAATGCAAAAACAGAAGCAGTAGCTTTTGGGAAGAGGGCACCTTGTGACACAGGCAATCAAGCAGGCTCCAGGATTAGAAATTCCTTCGCCTAGTTTTATCTTGCCACAATGTAAATGTCAGCAGATGCGTCACCTTGACTCTCTATAGTTAACTAGGAGAAACAAGCACTTCTGACCTATTTTAGATGTCTGTGTTATGATGACATGATAGGAAATGCATGCCCGTGTAGTCCATAGGCTGTAAAGGGGTTGCTCTGAGACCTCAGGCATATCACTTCATTTTTCCATGTCTCAGCTTTAAAATGGATATATTACTTCTTTTTCCCTATGTTTTATTCTCTTACATATGTAGATTGTTATTTTTCCTGGTATGGGGGCTGCTTATTGATTTATTTTTCCAGTACTTAAAGCAATGATTCTCTGCAATATAAATAACAGAGATGAAAGACCTTCCATTTTGTTGCATAGTTAAAATAGTTGTGAACTTCATAAACTGTTGTTGACTCAACAGCTGGATTACACAGTCCTTTCATGTTTTGCTTTCAAAGTATCTTTTCCCTATTACCAACTATCAAGATGCYTCACAATATGATTTTAAAATGAAAGATGTTGAATATAAACCAGATGAGAGAACTATTTCTATCTTTAAAAAGAGCTATATGTATAAACAGATGTATAAAAATGTCAAACACCATGTTTCAGTGCTGAATGTACTTAAATATGTGTTTATAATTGTAATTCTGAAGTGATGCCTTTAATTAGAAGTTGATGCTCTGAAGTAATTTCTTTAGTCAGTACAGTGCTCAGCTGAAGGTTTATTCTGCTAGACAAAATTTTACTCAATATCCATCATTCAAAGAAGCTGTAAACAAAGCAGATACGTTTCTCATCTGCTCCGTTTTTATTAGATGGAACAAAGAGATACTTTTGTAAATCGTTCTACAAAAGCAACCTAATTAAAGAGTAGAGGTATTCACAGAAGTTGGAATTATGCAATTCAGAGGATTTTTTGTTACTGTTTTTCTGAGGTGAAGTAACTGGTCTTGAAAAAGCACATTTTTTCAGTCTGTGATCTTCAGGTCTAGGGGCTGGGCTGAGAACACAATCTGTTTTTTTAGTAAAGATGCGTGGCTTCACACAAAACATTTTTGAGGAGAAGGAAGAAATACAGTAAGAAAAAATGAACATGGCTTTACAGCCTAGTGTGCAGTTTCATTGCCTGGATGGATGGGCAGGCTTTGGATGACTTATTTTCAGTGTTCTCCCTCCCTTTTACATAAAATAAATGTTGGACTATTGGACCCCAAAGAAAAAAAAATAATTATAAGATTTCCACCTGAGTCCTTTAACTACTAAGCAAAGAAATAATTTCTTCACTCTCTTATCATGGCTTCCTACCTGATGTTTATGGTACTGTTCTGGAAATTCCCTTAGGCTAAGGAAAGGAGCATGTCTTCAAAATGTTGGATGAACTCTCTGTTAACATAAAAGCCAGATAATAATGCCACCTCCAATAACACCTCCAATATCATATCTCTGCTGAAGACTGTCAAACAAGACAAAAGAGCGCTTGTTTTTGCCTGTCCACAGAGAAATTCCTGGCTGTGCATGAGTGAGACATCCCCCTAAAGTCCTCACGGGTGCCTAAGTGCAGAGAGAAGCATGATTTCACAAGTAAATATGCATTTAGCATTCATCCTGGCAGGCTTTATGTGGCTCCCTGTTCAGAACGTGCATTATTAGACAACCCTTCTGATGTGTCTGACTCTTTATGGCCTGTAGAAGGCACAGTGCTGCACTTCAGGGATTTGGAATCCACACCAGGTACCTAAAATGTGCAATTGCACACTTCGAGCATCTGAATCTTTTTCTGTGTATGACCTCCAAGTCACTTCCTGGACTAATCGCTCTTGTAAAGAAGTATTAACTGAAGAGGAGAGGTTAAGGTCTTTGTTCAAAGACAGACAACAAATTTATGACAGAGCTGGGGAAAGAACCCTGTTGCCCTAGATTCCAGCCACCACCTATGACTTATTGTTTCTCCTGCCTGATTATTGATCATGCATTTATTTATTAGCTGCTTGTCAGCAGAATGTTAGCTGATAAGCTAAATATGTGAAAAGACTGTGTGTATACCCAGGCATTTGGGTATGTTCCTACATATCCAAAAGAAAACAGTATACTCAGGACATCTGCAGCTCTCATTTAAAGGGAGAGCAGATAAGAGGATGGTGGGGGTGATGCCAAGTTCCTAAAGCTTTTTGATATGTAGCTATACAATTCCTCCTGTTGTTTCCCTGTCAATTTTAAACCCCATAATCTGTGTCTTTATTCCCCAAGGTTTTCTTCTTTACATGAGTGTTCCCTCATTTATAATCTATGTGATTACACAAGGGAGAATAAGCGCAGGATCTGGACCATAAAGCCTGCTACCTCAGGTTGCCAAGTAACCAGAGAGGGAAGACTGTTTGTTTTCCAGGGACGGCAGGAAGGATCAAAGTGCTTGTGTGAAAGGATCATTGGTAGGAATTTAGATGTGCATATTTGAAGGAAAAACAGTTATCAAATGTGAATGCTAAGAAGGAAAATGAAACACATGCAAGAAACTTACTTAAGAAATATAGTAAGATCTCCTTTTTCTTTCCCCCTGTAGCTTGGAACTCTTCAGTCAAATTAGAGATGAACTGTATGATCTTCAACTATGCTTTTAAATGTACGCATATGAATAGTCCCACCAAAATCAATGCCTTTGACATCTGGATGTGTCATTTGTTGCATTGTAATCTACCAGAACTTCAATGAAGAGAAATAGTAATATCTTCCACATCAAAAGAAATAACAAGAGGAAATAGATGAATCTACCATGAACAGTATCTCTATTTAAGATCAACCACACGATTTCACTATTTTCTTAGATGTTGCTTTGCATCTGAAATCCAGTCCTGTGATGATGTTTTTAGTTACTGTTACATGACTGTGGTATAAAAAGAAACACCTTTAGCACAGGTGAGTTGTAATTGGATATTTTTATGTTATGTTTATGTGCATAGAATAATTTTAGTTTAGTTTATTTAAAACCAGTTCATTATTTACTTACACATATATACATTTAACATATAATTTCTCATTAATGACCAAAAGCATTATTAGACATACTGGAACAACAACAACCAACTGTACAGGCATAGCTACTTTTCTCTGGAACCATTCCTGTCTGGGATCTGTCCTTTCAATAACTGCATTTTGCTGACCTTCCTGTTGAAGAGCCTGGGGAAATGTGTGCTGTGCAACGGAGAAGCTGAATCCAACATGATACTGCCTTTTAGAAGCATTCTCTCCCCTAGGGTACACTTTCTTATGTTTGCAAACTTTTCAGCTACTAGGATTATAAATTGAAGCCCAGATCCAGAGCGAATATCTTTGGCAGGTCATGTTACCCTCTGTAACTTCCCTGGGCAATAAAGAGCACTTAGGCACCTACTGTGGCTAAATAGGGTCATCCTTTCCACACACACATGTGCAGAGAGTAGAGCCTAAAGCAAAAGGCCATGTTCCCTTATGCTGAAGTACATCATGCTAGATTTAGGTTTCAGTACCCTTAGAAATGAGAACTGAGATTCTCCTGAGTATACAGACTATTTTTATAGATAGCCCAAGATATAGAAAGGAATGTAACAGCACAAGAATTGGTAACTGAAGCTGCTTTTTTTATTTCTGTCCTCAGGAAGATGTTGAGGAAAGGGCTTGGGCCAAAATTGTTGGTGGACCGTAGCATTTGGCCACTGGATTGTTCTCACTGGCAACTGGAAAAGCTGATTTACATGCTCCTTTGCTTAGGTTTTGGAGGATCTCAAGGTAGCCCATGCCAGAATCAAGAGAACACTCATCTGCAAAGCTAGTGGATGTCATACTTTACAGGTGCACCTGTCTCTTCTGTCTACCTGTCTGCCCTCATGAAAATGCCACGTGACTGATGTCAACATTGCATTTCTTGAAGAGCCACAAAGATGATTAAGGGCTTGGAGCATCTGTCATGTGAGGAGAGCCTGAGAGACCTGGGACTGTTCAGCCTGGAGAAGAGAAGGCTCAGGGGGGATCTTATCAATGTGTACAAATATCTGATGGGAGGGTGTAAAGAAGATGGAGCCAGACTCTTCTTAGTGGCATCCAGTGAGAGGGCAAGAAGCAATGGACACAAATTGAAATACAGGCCATTCCGTTTAAACATAAGAAAAAACTTTTTCACTGCGATGGTGGTGAAACACTGGAACAGGTTGCCCAGAGAGGTTGTGGAGTCTCCTTCTCTGGAGATATTCAAAATGCGCCTGGATGCAATCCTGTGCAATGTGCTCTAGGTGACCCTGCTTGAGCAGGGGGATTGGACTAGATGATCTCCAAAGGTCCCTTTGAACCTCATCCATTCTGTGATTCTGTTCTGGCTTCTGCAAGGAGAGATGGGGTTTTAGGCAATCTCAGCTCAGTATCAGGTGATGATTGAATAATTCAGCATGAACATGTGAATATCAAGCATGGAAAGCACTTTGGACTTCAGACTCATTCTGGAAAGTATGGACAGAGTATATGGCAACACACTGTGTTTTGTCAAAAACATGCAGTAAGCCAGCTGGAAGCAGACAGGAAACTCATCCTCTTCAAGTACTTTCAGTTCCGTAGTGACAACATTTTTTTTGCTAAGAGACATGTGGTGATAAGTCCTTTTTAATCATTCTTTTCTAATTCTTATAAAACATTACAATTGTAAGCTGTGCAGAAGGCATGTCTCCCCATTGTACAGATGAGGTCTTCTACTAAGAGTCTGAAAATCACATTCAAATTCACACTAGTCAATGGGGTTCTATAAAGATAGGAGGCCCATACTATTAAGTTAAACAGGCCAGGGTCTGAGGGCAAGTGCCCATATGGCTAAACTGTCAACCATCAAGAGAAGGTGGCCTTACCCGCTCTGCTCATTCGGAGCAGTCCTTGCATGATGCTATCCTTTAAATCATGTCCAAGGAAAAGCACTGTTTAGCTCAGGCCAAAACTTTCCCAAGAGCAGAGTAACAGTTAAACAGTCTAGATGCTCATGGGCTTGATGCCCTCGCCTGTGTTTTGGTGCTGTTTGGTTTACTAAGACAGACCTAAGGAGATAGTCCCTTGTTCAGATACAGTTCCAAGATGAAGGCCAAAGAAGATACTTTCTCTGTAGTGTTCCATTTTAAAAATATTTGGGCTGTTAAATATTAACAAGGCGAAAAAAAAGTTGCCATTAAAAAAAAACTTCTTAGTATTAGAAAATTTCCTTGCAAAACATCATTGTGAACTGTATGAAATTTTCTGTTCTCTGGGCTTATTCTGGGATGTTTCACAACACAGCTTGGTAGACCTCCATCAAGGTCCATGGATTGGCATCAGTTTAAACCAGCTGAGGATCTACTCCTTTGTATTTGTATGAATGCAAAATGATCGTTAGAGAGAAACAGTAACTAAGTGAAAGGCTTTCATTGTAAGAAAGAATTTGAAAAGGTTTCTTGGGGTTTGAGATGTTTTGGGAGGAGGGTTTTTTTGGTTTGTTTTCCCCTCAGGAGTTTTCCTAGTTCCTTTCTAGAGCTTAGGCACTTTTATCAAACAGTTTCTTTGTATTACATTTATTTATAATTCTTTTACATTTACYGTAATTAAGTCTTTATTGATTTGACACAAACCAACAGCTGCATTTTACTATGGAAGTCAACTGAAAAAATACATGCCATCTACTAAACATGGACAATACACTTGAGACTGCAGATGACATGTATTAACTCCCTTATCATTTTTGTACCTCTTCAAGCACAGTATCAATTATATACGCACACKCACAGCCAGAGCTCGTACTTGATAGGCTGCATTTAAAATCTTTGCAGTACAATGAACTATAAACAACTAGCTTCACTTAGATCCATTTTAAATAGGGTTTTGTATTAAGAAAAATCTTTGATGTGGAAATTATTTTTCATTTGAAATTCATCCTCTTAACATGATTGGCTTGGCTTTTGGAAGCAATATTTTTGTACTTTATTTGGCAGATTAATTCACTGGAATTCAGAAACAGAGAAGTAACCACTTCTGAACAGCACTATGTTTTATTGAAATGGGGGTCTTAATATGCTCCAGAGCTGAAGATAGTCCAGGAATCTTTGCAAAACTACCACACTTCAGGTGCAGGTCTGGCTGTGCTATCTGCTCCTCCTGGGGTTTGGAGGCAGGGTTGGTCACAGATGCCTTTAAGGAAGGAAACAATAAATAATAGGACAACTGGATCAGAGTGACCTGGAGTAAGGGAAAGCTGAGTTGCTGGTCAGATGTGAGAGTGGGCCCAAGCCACAAGAGCATCATGGTATTCTGTGAACAAGTGAATTATTTCTTGGCAAACTGCAAGCATGGGACAGATCTGTGAGAAGGTGGTTAGTACTTGGGTGAAATGAACCCTTGTGCAAAGGAACAGTGGCAGAAACAGAGAGTTTCTGTGATCAGAGTTCCAGAAGTATATATCAAACTATTAAGGTACTTATCAAACAACTAGAAGAGGTATCTGGAAGTCTCACAATAGATGAGTCTGGATGGATGTGAAAGTTCAGCCTTTATTTACATGCCTAAAGAAAAAGATAAAAAGAAATCTTGAGATACATGACAGAAGTACTGAGCACTGCTTTCAACCCACACACTTCAGAAAATCTGACACTGTAAGACTGTCCATGTTTGCTTTCACAGTTTTTTGGGAATCCATCCATTGATTCGCGTGGCCATAGATTAAGCCCTGATTAGGCCATAGTTACCATGATTATTTGTAATCACATAATAAATTGGATTCATAGTGTAAATTTTGCACATTACGATGTCTGAAACACATATCTGGGCATTTGAACAGCACACAATTAATGCATCACCTAACATCTGCTTAAACCTTGGCCCTCTGCAAAGGTTTTAAATCTCAGTCATTTACTTCATGCTGAATTTTGGATGCCCTGTTTTCATTTTTAAACTTGCCAAAATATAATTGAACCTATTCATATTAATTTTTTTTCTAGAAGACTGTTTGCAAATATTCCCCTTTTTTCCAATCACGTTCATTCTTTCTAACAGCAAACCCACCAACATTTCAAGGAGAGCTAAAGAGGATGCCTGCACAATGTAACAAAAGGAAAATAACAGTAGGGAAATTGCTTTACTTGTGGAAAGAAAGACTTCTGGATTTTAAGCAATTAAACCAAACATCACTTATCACTGTGGAAACAGTTAAAGAAGTAGTTCTCCCTCCTCCACACTATTCTTGTCCCCCCTCATTCACAGAAAGAATCTTCTCATTCAGACTCTGTACCTGAATACTCCCACTAATGGAATAATTAGTGTCACAGGCTTTGCTGATTAAATTAAATACTTAGAAATATTTATCACACTTTGCATAATATCCTGAGATAAAAAAGAGAAAATTAATGGTGAACTCCTTCCTATAAGTTCAGTTGTTTTACATGATCCAACTAGTAATACGAAAGTTTAAATGTAGTTGTCATGGTAACAAGGCAACATAAATTTTATCAACTGCAACTACTATATTATAATAGTGGAGCTATTTTCATGGCCTTTGATTTTCTTTTTCAGGTTGTGCTTGCGCCACATCTCATGCTGGCAAGATGAAAGGTATGTTGTGTCTGCCTTTTTTTTTTTTTTTTTCTCCCTCTCTCTCGAGCTTTCTAAGAGGTTTAGAGACTAATTCAGAGCATTTAATTCAGGCACCTGATAAAGGTATCGCAGCTCCAAAAACACCTCCCCACTTGAATGACGTGTATCTCACCAAGGTACTAAGACTCCCAATATAATCTATGTTCAACACCTCTGAAGGGTGATGCTATGCCTCTGCTTACTGAGTAGGGAGCCAACTGCACAGTGTGAAATGCTAAGCAGAAGCATATATTTGAGCTCTCACCCCTCTTGAGGGCATAGATCTGTACATATGAAGCTGGGTTCATCCCTGCTAACTGCAGGTACTTAGCTGGAGGAACAAATTTAAAAGCCAAGTCAGTCCAGGCTCCTTAGAGAGTCAAGAGAGAAGAAAGTACTTACAAAGAATAAATTCAGACCTTGTCTGTGCTGAGTCACACATAGACCTGGTGTTTCTCATCAATAATTGTGCAGCGCTCTTGGGGAATTTGACTCCTAACTTGGGCATTTCAGATAAGTGCCTAGGTTAGATGGAAGAACTCCAGAGCACATGGCCTTCCCCAGAGAGCAGCTGCCTAAATCAGAAGAGGTTTTATTTTAATTATTTTTAAACAGAAGACTTTTGAGGGAAGCATATTATAAGAATAGTAATAACAGTAGAGATAGGGGAAGAAGCTGGACTCCATAGATGAGTGATTAGGCAATTCAAATAGGAGCAAAAATCTTGTGTCCTTCCTCCTTGGAGTATCTCTGGCTATCAGGTGTAAAACAAAAGAAGAGTCCCCTACTGCATTTCTGTTCCCTCTTAGATGTGTGCCTTTACCAGCAGGTGACATTCAGRTTGTCTGTTGTCTGCTGTCATTGCATCTTCAAAACACACGTCTAACTGCAGTCTGCACAGTCACCCAAATTTACTTGCCATCTTGAACCTTCTGCTTCAATCCAAGTGCAGTCCAAGGGGCTCTCTAAGCCTGGAAAGAGAGGCTGAGAGATTTGCCCTGAAAGCATTTGTTCTTTTGTCCAGCAAAGAGAGTAAAATGCTGAGACCCTAAACTCAGGGCTGGCTAGACCTTGTACCCATTATTTTGGTCTCTGTGTGCAGATAGGGAAAGTTGAGGGGAGAAGGGGATGTCTAAGGACTGAATCATGTGTGAAGTGCTAAATCGCTTGAAGGGGGAAAGGGTTACAGCCTGGGGTGGTGGCTGGCTGTTCTACAGTAATATGGGGCCATCCAGGAAAGTACAACTTCCAAGCTGTCCTCCAACATGACCTGTCTCCTTAGGTGTCACAGGTGAACTTGATGGGACTGTGTTACTGCAAAACTTCCAAGTCCTGGGTCTCCATTGGCTACAAAAGCCAAAGGAGTTAATGTAGGCCTGTTTGAACCTGAGTGAGAAACTAGTCAAGATTATCAAGAAACATACAGCTGGGTGACGTGAACCATATCACTGAAGCAGCCCTGGAAGAACACCAGCCTTTAGTAAGGTTTTTTTTTTGTTTTGTTTTGTTTTTTTCAAGGCCACACATTCAATGAGCTGAGCACTGCCAGGAGCTATTTCATTTTTCTTCTGATTGTCAGACATAATGTCACCTCTATGAAGAAGGAAGAAAAAAGAATGAGTATTGAAAAGAAACACCAAACTTTAGTACTCATCAACAGGGTTAAAGTGTTTTAGAAAAAATAGAAAATAAATATTTTTATGAATTTATTATATGTGAGGTGTTCTTAAGAGTGCATATATATATATACACATATATATACATACACACATACACACACACAGTTAGCAGATGACGTGTTTATTTTGGCTGGAGTATATTTTGGCATGTGCATGAATGCTTTTTTTAATAAAAGGACATGCCCATGAGGAATTCTGCCTAAGTGGAACTTTGTTTTTAACCTTTATTGACCTACCAATGTAATCAGCTCAAAGCTTCAGAGCCAGATTCTGATTTCACTGATATAAATGTACTGTAACTCCTGCAAAGTTAGATTATGTAGTGTGATCTGTGAACACCAGCTGTCCATGCAACTTTGAGGCTGTATAGATTTCTTGTAAAAGGTCTTTTTAGGAAAAAAGAAAAAAGTCATAGATGCTGTATAGCAACCCACATATGTGAAATTTCTAGTGGTGTCCATAACTTCATTGGAAAATACCTAGTAGGAACAGGATGAAAATTGTTTGAAACTGTTGTGATAGAAGAACAATTATGGATGTATATAATGAGGCAGAGAGCAGGATTTAGATTACAGGGTATCTGAAAAGAGGATTGGATCTTAGAATACAAGAGGTTTGCCAGGAGCTTCTCTAACTGACATATACTTGCAGTCAACAGTTTATAGTCAAAAAGCCTTAAGAAATGCTAAACACAGCAAACAAACCACACTGGCCAAAGGATTGTTGTTAAAGCCTGCTGTCATTTTGGAAAATTAATCGTTTCCTCCTTCTCCTTTATATTCTCAGCTTCTCCATGAGTTGACTCTTGTTGTTCTGGAATTGTCGGGGTCTTACTTCTAGATTCCTGTAATTGGTGAGTTCCCAAACTATGCTCCATATCGCATCCGTGACAATCAATCTACTTCACAGGGGTACATAGAAACACTTAAACAAGATGCATATATACAAACTGTTAAACAGAAAGAATTTTTAAGAAGTCATTCTGGTCTAATGGGTTTATAAAAACTACTACGTCACAAATAAAATTGTAGACTGCATCTCAGTGTATGTTTGCTCTTGGTATTAAACTGATCTGCATTAATAAGATCCCTTTAGATTCAACTTTTCAGAGCTTCCACAGCAACCCAGTCCCAAAGAATTTGGATAAGGAGAGAGTGGTAGTCACTAGGGAGTGCAACCAATAAAAAGAAAGAAGGGTTATCCTTTCTCCCTTTTCCTTTGCAACCCTGTTTGGATCAACTATGTAGCAGAGTGGAAAATCATTTTCAAAGTTAGCCTCCTTTCTTGTACAAGCCCCAAGCAAAATAATCAAGATGTATAAAGGTGTAGGAGTCAGTGCATCCAACAAATATCACCAATACCAAACAGTGGCTAGCTACACACCTGGAAACTCCTGAGGTATGCTTTGGAGTTCAGCAGCTCTATGCTGCATGTAGCAGTACTTGCGTGGATAATTTTGTAACTCTCTTGAATGAGCCAAGGCATCCAAGTGAGCTGCTGATGGCAAGAAGCCACATGGGAACCTGGATCTACTTGAAAAGAAGCAAAAATTGGTTTCATGGCAACTACTAAGTCCAATTATTCCCTGAAGCATGCAGAGAGAGATATAATGAAATGTAGATAATATAAGGGTGGAGATTACTGCAGCACTTTTATTGATCATTGGAACAAGGCAGCAGATATGCTGTAAGACTGACAATGGGGAGTACACACATGCGCACGCACACACACACACAAACGCGCATGCACGCATAGTCTGAGTGGCAGCATTCAGAGACAGTAAAGCTGGAACTTCCCAGCTATTTAACTCTCTTCATTGCACTGGTCAGGACAGGTCTGTACTTCCATTTAACAGTAAACCCAGCTCAGCTTTCCTGGAAGGTCATAGTAGGGCCATAATTATCTCATTAAGCAAATTGTTTCACTATCTGATCAGGCTTTGAGTTCAGTATTTCCATTACCTCCTTTAATATCTAAATGGAAAGGGCAAAATTATCAGCTGGTATCAATCAGGGAAATGCTACTGCAGTCAAAAAACTGCACAGACTTACAAACAAATTAGTCTTGCCTATTCACTGCATTCTTTCGTTATATTTTTGCCTGCCTTGCATGTTTATTTTATTGACAATCTTTATGTTTCCCTCTATCATACAGGAAAGGAATTGAAAAGATATATACTCATACTGCAGTTATATAAAATATATTTTACCAGAAGGAGAAAAGCATGCTTAGAAGAGGAGAAAGCATCTAGGAGCAAAGTAAGGATGAGGATCTGGATTTATGTATTCATTTGTGTTATATGTCAGGATAAAAGACTTTGATTTCCACCTTTACTTTATGCCACTCAGGAGGCTGGGTGCTACTTGACTCAACTTTGTGACTCAGAGCCATCTTTTTTTTGCTCATCAGACAATAAGTTAGAGCTTGATTTAGAGATAAATTAAAGACTTTCTCTGATTTTGATGAATGCCAGTGGCTCCAGAGGATTTATACTGCAGCTGGTGTTCACTAGTTTCCTAGCCACTTAGGTAGCATGCCAGGAAACGTGGAAACATGGATACTCATAGGATAGATGATGTCAGCACAATGTTCTTGTGAGATCCGCACGTGCTAAATGATTCTCCTGTGGCAAGTTATTCTGGTTTTAGGGCCAGTTTATGCAATGAATGTGACAGAAGGAACAAGCAACAAAAATAAATCTCTTATAATATATCTGAATCAAAACCAACAAATAACTGGGGACAGTCTTTAAAAAACTTGTTGTTTACCTTGTATGTGCTCTCATAATAAACAAGAATATTACAGAAACTAACACCCTACTGAGATCTTAAGAAACATCTCTAGCACAATTCCCTTGTATTCCCATGTCTTTAGTTCTTTGCAAAGAGTTAGATTCCACCAGCTTTTGTCCCTGAAGGTCCAGGCTGAGAGGAATGATCAACAGTCTTAACTGCTAAACAAATGTATTACAGGGGACATATTAGCTGTAGCCACAGATGTCCCAAATGAGTGGGGTTGCATCCACTAGGGCATTTAGGTGATTAATTCCTGCTGTTGGGAAGACCTAAACAGATTAGGGCCTTCTTGTAGGCCTTTTACTGTAGATTTGGATGCAGATAGCATGACACACAAAGCCCAGGAAAATGACATTATTGTCCCTATCTTATAGCTATGAAGCTGAAGCAGAGGAAATGGCCGTGGTAGATCAAACCAAAGGGTCATTCGTTCCACTACCTTGTTTCTCACAATGTCCAGTAAAATCAATTCAAGACTAACACACTTACAATAATGTGTCTGAACACAAGGAGACCTAGTTCGTAGGTCCTACACTATCTGCGTGGGGCTGGCAGACATGACACAGGAGCTTTTGAGACCCATGCCCTCCTAAAGGCACAACTAGAAGACAGTCGATATTCATAGGACATCTAGGACATCACTAAACTAAGCATAGATGACTGGGTTGCACCCTCCAGAGTTTACGGAGTTATTTTGCTCACCCAGTAAAAGCATCCATTGCATGGTGAGCTGAATGTGCCTCCACGTTCCAGTGACTGTATTGACTGGATCTGCACGGAGTATAATGGAAGCTTATTAGACACATAAAACTTTAGTGTCTTAATTTACAAGCCCAGTTCCATTCTGAAAAATATTTAGGAAGGAGTTAAAAAATAAAGTTTATATCCAGGGATGTATCTTTACCCACTTGACACCCTCAGCAAGCCTCACAGATTTCAGCAATCTGTAGATTAGGGTTTTTCTGAGACAGATGTGAAATGCAAATAATCATGTTTAATAGGCCTTGAAGGACCTTTCTTCCTGGTATTTTGCTAATCTCTTCTTTAAATCCATTTATATTTTTGGCCTCTATACCATTCTGTGGTAATTAGTTCTACA
The DNA here is from genome assembly GCF_003343035.1 of Apteryx rowi. Lineage (NCBI taxonomy): Eukaryota > Metazoa > Chordata > Aves > Apterygiformes > Apterygidae > Apteryx > Apteryx rowi. The sequence continues at coordinate 3,789,456 of NW_020449974.1, forward strand.
GTTTAACTGTTAATTTTAGTTTATTTAAAACTTCCTGCCTGATAATGTCTTTGGGCACCCCTAGTCCCTTTAAGTGAAAAAAATGTTCCATATTCACTTTTTTAATATCATTCATAGTTCTATAAAGTTCTCCTTCAAGTCTTTTTTTCCAGGCTGCAGAGTCCAGATCTATTTAATTTCTTCTCTTTGGAAGCAATTACATACCTCCAGTCATCTTATTGCCCTTCTCTGTATCTCAGTGACCACCAGAACAAACAAATAATCTCATTGTGGTGAAAATATATGATATGTAAATCATGCATAGATCATTGTTTGAACCCCTGCAGCACACTTTTGAGAGGCCTAACTCTTTAGCTGTGTTTTATGTAGAAAATCTTTGCCAGTTTACTGAAGACCGTAGATTCATTTAGGGGCTAGATGCCTACAAGTCAGTTGCTGTGCACAAGTCCCTTTCTGTTCCTAGCCCTAAATGACTGACTGAGATCATGCAGAAAATTGAGCACAGATCCTATAAGTTCTCACTGCCTCCCTGACAACATGGCCATGGTTATAATCTTTTTCTACTCACAGTGTTTGAAAAAACACAAACAGACAAAAAAGCAGACTATAAACTGTACACAAGCTTCTGGAGATGCCATTGAAAGGGTATATAAAAAAAGTGTTAAGGAAAATCTAACACTGGCTCCRTTGGCCAGGAGAACTGCTTAGCGAGCCAGAGAATCTCAGAGCACGTGTATCCATTAAATGAAAGCAAGAAGCAAATAATCAATTGGGTGCTTCATCAGCACTGTGTTCAATTAAATTTCAATTAAAAAGAAAAATAATGCAGCATTCGTTATCTAGGCAGTGGCCAGGGCCTCAGAGAAAAAAGTCAAGATACCCTTGTCAAATTGCAGACAGTTTAGATAAGGATGAAATTCTCTGGCCTGGATACTCTTCAGGAGGTCACTGAAGGCATTTATAATGGACTCTTTACCCCTAGCCATGGAAACACTTCCAGTTTCTTATTGACCAAAGCTAACATCTCTCTTTTGAAAGATAATTTGATAAAATATTTTTGAATAAAAATATTAATAATACAAAGCAAAAATGAGAAATTATAAAGTGATTGCAATATGAGTAGAACTCTGTCCTTATCATGCTAGAGATATAATTCTTTCACTGTGAAAATTATTTTGAAGATGACAGCTTGATAGCAAGAGCTATCAGTCCAACACTGTTCTTCCTCAGGGATTTTTACGAGCTTTAAATAACCAATTTTCTTTGGTGGACTTACCTGCATTTTGTGCACAAGGCAGAAGAAAAAGTCAAGTACATGGATCAGTGATATTACTTGTATTTGATTTAGGATTAGAATTAACAAATTCCTGAATCCTAGTCTCAGATAACGGAAATGTACTTGCCAAGGTAAAGTGACATTCTGTGCAAACGCTATTTCGGCTAACATTGCTTTCCTAGTGAAAGTAGTAATCCCACCAAGAGCAGTAGAAGTAGAAAACTGATTTCAATTTATTAGAGTGATAAACAGCATATAGAGATATTGCATTATATTGTGCGTGAAAAACAAAACAGAAAGAAAAAGATGTTCCAGTTGCTGGAGATGTGTGAAACACCGAAATAAAACAGATTTTTGTCACATAAATGGAGTCTATCTGTTTTCCTTTTGGCTAGCACAGTTTCTGAGCTTTGGTAGATTCTGACCCCTCAGATCCCTGTGTTTGAAACACCACAGCTGGTGGCAGTCCTTGGAATGCCACAAACTGAAGTTTGCATCACCTATGCCCTTCTTTCTCAATTGTAGTGTAGTTTAAAATCTATTGCACTTCACTTTTGCAAACTGGTCTTGTATAGAAATGTGTTGAGATGCAAAGTTGAGTCAAGTATGCTTTTCACATGAATAGCAGCATGCTGTTATTCCTGTATTTAGAACCATGACCATACACACTTTAAAAAAATTGCTCTAAGTAACATGTGTTTTTCTTGACTATGATGCTTTCCGAATTGTTCTCCTGCTGAGAGCTGGAAGGATGCCACAGTTACTTGGAATTTTTTTGTTCTTTTTTTTCTTGCATCTCCTTGTGTACCTTTACCAGATATGTTTTTCTCTCTGTTTTTCTTGTTCTTACTTTTCATGGCTGTCACTACCTTTTTACTTGAAAGGGACATGTCTCTCCCCAGCTGTGTTTTCTCTTCTTTCATCACTTTCCTTGTGTGATTACAATCCAGTGATGCCTTTGGCATATTGTTCTTTGTCAGCGAACTAGGATTTATTAGATGCTATTGAATATATAGAATTCAAACCCAACATTACTGGATGTTGTGATATGTGCCATTCCTCTGTTCCAAGTGATGATAGTTGGATCATCCAAGGGATGGCAGATGATTATTATTGCCTTATGCTTCATATTCACTACACAAATCAGGCCCTTTTTTATGGCTGCAGGTAACACCTACAGGCTACCTACTGATTTTTACCATGCCTCACTGCCAAGTTTGATRTATATTTTTTTCCTTTTTATTCAGGAAGTGAGGAGCCCTGTGTCTCGTTGAAGTTACAGAAGTAAATCCAGACAGACTCACATGGCTCTAGGCACAGTGGTTTCCACTGTCATGGGGAGCACCATTATTTTAAAACAAGCACAACAGGCTAGAGCAGTGTTTTCACATCTCATCAGAAAGACAAGAGACCAGCAACACAATGGAGCAAGTTCGCCGCCTGGTGAAGAGCATGTTCCCTACAGAATACAGACTTAGCTACTGGCAGCACAGGCAGACTCCTTGGAGGGCTGCTTTTCCACTGTACTGCAGCTGGGGACATTTTTTTTCCTTTTAATTTTGCCCCAGCCCTCTGTCCCCACTGAAAAATGCAAATTGGGGGTTGACCATGCCATCTGGGTGGTAAAATCCATCAAGCCAAAAAATAGACTGTAAAAACAGTCAAACCTACCAGTTCAAATCTATGTATTGTTAATACATTTTTGTGCAGTTTTCAAAAAAACAATCCCCTTTTTCTAACTCAGAACATCATTTTATTTCAGAATTTATTCTTTAGAACTAAATGAAACTCCTGAAGAATAGCTGGAAAATAACCTTTTTTTCTGAAATAATTTTTCACTGTGTTGCAAGCAAATAGCAAACCCAGAGATTTGCACAGCATATAAAGAATTTCTACCAGGGGTTTGGGATATCTCCGGGGATATCTGTCTTAGAGAGATCACAGCTATTTATTATATGCCTTCTCTCCTCCCTGGAGAGGCTCTGCCCCTGTTCAGAACAGTGAGATTTTTCCAGAAGGATAGCTGTCCTGGATCAGATCAACTGTTCATCTAGCTCAGGATCCTACCTTTGTCCACGGTCCTTGCTGGATGCCTAAGGAGACTGAAATAGAGCAAGTGTAATAACACTTTGCCAGAATATGCTTCAGAGATCTGCATATGAGGGATTTCTTGAATCAGAAGAGGTGTCTTTGTACTTCACAGTCTGGGACGGATTTTTCTTTCATAAATTTCTTTTCTTAAATCTATGTGGCTTTTTTGCATCCCCAAAATCCTGTGGCGAGGAATTCCACAGGATGAACAAAATGCCATCTTGTTTCCTTCTGTTGCTTTTGGGCCAGTCAGTTTCTCGTCTTGTTATATGAGCCTCCCTTGGTGTATGGGGGGAAAAACAGTGGACAATAGTTACATACTTGTTTTCTTTTATTCCTTCATTGACAAAACAGACGGAGTCTCAGAAGCAATATACAAAAGCAGCTATGTAGTATTGCAGCTCTTTCTCCATCATTGTGGACAACCCTTTCAAAAAATGTATAATTTTTGAGTCTCGTGTGCCACAGAGTAAATGGTATTTTGAAAGCAGCTGATACATTGCAAGTGGTTATAGAAGTTACATATTTCTTTTGAAGATGTGTTATGTGCAACAGATGCAGTAGCAAGACTTTCGGCTTTTTATGAATAATAACTCCGATTGGAGAATTATGCTTACATTATTTTAACTGCCTAGATAGCACTAGTCTGTGTCAAAAGGCCAGAGCCAGGCACAAATTAAAAAAATATATATACATCAGTGAATTAACAAACACTTGGAAATAATGGAAAGATATATAAGTCTAAACATGGGGATGTCCACAGAACTTAACTGGGAGGAAAGAGGTTGAACTGGTGATACGTAGGGGATGAAAAAGAAGAGAGAGAGAGAAACAAAAAGGAATGAAACCTGGAAAGCAAATTTTGCAGATGTTCTGCTCTACACAGAGGAGAGCTGGTACAAAACTCCAGCTCTGAACTTCCCCTGAACTTTGCTTTGCCAGATTGTCAAATGGATGTGGATTCAAACACGGCGGTTCGGGCTCCCTTCTGTTACTATTACCGCCAACATTTGGCACCAAAAATATAGCCCTCATCCAAGGATCCCGATGTTCTTTTCTAATGCCAATTACTCTGGACATTGCCCCTGCAGGGCAGGTGTGACAACACCTAATTTATAATCAGGCAGTTAATTATGACTTGCTAGACTTTGCTCAGCATGCCGACATGAGAGCTCAGATTAGATCCCATAAACCTTGTTCGCTGCTTCTGTCTAGGTCTGCAGCCTCCTGTTGCTGTTACACTGAAGAAACGATGAGCACTGCGGAAGACTGGGAGTGGAAGTGTAAACATCATTGTTTTATCTTCCTCTTAGACAGTAATGAAAGAACTTGGGGATATTTCAGTACCTCTCATAACCATAACCCACCTTTGCCAGAGCCCCGGTGAGCTCGTTGTTTTCTTGGCTCTGACCCACATACTGAAAACCACTTTTTCTTCTCGAAAATATAAACAGCCTTTTACTCATCCTTCAGAAGGTCTTTAATGTGCATCTACAGGAAACTAAATCATGCACAAGTGGGAGAGGCACAAGAACTGTGTTTTCCTTGTGGCAATAATTAGCTAATGCCCAGTATTGCTTGGGTCCTCTCCACACCCAGTGGTCACTAGAGAGAGTACGTAATAAGATGTGACTGGCACAGGCCTAAGGCAAACGTCTGACACTAGAAACAAATGGCAGAGACCAGGTGGAATTATCTATAAACTTCTATTAAATCATTTCCCCTCTTTTTTTATATAAAAATAGGGGCTTTTTTATGATCTTCCCATTCTTCATGGGCCAGAGGGTATTGTTTTAAACTGACCTGATAACTGCAGCAGTTACAGAATGACCACAGTCTCTGACCCTGAAAACATTTTTCAAGAATAACTTTCAGGAACATATGTTAGAAATTGGGAGATATTCTAAAGGAGCAAGTGAGAGAAAAAGACTTCAGAAAATAGAAATGAATCATGATAGTACTGTGATAACATGCTTCACTTTCAATTTATTTTCATTTGTGTTTTTTTTTTTTTCATACTGAAAGATTCCAAAGAACGACCAAAAGGAATGGGTATTACTAATAGCTGTTGAGTGCATTTTTGAAGGTCAGGTGGTTGTTTAGTTATTTAAATATGAGCTTAGAGATATAGCTTAATCTGATACAAACATACTGCAGGATGTTATTTTTTATTGTTGCTCCTAGCAAGAGCAATCCCTGTTTAAAATCATCATTTGGGGTTACTGTTTATCATACATAAGTTATTTATGCATTCAGTGGGTCTTGTGTCTTCTTCTTTCTGCCCCCTCCATGGCTGACCTAGAAGCTCATGGCTAGCATCTAGTTATCTGATGGTGGACTACTACAGAGCTGAAAATACACTCTCATGGAAATATACACCCTTATGGAAAAATACACCCGTATGGAAAGGGAGCAAAGGAGGATAGAAATTGTTGCAATTTGTATTAATTTGTTACATACACAGTTCTGTCTGGGACAATGAAAGAACTTACAACTGAACAAAGTTACTCTGCCAATATTCTCACCACCAAAGGGTGGTGAGAGAGTTTCAGCTATAAATCCAAACCAGTGCCCTCTTCCCACACAAATGCAAATAATTTGGTGGAGCTCAACTGCTACAGCTATTTAGAGCTGATGACTGGAGAGGAAGGTTTGTTCTTAGACATGGAAATAAAGGATAAAAGGTTGGGTGGGATAGACAACCATATCTAACTTCCTACCATTATTGGCATCTGTAATGTAGTGTAGTAGATGAAAGGTGCCCAAACTGTGGTATACATACCACTGTAATACCTGAACCACTTGACAGTGAAGGTCTCAGCTGGGGAAAAGAGGCCCAGGGAGTGTCTCTTAAAGTCCAGAAATTCAGCAGAAACCTTCACCACACCATTTCCCTCTTCATCATTCTTTCCTCCACCCCACATATTGACCACAATCCACTACCTCCTTCCTCAGACACTAGAACAAGCTTGATGCCTTGAGGACAAAAGTCTTTGAACCTCAAAGCCTACAGTTTTCCTCAGAAAGACAGTGTGAACAGAAAAGTCCAAATGTATCATTAATGTCTTGGTCTTGATGTCCCTTTGGCTTTAGTGCTTCCAGCCAACTGTAATAAATTGCTAAGCATAAAGCTGTTTAGGACCCAGACTTGAGATAGTGTATGCTTTGGGCATAGCCTTTCCTTTTCTAACATTTTGAAAGGTGAGCAACACAGCTCAGGCCTAAGCCTCAGCTCATAAGTAATCAGGCTACAGAAATATAGCCCATCTCAATTAATCATTTTTTACCTCTGTGTGCCCTAAAAAAAAAAAAAAAAAGTATGCTACAAAGCACTTTTTTGCTTCTGTGCTATGGAAATTTTTTTTGACCTTGCTGGCGAGCCCAGCGGTTCATCATGTCAGAGCCCAGGTATCTGTTAGCTGAGCAGCTGGGACTGTCACCTCACTTGCCTGCCCCAGTGACTGAAACACAGCTGAACTGCAGCCTTGGCTACCCCTGTGATGGGTATGTCCCCTTCCCTGTTAGTCCTTAGTCTTTTCTCTCCACTTTTTTGCCACTGTTGATGCCTCATGGTTCAGTGGGAAAATGAAAGCAAACGCACACACACAAGGTCTTTACCTTTAGGTAAATCTCTGTAGCATCAGTCTTGGTAATAAAATTGCAATTCCATCACCACTGTCTTTTCCCTATTACAACATATATTCTTGTTTCAGACCTAAAGAGAGGCTGATATGCTCTTTCCTATAAGCTTTGCCTCACTAGGATACTTTGCATCAACTTTAACTGTCAGGCAACATAAAGGAACAGATACAAGATGACGACTTAGTCCAGCATCTGTTGAAGTCTGCGGCCACCTTTCCTTTAGATCAAGACCTAAATCCCCATCCCTAAAAGGATCTTCAGTACCTAACATTTTGAGGAAAGAAATGAAATAGGTGAGTCAAAGCACAATAAAAGCTTTTGGCTTTTTTTTATTCTAAGGTCACATCAACCTGACAGCAAAAGCCATGCTGGTCTCCGTATTGACTTTCCAAGGAAGCTGTTACAGTAGTGATAATACAAGTCCTAGAAGTTCCATCATGTCCGAAAGTTAAGCTGACACTGGATAAAGCCGGAAAACCTATCAAGCTTCAGGGAAAATAGCAATGGCAGCGGGATGATCTAATATCCCCCTTTCTTATGTCACATTCATAACAGCTTTGATGTTTTTCAGCTGAAAAACATGAAAAAAGACCTCTTCTTTTGGTCTTAGTAGAATAGTGCTTTAGCCTACCTGTTTCAGCTAGCTCTATCATGCCCATTGCCTCCATGAAACTGGAAATTCAGCTTGTAGTTGCAAACGTTTTCACCGCAGTGCTTGCTGCAGGATGTCCTCAATGCAAAAACAATTGAAAATAAAAAGGAAAGTGTTTCATGTTATAACAAAGATCATATGCAGTAAAAAATATCTTCCTTCACAACTCAGCACCAGGACAGAAGATACCTGGCAGTGTTCCCCACCCATTTAACCTTCAGCTCTGTTCATATGCAAGGTCAACTCCCTTTGCATCTGCTGAGATCTTCTACAGATGCAGAGATCTACAAAAGTGATTTTGTTAGCAAGATCAGGAATTTGGGAATAATTCTAAAATAGACAACAGAGCTGGAAAAAATAGCTTGACATATAGTCTATGGCTATGGGCAGATCATTGGTCAACTTTGGTTCAATACAGAAAGTACATGCATTTGTGGACATTCTCCTCATCCCTTGCATTGTATACTGCAATGTTATCCTTGATCAAAATACAATAGAAGCTTCCTAGTATTTTTCATTAAAACCTTAGATTCTAGAGTTGTGTTAATATAGAACATTCTCTGCCTTTCTTCTATAACTATATCTACAAATGAATAAGTAAATAGATAAACAGATAAATGACTTCTAGCCTTCAAAACTTCCAGGAAACACTTAAAAATTTGAACACTAAAACTTGAAAAGCACAGGAAACGTAAGAGTGTTTCTCACTTTCTATAAACTACTTCATAAATGTTGTCCTTCCATGTTTCTTACTGGCTCTTTTAAAAACTGCAGTTATTAAGCTAAGCCAGTGACTCTGAAACAGCTGGGATCAGCAGTATTGGGTGTGGCCTCACCTGGTTTGAAAGTTCACCAGCCTCTCCAGGCTGAACACAAGTCATCTCATTTAATATAATTTATGTAACAGTAAGATGTCCACACGAGACAGTCATTAAGTCCTTTCTGTAACCCGTGGAGAGAGGTCACCTCCCTTTCATCCCAGCTAACGTAGACTTTTAGCTCAGTTAGGACAAATGCCTTTGCAAACGCGTGTTGCTCTCCTCTGACTGTTGCCAGTGTTTGAACAAGCTGCTCACACAAGACACTTGCTTTTGTGTGTGTAATGCTAAGTGAAATGATTTCCATCCACAGAGTGTGGAGGAGTCCACTGAGGAGTAATGTAAAGGTAATAAGCTGGCTTTAAACAAATGAGTTTTATCAGTAACATTTTAGCTGATTAAGACATTTAGCAGCGAGGCAGTGTAAATTAGCCCCTGTTCTGCCATGCACCTCCCTGCAGTGGTTTCTTCTGGTATCCCAGCTAGCCCTGCTCCCTCYGCAGAGCACTTACAAGAGTAAAGAGACCCCAAAACACTTCCTGCTCACTTCACACCTTCTCCTCCCTGATCCTTTGGGAAGAATGAGCGATATGTACCTGCACAACGCATCAGCACCATGCCGGTGCCTGCGTGCAGGCTGGGCAGCACCTGCAGTCGGAGGGAAGCAACGACTGAGCTTTGGTCCCCAGAGAGCATTGATGCCTACAGTGGTACAGCAGAGGCTAAAGTGCAGGAAAGAGCTTTTAACCCACCTATTTCAAGAAGGAAGGAAAGATAAAGGATTTTGGATTTTTTGTGCAAGATAAGGTTCACAAATGCTTTACATCAGTGTKTTTATTGCCGTTTAATATATGATACGTCCCTTCAGGACAGGAAAAAAGGAAACACAGCTGGCAGCTCCTGTGACATTTAACCGAAGCAAAATACAGCTGGTTCAGATGAGTAATTAGTGGAGCTGTAAAATCTTAGAAACATGGATCAGCTTCCAGTTCAGTTTTGCATTTGTACCATGTGTAAAACATTGATGTCCTAGTCCATGACTGATTCCAGGTAGTATTACAGTAACTATATATATTCAGGCTGTATATCTCCCTATATAAAATAATTTAACATGGTTCATGGAAATGAGACACTGCCTGGATAGATAAAGTTGTAGGTTTTGTTACCATCTCTGTTGCTGGTTTGATACATGAAATTGGGAAAGTCATTTAATCTCTGCCTCAGTTTTGTTTTTTATATCATTCCCTTCCGCTGGAAAGTGATTTTAGCTCCCTGTTAGAAAATTGTGATATAAATCTGATCCAGAGAATCTGAAAATTTGTAGGAAGCATCCTAACAAGAATCAGAGATTATTAAATGTGGCTTTCTACAGTATCACTGAGGACTCTTCTGACTCAATTAAAATCAGAATCATAGTCACACGCTAGAAGCCTCTTTTCTGTTTGTCCATTCTCAGAAGTGACTCATCCTCTTAGCATAGACCAGGAGTGTGTGCTAAAATATGACTCCTCCATTATTCAGATGACATTAATTGAGGGCTTTCTGCTCTCCTAACAAAGGAGGTGATGAATGTCTCTCCATTTTCCTTAAAAATCTTCACCTCCTACAATTGCTTCAATGTGTTTAAGTAGATACAATAAGCAGATTGCAGAAATTAATTAATTGTGTGTGTTAACTTTTCACTTTTGCCCTTCGTTGAACCTCTTTATTCCTTGGCCTTGCCTTTTGTAAAACTGAAGTTGTCTCCCAGGGTGTATGGCTTTTAATTTGACTGTATACTGCATTTAGCTGCTATAGCGTGTCAAGCATGTGGAACATTTTAACAAGGAGTTTTTAATGAATCCCTGCAAAGAAAATACCCTCAAAAAACAGTACTTCAGTACATAAGGTACTTATATACCCTGCTAAAATAAAAACACAACAAATGACAAAGATTTTTTTCTCCTCTCTATCTTTTAAACAAGCTTTAACCGCAAACAGTGTGTTAGTCATTCTGTAAGAAACATGTTTGATTAAGGATTTCTTTCTCCAAGGTTGCAAGTGAGTTATTTCAGCGTGTTTGGTGTTTTGCTAGAAGGATGTGTTAAACTGTTGTTAATTCAAACACCAGCAAGCAGTTTGCATACTTCTTGCATCTTTTCAATAAATGCCATCACCTATTCTATGTTGCTGTTGGCTTCTCACACTTACATCAGAAGAAAATGAGAGATTTTAACACAGCCGATGAGTTCGGTACAAAATGGAGAGGGGCAGAACATCCCTCAGGTCTTAATTCCAGTAAAGGTTCAGGGCACTGTGTGGTTGTAATCAGTCATTCGTCTTTCTGAATTACTCTATTCAAAAACATGGACAGCTTTATAACATTCCTACTTTTTACTCACATCAAATGAATTTCAAGTGGCAAGAAAAGAGGAAAAAAAAAGGGGAGGTAAAAAGGAAAATCAGGACACAGATGTAAGACCCAGAGTTTCTGTTTGTAGGCTTTATTGCTGAATTTGTGCAGTCAATTATTTAAGAGGTAGTTTCTTTTCTTTCTATTCTTTATTTCTTTCTATTAGTTTCTCTACTGCCTTTGCTGGAGTGTTTTAAGAACTAGTTGAGTTGGTGTTTGCAAAGCAGTTGCACTATAAAAACATTGCCATTATTATGGAGCAATGAAGGCCGCATATGAATTCCTACTATAAAACTGATATTCCTCCTGTCTACCCCCCCACCGAGTTGCAGCAGCTCCAGCATCGCCAGCCCCACCACATCTACCCTGGCTGATGCACCATCTCCCTCTCGTGGTGGCTCGCTCACAGAGAGAGGTTGCAGAAGACTCTGCTATAGCTTCAGACAACAGACTCCGAGTTTTTAAGACAAAAACAGCAAAAACTCATGGTTTCTGACCCAAAGGTCAAAGTTCCTTTGCTGCTGCTAACCAGCTGTCAGGGACAAAGTAGGGTGGACCTGAATCTCAGCTAGAATATATCCGTTGCATTTAAAGTAACTGGAAATTCCTAAACTAAGAATAGGTGCAATCGCCAAACTCTGAAAAACTTTTAACATTTTTGGAAAGCTCTTTCAGCACTTTATCACAGCTCCACAGAAGTAAGGAGCATCTAGAGCACAAACAAGAGACAGTGAAATTAAGTCTCCTAAAGGTTCCTTCTAAAAGCCATTAATATTAATACTTGAATTTAGAATAAGGCTAAAGTCACTGAATCCGCAGAGAATGGAAGAACACTAACAGAGACTTCAGCTTCTATAGAAAGGATAATCTAGACTGGGGGTCCCGAAGTGGAGTATTGCTGGTGTTACCAGTAAGTATCCCTGCTGGCAATGCTGACTGCAGGGAAAACCAATGTCCCATCTAACCTCCAGCCATACACAGACACTTTCTTAAGCTTACCTTCATTAAATAGTCCTCYTGTCACAAACTAAGGTAGGATTCAAAGCTATGCCTTCCACCTCCTTATCCCCAGAGATTGTTTCCCCTTATCAAGCTTTGGCTCTGGCAATTCATCATCGCTGCAACAACAGGGAATCGGAGGCAAGAGACCAAGGGCCATAGCAGATGAAATAGCCACATGCCCCATCTTGGAAGTCAGGTTTCCCATCAGTACTTCCAAAATAGGGGCTGCAGCCTGGTGACTATTTAGTTTTGAATATATGAGGCTCTTCTGCTCTAAGCCATTTTCCTGAAGCAGTAAGTCTCAGATCCAGTCACTACGGAGTAATGTAAGATTTACGCGCCACCAGGTTCATCTGTGTGTTTTTTTGTTCACACACATACATGCTCCTGTGTATTTACTACATCCAGGCTTTGAGAGAGTTTATGGGATGATGCATATTCTCTGAAGATCATTAGAAAAAAAAATCATTCTGGATCAGTCTAAAGAGCCAAGCTGTGTTGGTATTTTGCCTCTGACAATAAATGATAGAGAATGTCTACATGAGAGCAATAAGATCAGAACAAGCATAAAATGATACAACGTCTTTTGTGTAGAGAATTCTAGAACCAAAAATTGTCTCTTTTGTGGCATTACTTACTACATATTTTGCTTCAGGCTAAGCCAGCTAGCAATCCTGCAACCTTTTGGAATTGCTCAGTAATTCCAGACCCCTTGTGGCAGCAGGAAGAGGAGGGAAAAAAAAAAGAAAAAAAAAAAGAAGAAGAAGAAACCCCCAAACAAATCCCAATCTCCCTTCCCTTCCCCTCAGCCTTTCCTGTTGGTCACCAAAAGAGGTCCGATCATGAGCAGACTACAAAAACATCCTAACAGTTCTCACCTGGTCTTAGTTAGTATTTAAGCATTTATACAGCATGGAATGGCTTTGTTATGAGAGGTTCAAAGTGAGCTGCTTCTGAATACAGTGTGGTCAACAAGGCTGTGCTCTTTGAATATGTGAATAAATACTATTCTGAAAAGGGGTTTAGACACAGGTTTCCTGAGTTCTGGTTTAGTGTTCCTCTGATAGCGTAGCAAGCATTTGCCTTCCCATTTTGGTGAACTTGATTAAAGGTTTTCAGCTTTTTGGGGGGGGCTTAAAACATTTAGCAAATTGGGTTTCAAATGTGAAGGTAGTTTTGAGTTAGCCAAAACTGAAGTTTTAGGAACGTCACTGCTCCAGCATGACTTTGAATTTAAAGCTCAGGTGATGTCATAGAATAATTTATTAATTCAGCATTCAGAAGTTCCCCTGAGGGGCTCTGACACTGACAGACTTTGCATGGCCAGAGCAACTGCATATTTAGGATATAGCCTAGCATCTACTAAATCAATGGAAAAACTTCCTTTGATTCAGAAAGCATTGACTGACAGACCTGTTTGCCCACAGTTGGAACTGAAATTAATACAGCTTGTGTGGTTCTGAATCTGTAACCATAAGAGATACAGATTAACGTATCCACTTATGCAAAGTTTGCCAGTGAGATTAAAAGAGTAAGAATAGCATCCAAAAAGACCACACGACATATTTTTTTGCCGCTTCGCCTTTATTGTCAGGCTCTGGGCACAGGATACCTGCACCTATCCATCAGTCTGCCTCTCTCGGACTGTAGCCAGACGTAGATGAAGTGCGGAAGAACAGATGTTTAACAAATTGCTTTGCTTTGCAAAGCACTTATGTAGCCTTGGCTGTTTCCTTAAAATAGCTTTAGTCACTACTAAAGGTACAGCTTCTTGTATTCATTTCTACCACAGGGTTCCCTTTCAGTGCTTCACCTACACCTCCGTTCGCTGTTGCTGCCACCTCAGCCTCATTTCCAAGAAATTTTCTTTCAAGTGGAATCAAAGGCATCCTCTGGCTGACAGTCACTGGTTCAAGATGACAGTGAATACGTCTTTATTGTATGTTGTAGAGGAGAATATTGATGGCCTTTGTACTCATCAACAGCTCTACCTCACAACTGCATATGACATAAAGAAGACTTACCTTGAGGTGTTATATACTGGTTTGAAACAAAAAGAGTTTGGTACCAAAGAAGGGCTTAAGTTAGGCACACTCTGTCTCTTTTACGGGAAAAGGGGCATTGAGGGAAAGGCAAGGGAATTCTTTTGGTCATGTGGAGGTATCTACAACTGTTTATTGCGTTTTTATTTCTTCTGTAGGTGCTTTGTCATATCTTTCCATTAGGTGTAGTATCTGTTCATGCAACACAGCACTGCTGAGGTGTGTTGGACAGTGAAAGGCGGAAAATTGCTATATCAGGCTCCAAGTGAATCTACGCTGGTAACAATAAACTCAGTTCTGGGGCATGATTTTGCTTGTAAACGTTAAAGTCATTTCTGACATTTTCAGAACATTGGCATTTAACAAAGATGTCTTTACCAATGCAACACAATCAAAGTGTTTGTTAGGGGAACAGACACATGATTTAACATTAGGTGGCCTGGAGCAGGCAGGGGAGAGGGGGATGGAGGAATACTGCAGAATTTACTATAGGTAGTAAAGCCAATGGAAAAATGGAATTTCTTCTATAGGAAGTTCTATTACTCTGACAGTTGTTTTTATCTTAAAACTTTTCCTTGTCAGAGAATAAGTTAAAAAAAATTGTTTGGCCCTAACATTGTTTGACAAGGGATAAACTGCAGTTTATCAGGGAAAGTGTTGTGCAACAGGGGAACAGAAATCAAAACGTGAAATGTGAAAAATCCAGAATTATAATTTTCGCAAAGTATGGCAGAGCTCAGGTAGAGGAAAACATTAATTATTGACTTGAAATTTATTCTTGGTTTTAGATTTCCCATTCAAATATTTGAGGAAGACCTTATTTTTCCAGTGGAGGAAATATTTCAAGCGATATTGTTTGACCAGTCCAGAAGGTTAGAGAAATACTTTTCATCATTCTAACAATTTCTGCACTGTCTCTTATATGAGTTCTGATGTGTGTTTGGTAATGTAGTAATGGTAATATGTACACCCTTTCCAAATATGAGATGATACTGAAATCTGCCAGTGATCAAAGCTGTAGATTTAATTTGTCAGCGAAGCACACATTACAGATGAGCCTAAAACAAACAGATAATCTAATTATTCTTCACTGTAATTTTGTGAGGTAATTGAATATTATCATCTTTGCTGCACACACATTCAAAAAAAGGTTGAAAGGTTAGGTGATGTATCTGAATTCCAAAATCTTCTGAGGAAGAGGACATTACCAAGGAGGTAATTGCATGATTTGCTTTCTTTGATAAAGCCTGTGGTGGCAATAATGGGTGGTGAGGCTGAATACAGGCAGAGGGAGATCCAGCTCTATCTTCACAGTGAAGCTGAAATTTGCCTTTTGCAAGGAGAAAGGTAAAGGCAGTGTCCGAAGGAGAGGGAATCTGGGTGTTTCCCATTGTGCCTCCTCTCTGTCTTTTCATGAAGAAACGGGTTCCCAGCAGTGCATGTGCAGCATGTTCGTCCTTCAGAAGCTATTGAGCAGAAGGCTGACCTTATGTTTTGAAGACCTTTCTGTCTTTTTTCACCATACCAAAGGTCAGCAAAAAACCCCTTTCTTCTGAAGAAAGCAACTCTCCCACCCCTCTCAGCTATCCTGAGAGCTGGCTCCTAGCACTGAATCTACCACAGCTGCTGCTGCAGTATCATTCATCTGTCAGTTAGCTAGAGAATGTATTTCTGTAACCTTGCATTTTTTATGTCTACAGTGTTAATGCTTTTCTTAAAATAAAAGCAAGTAGGTTTTTTTTTATTTCTTACAGACGTAAATGATTTCAGTTTGAGAGGCTGTTAGCACTTAAGTATTGTCATGAAAAACCCAAACAATTTCCTTCTGAGTTCCAAAAGACATGATCTTCAGCAGAAACTTCTTCTTCTGTCTTCAAAATGTTAATTAAGCAAAACAATGGATTTTAGTAAATAAGTGCATCTACAAGTTCCTGGCCTCAGAGAAGTGTCACCACAATATTTATTGTTTGCATGAATGAGTTTCTCACATAAGCCCTTCTCCTATTAAAAGTTATAAAACTTATGTTTCAATGTATAATATCTATGAGAGGGAGAAATGTGAGGTTAGAAAACAGAAAGATGTTTTTCATATGAGGTCTGAAAATAGATAGAGAGTCAATGAAGTAGAAAAAGACAAGAAGACTGATGTTGTCAGAGAAGGATGTGGAGTGGAAGGAATCTGTAGGTTGCAATTGGGAAAAACAAGAAGTCTGATTTAGAGGTTGCTTCCACAGCCAGGCCTCCATGAGTCATTTTAGATTTGCACTGTTATCAGTGCAATTAGAGTCAAAGGTGAGATTAGTTACTTAATGGAAGAAGTTCAGAGAGGGATTTAAAAATGGTCTGTCTCTATCTCCTGATAATTCCAAAATCATTCCTTTGTCTTCAGCAGATCTGTACCAGTGGACAACAGGTGAAGGTCAACCCCAGGTTTTCTGACATCCCATTTTCTGTTTGAAACCTGCACTACTGGGCTGATGCACAGCCTGTCAAAAACAACAGGATAAAAACCTTCCTGTACGGACTCAGGACGGCATTTAATATTTTCACCTTTTTGGTAAAAGTACCTGTTTTGCTAGAGTTTACTGTGAGGGAAGCAGATCACAAAGGGGAACTGTACAACCTGTGCCATGAAACAAGATCCTTCAGATCCATGTGACACCAGATAGGCAACAGAGGCGTACGTAGCCCTGAGCACTATAGAACAATCGCTTCTTTTTCTATTTATGTACAAATAAACATCCTGCAATTGACTGAGGAGAGGCAGGTGTGAAAATCAAGACTTCCCGAGGCAGTGTTAGCAACGCATGACACAACCACATCTTCCCCGGGCTGCAGAAGCGCTTAGCACCCACGGCAAACAATCCCGTATAGTTCTGAGCACAGACCTCCTCCGAGGCAGCTGTGAGACAGGGATGTGGAGCATCTTCTCAGAGCTTCCAGGGGAGATGTCCAGCTCCCTCGCTTACACACCGACCGGTCTGCTGCCAGCTAAATGCTGGCTCCCTCTGTAGCCTAGACACTGCTTGGCTGAGGTCAAGCTGGATGATAAAAGTCAAGGCCACTGACAGTGTCCTGTAAAAGGGGAATTCAAGTCATCACATCTGTGCATGAATTGCAGCGGGACTGATGACTCTGTGAGATGGTTCAGCTTACAGGAAAAAGAGCTTTGTTGCCCTTGCGGTTAGTGCTTACAGCTAAGAGATGGAGCAATGCACCACTTGAGTGTGCTCAGGGCTTTACCTGAAATAAGGAATTTTTTAAATTCTCGGTGAACAAAAATAATTTTTGAAGCTTATTTTGACTTTGAATTTCTACTTTTTTAAAAATAGAACTGAAGGAAATTGTGCAATAAGAAGTTGAGCAATCAGAATATTTAATTTTGGAAAAGCCAGAGTGAACATTTTCAGCACTTCAGAAATTGTTTTTCTTGCCTTTCTTTCCCAGAAGAAATGACAAGATAGTGATATATTTGTGAAAATTGTGGTTGTTGTTAATCCTGCATTTTTTGGTAAAATTGTTCTGATGATGAGAAATGTTACCCAGGTCAACTAACAGTCTTCTCTCTCTTTCTGTGATATGTCTTCTGCATCTGATTTTAAACAGGCAAGTTATGTCCAAAAATCATAACGATCCATTAAGGAGTATCAATACATTGTGTCCAACATGAGGTTTTCTAGCCAATTTGTATTAGCACATCATTGTCTCACACAGATAACAACATCATTATTAATGCATTTATACTAGGTGTTAGAAAGCATTCCTGTAAGCATCATTTGACACTGATCCTGTTCACTCAGAATTCAGTTGCCTGTGATAATCTTGATATCACAGTCCAAGCACCCCAAAATTAAGGTATGCAGATCCAATGTAAGAAAATATATAAAAAAATAGACTTTAATATATAAATATCCCTTCCTGGAGTGGATGTTTACTATTAAAATGTGTTTTCCCTCCAAAATGGAAAGCAAGAAAAACAAACAGAAAATTAAGTGGAACAAAAGTATGCTCATAAGCAAAAGGATATAGAGAAGAAGAAAGGACACAAGACAAATTGTGGAAATAGCAGCAGAAAAAGCTAACAAAGGTATACAAAAATTGGAATGCATAATTTCAGGATGAAAGGTTTGGAAATGTGCTTTTTATTCTTATTCCAAGGGGAATAAGAAGTTAAGAACTGTAGCATCTGCTTAACTCTCAAAAAGTCCATTGATTGTGTTGAACAAATCTTCATAGACTTTAATAAGAGGTTTTACATCTTGCACGCAGGTTAACACCTATGTATCAGTGCCTAAATTTAGGCTCTAAATTTAATCACGCCTTTGGAGTTTTTTCAACTAGCTCTGCTGATATCTTTCCACCTGGCCAGACTCCCCAGGATCGCTGTCATGTTCCCAAGAACTGTCATTGGTGCACAGTCACTAAGCACCATGCAACAGGGAAGAACCTCCTGAGTGAGTCATCCTGCGCTATTATGGGCATGCAGTCACAGAAATCCCTTAAAAAAAGGTAAGGTTTCATTTTAAGATGAGGTACTAATTTGCTCTTTGCTTTTTCCCACTCCTTCATAACATGCACATGTTTAGACATTTTCTGTATGTCTTTCATCTATTTTTGCATTGCTTTATTATCTGTATTATCTAACAGAAAGGAATAAAAAAATTTTATACATATACATATATATATAAAAAAATAGTGTGCGAGAGAATTTAAGAGCTATAGGAAAACATTGTTGTTATTATTTTTATATTATTCTATTTATCTTCACTCCCTCCCATCCTGATCCTTTAGTATCACCTTTTGGTAGGAATGCACACCATAATGTATTCAATTTCAGACATAAATGGCTATATACAGCCATTTGTACATTGTCTGAGAAAATAGGAGGAAATATTGGGGACAACATATGGTCTCTAAGGCACAGATTTTTGGGGGATTTCCTGATGGTTCACAAAGTTAAGAGGGAAAATAAATATATTGGTGTGCCCAGGTGTGACAAAACAGATTCTTCACAGTGTTGTAGAGAAAAGCTGTCACAGCTCTGGTAATAAATTGACATTATTGGAACTTATCAGACCAAGACTCTCCAAGCGTTAATGGAGACTATATAGAGTAGAGGTAGAACCCGTACCCAGGGTGTCACAGCCTGCCCTCACTTGCTACAATAGCGGTGGTCGTTGATTTTACCCTTAACACTTAAGACTTTTTTTTCTCCTTTTCTTGCTCCCTGCTGGACTCAGATGCCAGAGATGGTGAACGTCACTGCATGCTTTAGCTCCCGACAGCAGACTGATGAAAGAGCAGGAATGTGAAAGGGGGATGCAAAACCTGCTTTGAACTCCCTACATGGGTGGTACAAAGCGGTGGCTTGGTAACAAGGGAGGAGGGAGTCTTCCCCTCACCGGCGCTAGATCAAATCCAGCACATCTCAGTACTGACTGAAGATCGTTAGCGACAGATGGCTGCTCAGTGACCTATGTGAAATTGGCTGTTGGTCTTAGTCCAGAGCCTAGTGAACAGGTATCTGTATTACAGCTGGTGCTAACTGGCATCTTTGTTAACAGTCTCGGCAGAGAAACAAGGACCGAATGGTCTACGCAGACTGAACTGTCCTCTCACCCCTCCGCCACAAGACTGAAACATATTGGCAAGAAAATCTTCCCTTATGCCGCCCAAAATTTAATGTGCTTTATATTTTCTGAAGCTAATGTCTTCCCTGAGTAGTAAATACTTTAAAAAATATTTTATATTTTTACAAATAGTTCACACACACATTTATAAAGTGTATATATGTATTTATTAAAAAAGCAGCCATAAAGGATCCATAGCTACAACTGGCTGAATTTTACAGTTCCACATTTTATGTATGAAAAAGAAAACCCAGCATATCCTTCTCACTGTATTGAGATGTATATATATTTTAAAAAGCATCATTTTCATTAAGGACATAGAATTAATGACTTTTCATATACTCTACCTTAATTCACCTAATTATGAGAGAAACTGGATTCATGAAGAAATTTTGCATTAAGCGCCAGAATTTTTTTTGACACAGACAAAATCAACAGTGAAACAACGCAGATTATT
This sequence comes from Apteryx rowi, assembly GCF_003343035.1. Classification (NCBI taxonomy): domain Eukaryota; kingdom Metazoa; phylum Chordata; class Aves; order Apterygiformes; family Apterygidae; genus Apteryx; species Apteryx rowi. Next base: position 3,809,458 of record NW_020449974.1, read on the forward strand.
CTCTCTTCTCTTGTAGCAGAGTGATGAGTAGGAGATGAGTAGCAGCCAACACAGATTTGTCAGGAACAAATCATGTCAAACCAACCTTAACTCCTTTTGTGACAAGGTAACAGACCTTGTGGATAGGGGAGAAGCCATGGATGTCATGTATCTTGGCTTTAGAAAGGCTTTTGACATGGTCTCAGATGTCACTCAGATAAGTGAACCAGGTCTAGATAAAACTACGAGAGAGTAGGTACAAAAAAGATTTGAGCAACTACACCCAGGGAGTAGGCGCTAATGGAAAGAGTCACTGAATGAGGATCTGCAATATTCTGTTCTAGGTCTGGCCCTTTACAATAGTTTTGTTAAATCTATTGATGACACAACCATAGGAAAAGTATTTTAGAAGACAGGGTTAGAATTCAAAGTGATCTTTTCAGATCAGACAGAAAAAAAGATTTTCAATGCAATTCAGTGGGGACAAACACAAGGTATTGCACATAGGTAGGGATAATCCATTTCACAGAGAGAGAACTGAGAACAATCAATTAGACAGCTGTTCTTCAGCAGAAGACCTTGGGATTATAGTCGATTACAAGTGGAAAACAATGCAACGATGTCATGCTGTTGCAGGAGTACAGCTTAGAAGATATGAGAAGTGTCTTCCCTCTTTACTCAACAGCACTGATAAGGTTTCATCCTTGTACATCACACTCTCAGAGTAATGAGGAACAATTAGAAAGAGTCTGCAGGAGATCAGTGGAAAATATGAGCTAGGAAGACAGCTGAAAGAACAGGAGTTAACACATTTTTTAGTATGAAGAAAAAAACGATTGAGTGAAGAAACCAAGAACAGCTTTTAATTGTGTAAGAGGCTGCTTTTTAATGAATTCTCCATAGGCATAAACTTTCTATAAGTCCATGGATGAAGCAAACAAATCACAAACATAAAAAATCAAACACTGAAGTACAATGGTAGAAGTGAGGTTTAAAGTACTCAAAGTGCCTGTGAGGAAGGATCGTTCCTAGAAGTTACTGAAAGTGTTAAGAAGTACTTGTAGCGTGACCACGGGACAAAGAGTAGGATGGAAATGTAGGTCATGCTGACTTTTTTTACACTATTTGTTTGCAATCAATAACCAAGAACTCGTCAAAGGTATGTGGCTACTGTTGATTTTTCTGTCTGCCAGAAACAACCCGTAAGGCTTCGTGTTTCAACTCAGCGCTCAAGTCAAAAGGGATGAACACCACCAGAGAGACAGAGAGGAGGAGATAAAACAGTATGTAACTGCTTGACTAAAGGGGCCATGAGGCCACTGTTCTGCCTTTTGGCACCTAAAGTAGACGTCTACATTACAAATGTAATCACTGTAGTTTACAGCTGTAGTTGCCATAGTTTCTAGCTACAGTCAGTGAAAAGATATTGGCATATCCAGCAGGTGACTCACACCTCTGTCAGGAGCTTCTGGATCTGTGTGTCCTCTGAACGTACAGAGAGACAGGAGCAGAGCCCACAAGTGTGAGCAATCAGATGAAGTGTCTAAATTTACAAGTAAATACAAGAAACTTAGTTTTTGCAGTCATGGGTCAGTCTCAAAATCTCAGGCTAATATCAGGTCCAAAGGGTTTCTTCATAGAGTGGATTCAATTATTTTAAATTTTGAATGTGCTTTTGGTTCTGCATCGTCGAAATTTCTTCCCTGTTAGTTCCTATGATCTGGCATCAACCATCACAGCTACACTCTGTTTGGCTAAGGCCTCAGGAATGGATCTAACTGCACTTTGAAGGCACGTTGACTATATCTAACCTATTTCACATTAAAGTCAGAATACTAGTATAATGGCATAAAATGCCATAAAAAAGCTCATCATAAGACTTATCCCTTCAGTAGACCAGATAATGTGATCACCATTGATTTCAACCTAATTTCTATTTACCAGGGCCGCTTTGGAGTACAAATATCTTGAATGCTTTTGCCCTCAAAGGCTGAAAGCTTTAGTTTGAATCTTTCCTTCCCATTTCCTTCCTTTGAAAGGAAGAGGACAAAAGTATCATAGAAGCTTTGAATAGAGTTATAACTAAATTCTCACTGAAATTATAGAGTTAAACTAAAGATGATACCCCTTCTATATTTTTGTCTTAGCTACCCCTTACTCCTCTGTAAACGTAAAGATTTTTTATTAAAAAATGTATATATATATATATATATTTATATATGTATGTTTTTATAAAACAGAAATATAGAAACAGTGCCATTTACTATTTTATTCTCTATGGTTTATTCATATGAATTTTAGCACAGTGGGGAGATTTTGCATTTGCTTTTTTTTCCCCATTAATTCTGCACACTGAATCCTGAAAATATGGGTAAATTTCAAAACAACTGCTGAGGGCTCTGCAGTCCTGTACAATTTGCTATCTGTTCCTAGAGCACTTAGCACTTTCTAAGGCCTAAGGTAGCTCCAAGATATCTTCTTATTTATGAGCTGCTGATATTAACTGAAGACAGGCCTAACAAATTTTTTTAGCCTCCTGACATTGGTATTTATTTGAACTATGGCTTCCTTTATACCTTGCCTGTTTGAAATACAATGTTTATTCTTTTCATAATCAATCTAACCATGATGATGATCAGCTGCTTGGAGGTAGCAATGCTGTGACATTCTTACTTTTGGCTTTTTTTTTTTCCCTATTTTTTGGAAAAGGGCAGAAAATCAATAGAAGACAGATATGGTGYGAAGGCCACTGTGCATTCTCACTGTGAGCCTGTGCCCTCTGAGATTAAGGAAATAATACTGAAGGAACAGCCAGAGAGGAAATTGGTGGGAAAGTTGCTATTTTTCATCTGTTTCTAAGCTCTTTGCCTACTTAGAAAGAAATATCTCTGCCTCGGAACAAAAGTGCCTTTTATTAAAAAAGTAAAAAAGGAGATTGATTTTCATTCTTTAAGTGTAATAGAGAGAAACAGCACATAAAAATGTTGTTTTTAGAAGTGCTGTCCTGACTGGATACACTTAAAGTAATCATGAAGGTCTATCACCGTTATTATTTGGGCTTTGGGAGAAAAAAAAGTACAACTGCTTTTCAGTAGGCTAACATTGGGCCCTCAAAAGCAAAAAAAATGTGTGTACTAAATGACACCCAAGGTAAGCATGAAAACAGGCACCCAAAGCCTCATTGCAATTCCTAAGGAGAAATGCATGCTTTGTTAGAGACAGATAGAGAATCTGGGTTGGATATTGTCTGTTATTTAATAGATTGCTTTACAGATTAAGCACAGTTTTGCTGGCTACTTGACCATTTCCAGCAGTTTGCTAGGTGTCAGACTCCGCTGGCCGCAGGATAGTTCCACGTGGTTTGCCCCAGGATGAGCGAGGCCAGAATCACCCTGTGCAATATGAAACGTGGAAAAACCATCGTGGCTGGGTCCGCTGTGCACAWGACTGCTCTGAGGACAACCAAGAACACTGCAGGCTAAGCGTTTCGCTCTCTGTTTGGTAGACCTGCTGACCAAAACAGACCGACGGGATACGGTCCGTTCCTCTTCCCTTCCTTTTTTGGTTAGTTGGCATTCCTATAGCAGTTGTACGCTCTTACTGAGGTCAAGAGCCTGTGGTTGCATCAGGCACAGGGACTGGGAATGGTTCCTTATACGTTTTACTTTTCTCAGTCTGAATAACCATGACGTGGCTTGAAAGAAGTATAGCAACCAGAAGAGGCTGGGAGAGCTGCCCATGGAAGTGGCCAAGCTGTAGAGTATCAGCTATTTACTCAATTACTGTTAGGAAATGGCCAGGGAGCCATTTAGGGAGAGTGGTCCCTCTCTCAGCGGCATACAGTGACGTACATGTGTACAGCAGACCTGTTTCCTGGCAGCTCCAGAGTTAAGACGACTTGCTGTTTACAAGCCTATAAATAGTTGTCATTTATAGCCCTGTTTGTTATAGCACGTAGCATGTGGCTCTTCACTATGGGTATGGAAATGCGAATGAGTTTTTTCCAGCTGGGGATATTCATATCACTTATCCTTAGGAACCCAACTTAACCTCAAGTTGCTCACTACTGAACACCTTCCTATCCTGCTTTCCAGTTCTCTCCTTCTTTGAAAACCTGGTCTCGCAGACCTTTTATTTTCTTGCGCTGTGAATGTTACCTCCATTCCCTCCTGCAGCTGCCTTGTGGGAGCTGGTCATCGTGCATGCAGATGTGAGGAGCCCTGTGTGTACCAACCTCTGTCCTAAGGGTTTCAGTCTGAATATAGGTGATGTAGCCTGTTTYGTTCTCTTTATAGACTTGGGTTCATTTTCAGTTTTTCAATATGCTTTACGGTTATGATTATTAAGGTAAATCAGCTATTTCTTTGGTTATCTGACTTATACAATGCAGCTACCTTGTAAAGAAGTGTGTTTCTAGTCTCTTTGCAGTTACCTTTTGTAACCAAAATGCAATAACATTCATCACTCTTACAGATTTCAAAGGAATACCTATAAACCTTGCAAGAGGCTGAATCTGCCGCAGTCTCATCCATAGCAAAACTTGCCAGATTTCCAAAGACTTTTAATCCAGGCTCCTACATCCCCCATCCTCCATGAAGGAAACAAGGAAGCCTAGGTCCCAGAAGGGCTTTCAAAGATGTTTGAGTGTGAGATTTTGCACTGGCCTCTCTAGATGCAAGGGAAGCAGGAGCCAGCCTTCTGCTACTGGGGCTTGCAGAGAACCGAAGAAATCACCGTACAGTTTCTTTCAGCTCCTTTCCAGAATGGTGACACAGAGGATGTCAGGAACCAGCTGCAAACAGCTGGAAATTCACTACTGTCATGGAAATGCCAATGAGCACACCAACGTGTTAAACAAGGGACCCACCAGTTAATTACACATGTTTTTATAAGTACATATATATACTACACATATACATATACTATTGTTATTCTGCAAGATAAAATAAATCTGAGATTGTTAAATGGTCTCCAGAAGCAAATGCCACTGTGAGCCCCTGCTAGCACTAAAACAGCTTCCAGTCCTCCTGAAGGCATGAATGACAAGGTGCTCTAAACAGAGCTGGAAGGGGTTTCCTTGCTCAGAGCGCCAGGATCTGGCTGGCAGCTCACTGTAGCTGTATTTTAGAATCATTTTTTGCAGAAAAGATGGATGGAAACACAAAATTTCCTTGTTGCAAGAAAAAAGCATAATAATCATTGAATATTTATTTGCATTCTGGTGACTCAGTTTAGCAGCCTGTGTATAAATCTTACTCCAGCTTCCCCTTTTAAACCCTCACAGAGCCTGTAAACCTTATCTGTGATATTTTTGTAAAGTAAACAAATCAACACAGCAGATCCTAATCTCAGGGCAGGATCCTAAATTGACAGAAAGCTTACTGAAGGATTGCCTCATGAAATTACTAGGTTGTTCACAACATTCACTGTGCAGTCAGAGATCAGGACTGCTTCTCTTTCTATGACACAAAGAAATAAAGATTTTTTTTCACTTTTTTTAAGTATAAAGTAGTTTATATGCCATAGCTTTCAGAGAACAAATTCATACTTCAGTGGATAATGAAGATACATTTGCTTCATATATGTCTACCTGATCAATACTATAGTCATATTTGAGTATCCCTACAAGGAGTATATTAAGAAGTTCACTTAACTACTTAAAATGGTTTGATGACGTTTAGGTAATTGAGCYTAGTGAAGAAAGTGAAAATTCCCTACAGAGGAAAAAAGAGAGAGCAATGTCAAAGCAAAGAATTTAGACAGGAAATTAAGGGCGGATGAAAAGGGTCATCAAAAAGTTTTCTGTTGATGCTATCAAACCTTTAACACCACAAAACTGAATTTAGAGGGTGAATTTCTATTCCACAGAAAACAGGTCTTCATTTGCAATAAAAAAGCAATGGTGAGATAGTCAGATAAATAGACGTTCTGAAACTTGATCAGATGCGTTTAACTACTTGGGCCTAGATATTTTCTTTGCTATGCCTTCTCTTAGTCAGTGCTAAGAAGTGAGACCTGCTATCATTTCTTCTCATTATTAGAGCCAAGCACATGCTGAAGCCAACAGTGGACAAGATGACCAGATCAGACTAGAYGATCTCCAGAGGTCCTTCCAACCTCAACCTCAACCTTCCAAGCCACGTGACTTCCCCCACGGTGCTGCTCCAGGCAGCGCAAGGAAGGATGGAGCCTTCAGAAGTTCTGGGGCTGTCTGCTCACTCTCATCCATTCATAAGATGTCAGGTTTGATAAGGCATGTGCAAAGTCTACATAGTCTGTTCAATTTTTTTGCAAAACTAGAGCTGTATATGAGCTCAGCTATGCAATTAGCATGGCAGAATTAGAGCCACATCACCATGCGGGGAGTTGTTATAGATAAAGTCAAAAGAAATCCTGAATTTTGGGAAAATAGCTGAGCTTCTGTTCTGTGGTTAAAAGTGGGAAGGCTAATTTTTTTAGTCACGGTCTGGGTTTCACATGGAAGAAACCTAATCTGCAGTAGTACTGTCTAATTTTACATACTAATACATTATTTACAAATAGAAAAAGAGTCCAAACTATATACAGAAAAATATTCTCCACTGAATATCACCTGTCACTACTGAGATAGCAAAAAATATTCAACTGAAAATGTTTAATAAGTGATAGCTGCCTGGGGGCTGAATTTTTTAAATAAATAAATGAAATAAAGCCAACTTACATCACCTAAACAGGGTATGACATCTCTGCATTCTAATTAAAATTTCCACTTAGAGCCCAAGGAATGTAAATAAGGTCTGGACATTCCTTAGGCAGTCAAAAAGGCTCCCTTTCAATTTATTAAATTCAATAATTAATAAGTTAAAAAAATAAGCTCTTATGCTGTCTTGTCACTTTAGATTATTAGCAACAAACATGTCGAAGCGCAGTGCAGCTTGATGACCTGCACTAAGTGGTTGGATGGCTGCTGGAAAGACTTGAACAAAACTCATGGACAGAACAACCATCAGGAATTGCTCTGACAGTAGAGTGAAGTTGGGAGGAGTGTTTACTTACTTGTCACTTAATCCTTTGTCACCATGCTTACTCGTTTATTTTTATTATGCCCCAAAGGTCTTCCTTTTGCAGCCAGACTGTGATTTAAGCAGAGCAGGGAAACCGTATAAGCTACTTAGGAATATTGTTAGCAGTAACCTGTGAAAGCACTGTGGCTCTGAGATGCAATTCACTCTCTTTCGTTCTCTCTTTGGCTAGGTCTRCACTGAACTATTAATCTGCATGAATAATAACCATACTAGGATCTTCCACCAGGAAATTATGAGTACCACTTCACTCAGTGATAAGTATGATGGGAAGAGAACATCTCCCTCACCATGCACATTGAGTGAGAGGAAATCTAACAAAACCTGCAGTCCTAAATCCAAGCCATGCATGGTACACACCTGAGGGAACTTGAGATCCCTTGCAAGGTCATGTGAACCTCATCAAGCTGTTAACCATTTAACAACCTAGCCCCTAATCTATGCACTCTAGTGGTGATGACTTGGTATTCTCCTTCTCTTTCCACACTGCTGCAATGTAAGTTGATGGTGGAGCTGGCCTTTAAGTGGTCTAAGGCATAAATGTTCGCAGAAAAAAATAAATAGGTAAGTATTACCCTTGGGTCACTAAGCAACTGTTAATAATGAAGGAAGGATGATACAATGATGAGCAAATGTTTTTGGCTGCATAAGCTACCTTTCATTTAAAAAATAACAGTTGACAAGTAAGTCTGTTCCTTAGATATAGACTTGCCCCTTGGAGATATTAAGCTGGACTTTGCCCCTTCCCCTGTTAACAGAAATTTGATATTCCACTGATTCCTGGTGACTGTACATGATATACAGTGTTCATTGAAAAAAGACTTCAGGGTTTCTCTGCTTTGTTTTTTCTCTGGCAACTGAGCAGCTGTTTGTGGGTGAAATGTTCTGGTAAATGCTTGCAAATATGAGATTTAGTGAAACACAAGAGAAAGCTGAAGAAGAAGGCACTTTTGTGAGCAAATAATTATCTTTCACTTTGCAATCCTCAATTTCAGCAGAAAACTGAGAGCTTCAGAAAACTGCAGAGAAAACTGAGACTTTGCATCTTGCTTGGAAAGTCTTTGCAAAACATGCTTAAATTGTAAGCTCTTGCTCTGTCTTTTAAAAAAAAAATGCTGAGGTCTGGAAGGAAGTGGTTATAGCATCAAGTCATATATTCCTTTTCACCAAGCTAGTCAGGTTTCTTAGTTCCCCTGCTCCAAATTCAAACTCCTTCCTTCATAGGAACTCATTGATTTCTTTATTAGAAAATACTTCCATTTTCCAGCCTCCATTTCTTTGTGATCACTTAATATCCCCTTGTTCATATTCTAACATTATCCGAGTTTATTACAGACGTGATATTATTAGTTCATGAGTGCTGACYACTTTGCAATTGAACATTTTCCCATTATTGTTAATGTTGTTTTCTAAGGCATCTTAATGTTCTCACATGATCTTATGGCACTTTATTAATGAGCCGTGGAACTTTGTATGGAATTCATTTCACTTAACTTTACAGAAAAGGCATCAATAGATAGCTTCCCTTRTCAGCCAGTGGAAGGACACAGGTACCCCCAAAGCGTAAATTCATCATATTTGCACATAACTGTCCTAGGCAGTTGAAATAAACTTCTCTATATATTTTAGAGAGAGCACAGGTGATTAGTTTAGATATGACACCTAATTTTTAGACACCTGGAGGTGCAGAGATGAATCCAGCTCTTGTTTCATTAGGGAAGAATGGGGGGAAATAAGTGAGGAGACTCATCTGAGCTTGAAAGTATTCCTTGTTAGAATCATAGAATAATTCAGGTTAGAAGTGACCTCTATGATCACCTGTCCGACCCCTCCCCTCAGAGTGTTTCAGAGCACGTTATTCTTGCATATTTTTTCCCTTTTGAGATCTGTGAGCTCAGTCATTACTGATGTGAATTCCACCCTATAAAACATTCAAGCTTCAATATTCACTAAATTCACTAACGTGGAGTTTGGATAGCATCATGGAAAATGTACAATTCCTGCTGTGTTGGTTTTCTGTATAAATCAAACAGCTAAGGAATAGAAACAATACCACATACTTATAAACCTCATCAAAAAAGAAGAAAATGACAAATATCTGCTATGAACTATTTGCAAAGCATCTGCAAACCAAGAATTATTCACTGAAGACATTCATGAATAATTTCACATAATGAATAAATATTCACAGAGCACCAACAGGAAAGATGGCAAAATTCATCAAATAAAATTGTTTGCTGAAAATCACTCATACAACTCCTGTGTTTATATAAAACTTCAAAGCAGTTGCTGTACTGCATACCATTCAAGGAGCTTTAAATGGCTGTTGATTCTGTTCTAGTTCAGATTTTCTTAAATTTAAGTGCTTCTTGGAAAATGCTATGCAAAATGAAGCTATATTAAATTACATTTCTGTTCTAAACATCTGCTTTATTCTCCATTATTAACAAGATTACTCATGATGCCAGATGATTTAAAAGTTTTGTGTGTTTATTTTGATGTGCACAAAGGCATGAAAAGCTAAATGCTGAGGCTAAAGATAAAGGCAGGAAACTCCATAAAGAAAACAAATGATGGGAACAGGAAGACCCAGATTCATTGCATCTAAAATAAGGTATTTAACAAAGAGTATTTTCCCCTTGTCCTTATTCTCCCATTACTGAAGAGAGAGACATTTCTAGAGGCCGACCTGAGATCTGAGCTTTCTGCTGTGCACTGCGCGTTATATCTGTTCACTAAATATATGATAAGAGCATCAGATGACTTGTCTCTTAATTAAAGTGGGTACCGGGCTCCGGTGTGATGAATCCCATGGAGGTTTTGGAACAGAGCGAACCCTTCAGATGGGGTTCCTTAATCAGGGAGATCTTTTCCGTCATTAAAGTCTCAATATTTCGGGGTCTGCACAGAAGGAGGCTAGAGGAGATCAGGACATGAAACTCCTACCATTCAAGACAAGGTCTGGGATGAGATATCAAAGCTCTTCTGCTTTGGCTACTACTCAGTCTATGGGCCCAGAAACTTGACCACAGCACTGGCTGATGCAGAAAACTGAGACTACGGAGCTCACATCAAAACAACTCTGCTGGCCTTTGTATGTCTCAGTTACACAAATTAAGGATTTTTAGAAAATCTTCCCACAACACAGGATCCATGCAAAACCCAGGCATATGGCCTCAGTAGTAGTGCCGAGAGGATTCTGCTGATTCTCCTCAGTAGTCATGAATTTTCCCCTATCAGGCACCTGAAAACTTTTCAGTACCGTTACCCTAACAATGCTGCACTGGGGCTAAGAAGCTTCCAGGAAAATGGCACAGAGCATAATTGTATATCTTATGGGTAAACAAGCCTAAAAAACTCCTATTTTGTGTCATAAAGAAGTTAAAGGAGGCAATCTTGGTGAAAAATTACTGTAATCCCATTAGTTTTGATGAAATTAAGCCAATATACATCTGTTAAACTATTTTGAAAAAGTTTGCCTTTCTTTCTTTCCTTTTTTTAGAATGCTACTAAAATATATTGATGAGGCTAAGTGGGGAAACCTGCTGAGACTCAAGAAATGGAAAGTCTTCCCTTTAGGCAGCCTGAATACAACCTTTGATTCAGCAAAGGTAAGTGAAGAATGTGTGTCAAGAAAGGCACTTATACATCACTATTTTTGTCAAACTGTTCTTGCTGTATTTTCACTCCTAATTTGTGCATTTGCAGTGTGAAGTCTGCATTCAAAATGACTGCTCACTGTGTACTTTACATGAAAAAAAAAGTAAGATGGAAAAGAAGAAAGAAAGAAGAGCTCACGGGAGGGAATGGGGACCTGGAAAACACATGGGGGGAAAAAAAGGAAAGTAAGAAAATGAAAAAGGCAAATAATAATGTTACAATTAAATAAAATCGTCTGGCAGAGGTGATGCTGGACCAGGGCAGAAAGCTCAAGGAAGAAAAGAGTGTTTGAAAGTCACATATACCATGAGTAGAAAAAAATGCAGGAGGAGTGTAGTTCATCCATTAGTGCGACTATGCACTTACGAGACTACAGTAGTCAGTCCTGCATGCTTGCAGCTGCAGCGGTGTTTGTCCAGGCTGGGAACTTTGTCCTTGAATAAGCARTTGGAAAACCTTTATCTGTATATGTGTGTGTGTGTGCATGTATAACTACAGGCAGGCAGACACACTCACACTCATATATACACGCAGATGTCTCCAAAGTTCTTTTATTTCCTAACTAAATTTCATCTGTTTTAATAGGGACAAAAATCTTAACTAATGTAACGATTTTTTTGTCGCTATTACTAAAAGCAGTGGAATTATTAGAATAAGTTTCTTCTCAAAGGTGTGCTGGTTGACTGACACTATTTCTAAAACCCATTTAAAGTTTTTTGTCAGGTCCTGCATAGTAAGAGAGATACTTTTTTTTTTTTTTTTTTGTAATTTCCGCTAAGAGTTGTATCCATTTTCTGATTTAGAGACAAATATTTTTAGAGGGAAAACTAAATAATTTTACAAAGTATGATTTAGGCAACAACTGATATGCAACTAGTTACGTGTTGTGGAACTATAGAAAAGTGAAAAGCAGTCAAATAAAACTTGCATTTTTCTTAGCCTAGCATATACTTTCAAAKATAAAAAAGTGATGATAATCTTACTTTCCTAATATGCTTAAATTGCAATCACATTTTTGCTTGCCCAATCAGTATTTTCTATATGGTATCTTCCACTCAATCTCTCTGTCACAATTAGACATAGAGACTTTTAACTCTCCAGTATTCTGAAAACTGTAATCCTTGAGAAATATCAGATTTATGAACAGTCATCTCATTTAGCCCACCTCTACATTATGACTATATTATGTCATTTAGAGCCCAGCTGGTCAGACTCCTCGTAATAATGAATTTTTAAGCAAAGCCTTTTTAAATGAAGACTGTGTTTGCCTACCACCTGCTCTGGTCACAGAGGCTAAGGACATGCTGCTCAACGAGTAAGGATGGCTAAAGGTGCCAATTCTTTGGTTCAAATGAGCGGTAGGTACTTTCAGCACTGCTATTCCCATGTCTAGTCTCAGTTCTTGGAAGACCATTAAATTGCTCTTGAGTGATGAGTAAGCTAGAGAAATACTCACTGTCTTTTATTTGAAAAACAGTCCTTGGAATAAATAATAAAGCTCAGAATAAAATAAAGCTTCAGTGTATGTAAYTGAAGTCAATGTATGTAGTTGAAGTCTGAAATAAGCAGCATCATGGGAATGCAAGCAAAGATCTGCAATGAGAGTGCTTACTTAACTCTCTCCAGAATAGGTCGTATCTACTGAAACAATTCATACAAAAAAAGAAAATACCTGACCAAATAATATCTGTTCAAAACTGCACTTAAAAAATAGTTAAAAAGCAATCAGCCATTTGGCTTCATGTCTTATCCGTAACTCTGGAATTAATATACAAAAGGCAGTGGACAAGATGAATGGCATCCACCTACCCCATTTTTAGTTTTCTAAAAGTCAGATATGTAGGCTCAACTAGTCCTTTTAGGCTTCTTTTTTAGTCCGAGGGGAGAGAGACAGAGAGAAAATTGAGAGGTTGTCCTTACCCTATGGAAGAGAAGAGGGTGAAAAGAGCAGATGAAGTGGATTGTGACTGTCCCCTTCCTTGCCCACCGGCTGGAAAATGTGGCAGATGCAAGGTGAATTATCCCAAAGAACCRTGATTAAGTGGGTATTGTTGAATCACGGTATCCTTACGGGCAGTTTGGCTCCCATCCCATCCCGTCCCGTCCCATCCCATCCCATCCCGTTGCTCACTGCTGCACCGCCCAGCCTAACACCGTGTCACCCACTCCCCTTTGCTTTTAGCCTCGCTACCACTCAAACTAGCACATTCCTCACAAACAGGAATGGCTGCGAGTTGCTTTATTTCTTCCCAATAAACAGCTCTTGGTTGACAACTATCTCACAGCTAGATGAGATATTTAATACTGAAATCATGTTTCATAATGAAATGCTGTATCAGCCTTAGTTTCCCTGCAGCCTCAGCTGTAATAGTGTTTTGGAAACCTCTTGTGACTGGTTTCCTTTTTTCCCCCTGTAAACAATGTGCAATTCCTGTAATATTACTTTTTTTCTGTTACTTTGATTCCCCTAAGGTTCCAAAACTATTTCCACATTTACTGTGTTAGTATCTTCAGCTTGTTTTTGCTTTGCAGCCTTGAAAGCGTATTTCAAAATTTCATTCCTGCGTTGTCTTGGTTTCAGCAGCTGACAGGAGTGAAGGTCCACACAGAGAGGGTAAATGAAAGGGGTTATTGTGATGATGATGATGATTATTATGATTGTTGCTATTATTACTTCGGAGGCTTTTCAAACTTCCATGCTCTTTTCATGGTAGCTAATGCAGTAAATGTGGGGAAAGGCCTAGAGGCAGTGCAGAAGTGGTTCTCCACCTTTGCTTGTACTTTGTTTCTTCTTCTCCCTCTTTCCCTCCACCATCTCATAATATTGTTGCTTTGATGTTTACCCTGAAACACAGGCATTTCCTCCTCCCCTTCCCCAGCCTCGTTATACTTGTACCCTGCAGTAACACAGACTTCAAAGGAAAAAAGCTAGCAGAGCTGATTAGGTGGTGAGCTGCTCTAGCTTTTCCCCACACCGTTAGCACACATCCCTCACCACTTGTAGGACAGGGCTTGGCATCTTTCCCTAAGCCTCTCCTAACGCGACAGTGCCTACTTAAAATACTGCAAACCAAAGAAGTCTGGAGATACTTTTATTAATGCTCCCCATTTACCGGCAGCATTAGGACACGGCACAGCCACAGGAGTTTGCATCTTTACCCATATGTAGAATAATGTGTTTCCTGCAGGTGAAGTCATCGTGTCTGTCAGTGATTGCATCTTTTTTTTTCTTTTCTTTGTTTTTTTCTGGCCAATTCAGCTGTCTTGCCTCTTTCCTGAGTGGGTGATATGAGATGCCTTTTAGAATCCCAGCTACTGAATTCTTCCCCTGTGGTTTAGCGTCCAACAAGTATTTCAGTCCTCAGATTTGATACCCTTTACTGGGGCAGTCCTCAACTGCCTGTCATTCACTTAAATCTCTCTCTCCTCTCTCCCATTATGCATTAAACCTTAGCTATTCCTCCATTTAACTTACTACTTCAGGATACCATGGACTGTTTTGATACACACTATTATGATGAAATTACGTGAAAGGTTTCACTATTTTGGCATTTTTGTCACAGTAAGATTTTGTGTTCTTCTTCCAATCACCTCTTTTCTTGGGCGACCAGTGTTTTTAAAGGCTTTATTGTTTTCAGTTTACTGAGTGCGGTTTAATGCCTTCCTTTTCTAAAGCAGTAGCCGCATAACTCACTTTCACTGTATTGATACTGCCAATGATAGTGTGCTGTAAGCAAATAATATCCCATATTCTCTCTTCGGATTGTTGTCTGCTTATGTCTCAGTGTCAATTTTGAATTATCTAGGTAATTCTTCTGCACAGCGACTGTAACAAGGCCTAAAGCACTACTGTTTTTATTATTCTGCATAACTGCCTAAAAAGGTTGCATTATTCCCACTAAACTCCTGTCCTTAAAGGCATTTATGAGTTGCTTGCACTGTTTCTCTGCTCCTGTCCCTTCTGATTGGGTCACTCATTCATGCAGAATATCTTGCTTTCACATATTATATCTTCTGGCATTTCTTCTGTTTTGTACCGTTGTATATATTTATAATAAGTTTGTCATACTGGTGTTATGTGCTCCCCTTTCCATGTTCTATATGGGTAGTGCATATTCACTGCATTGCTGAGTTTTTGCAGAGCGTGTGTTTAGTTGTGGGACATATCTTAGTATTCCTCTATTTGGCTACCACGACTAGTACTTTCCTCTGCTTTCTGGATATTTTATATCCTTCAGCACATGAAAACACTATTATGAAGGCTTTTTTCCAAGTATTAAAGTAAGCTCTGCAAAATATTTCTTGTATTTTGTTTGACTTTGAGTTGGCATCTTCTGCCATTGCATTGACTAGTCTTCCTGGCTTTTTGAGCTGCAAGCCAAAATCTTTGGCCTGAGACCCACAAGGCACATAACATCTCCTGGAGAGCGAAAGGAAGGGGAACACCCAGACTAGTTCCCAGGTGGGACACAATGAGACCTTTCCAGGATTCCCACCAGGTTGGTCTGATTGTGCAGCTGAATCCAAGGGTGCAGCTTTGTCTCGCAGAGATCATCGCAGAGCTTGATCATGGAAGTTGTGCTTGAACTCATGTGCTTCAAAACCTGCAAGTTGCCCACCCCTCCTTTAGCCTGTTATCCAACCTGTGAGAACACAGGGTTTTACAGCAGCGGTTAGCTTCTCATCAGTAGACCCCAGATTTATCTCAGCGAGTATTATTCCCCGTATGAAATTACTAGACTTTAGGAAACAACAGAGCTCTAACAAACTGTCTAGACATTTCCTGTTTGCTGTAGTGTTCATGTCACATGAGACACATTCTGTGTCTTTAAGTCTCCTACTTGTGGCAGCTTCCTGGGCTTTCTCAGGTCTTTCACAGATCAGCTCCATTAACTCTTTCCACCTAGTACTGCTCTGTGCAATGCTTATACTTGTAAAGTCCATATTTTTATTTATCATATTTTATCATATTTCTAATATTTATATTTATTATATTTTAAATTATCTWTCATGAAAGTCATATTTTGTTTTCATTTCTGTTGCCGTATGTTTTCTTAACTGAAACTATTCACAGGATAAGAGATTCACATACATTAAGCCTGTCATATTTCCATCAAGGTTTTACTAGGCATTTGCTGTAAAACTGATCTATGCATGTCCAGAATATCTGACACCTGCAGTTCAGCCTAGTCTGTTTGCCCATATGAGCTTCCAGGTGCCTGGAAATCCCCCCAAACTAGCCAAAATACATTTGTAGGGAGAAATATGTGCAGATCTTGCTGGACATCTGGTAGTCCTACATGGGGTTTGATAGACAGGTTTGCTATTAATAAGGCATTATTAACAGGACTGATCTCTTGTAAGCCCTGGTCAACCAAAACACATACAGCCAAAACCACTGTCCTGAAGTCACTCCTTGACCTTTTTAATGGATTATGTATTAACTGCAGGAATATAACACATTCTTACAAGTCTTTCACATTTTAACCACCATATATTTGACCTCATCCTTCTACTGAGCTGTGCTGTGACTTGCTATGGGATGTCTTGATGTCGGACTCCCCRATGAGGAACAATCTCTCCGAATGAGTTCCCCCAGGCTCAACTTTCCTTTCCTGGAGCTGCTCAGGCCAATGGGAAAAAAGGAGTGTTTACATTTTATGTTCAGATTATCATGTTGTAACATGTATTATCCTCAGTGCATCTATGTCGGAGTCACCATGGTTACCTTGAGTACAGCTTATTTTCAAATGCTATCACTTCCATACAGACTATTTTGCAATATGGTTTGAGGGACACGAATGTCACTGATAAATCTCACCTCCACAGCATTCCTGGCCATCCAGCCAAGGTCCTACCCACAGTATTGCAGAATAATTCTTAGCAGCATTAGCCAGCTTTTGAATTGCTGGTCACAACGTTTTTTTTCTAAGAGTATCAACCACATTACAAGCTCGTATCTCCTGCACTTTAGCACAGGGATGCACACAGCATCTCATTCTTTTTATGCAGGGGAGAGAAAGCAAACACGGATAACACAGGACAGGTTTGGGGAGAAGAAAGGAAAGGTCACTTTGTCCTCAGAGCAGCAACACAATCTGTCTCAGAGAGTTCTGCAAAATTAGTTGTCAATGATGTTCTGCAGTTTTGAGGAATACTATTACTTCCAAGGAAAAAAATGATATAAAAAATAATAATGGAGGTTGTAAAGTGAAGCTCTTAATGGTTTGAAAATGGCAAAGCTAAAGTTTCTTGTACATTCCTAATTGCACCTCTCTTGCATGGTTTTAGGAACCTTTTTATTTTTTATATTATCACCTTCTGTTTCACAAATTATACAGTATATAACACCAGAGTTGGGCTACCTTTATATCACCTCAAGGACAAGTATGAACTTTATACAGATCACAAAAAAATTAATTGTGATTCCAAAGGCTAAAGAAAAGCTATTTCACGTGTTTAACAATCGGGAGTTATTTTTATATTTAACTGCTCTATAGAATGTGTGCCATTTCTTCCGATTAGAAAAGTAGAGCACAACTCAGCAAAGTCTTGTGCACATTTATTTGTGCATGTTATTTGTAGCCCTGCTGATGCTGATGCCACCAACGGAGCAGAAGGCAGAAAGGTGAAGGACTCGTAGGCATTTTGCGAGTGACTACAGGGCAAAGAATTGATCCTCAGGCAGCAGGGAGTTGGACAGGGCAGCCTGAGTGACAAAGGGTTCAAGGACTGCTGCCTGCCTAGATTTGGCCTTCCTTTGCTTCTAACTAGAAAAATACATCCAAGTGCAGCTGAAGGACCTAATGGCTTTGTTCTCACCCTTTCCCCCATATATAAATTTTTCTGCACACTGGCGTGCTGCCTTCTTCTCCCTTCACGGGTTTTAACGGCCTTGCAAACCCAAAGCATTTTAACCCAGGGAATACTGAAGAATTTCAAGTGAAACTGAAGGCAGGTTTCATGTCATGAAATGTCCCTGACAAGCACTTCTGAGGGTGCCATTAGGTTTATCATCTGAAAGACCATGTCTATACTTGGTGAGATGAATAGTGTCCTAAATTGTCCTATTTTTGTTAATTACCTACATTGGTGGCCTACGATGGTTATGCCAGCAGGAGATGTCTATAATGTAAATGTCAGACAGTCAGGCTGGGATCCTCCTCGCCTAGTTAAGTCTAAATAAAGGTAAGTGGGATGGGTCCCAACCTGACAGACTGAAGACAAATGCATGTATCTGAAATTATTTTTCTCACCGAACACACGTTAAAAAAAAGAAAAGAAAAGAAAAGCTCTCAACATTCTTGGAAACAGCCACACTTGACCCATGAAGCATCGTATCTCTAAAAAGTAAATCTTTCCTTCTAGATGCTGAGTATTCTATACAATACAATATGTACAATTTCTTTTCATTAATCATTTCTTAGGAAGAATTAATTATTACAAATCAGAAAATGATTTCAATATATTCCATTTATAACAAACAAAACCATTAGATTATTGAATGTGTCGGTTGTTTACATCTTTAAAAAAATGTAGTTGGCTGAAAGAAATAAAATTTTTGTAACCATTAGGAAATCAATGAAACAGTAGGTGGGAAAGAACTTATTCGTCCAAAGGGAAATGATAGAGTACTATTTAAATATCTTGTATTGAAGTCTTCTAAATGGCTACAATCATTACTAAAAAGGTTGTTTTCAATTATCAAAATCAAAATGTTAAATTTTGAAGATATTAAAAAAAAATCAGGACTTTCTCTTTCTCTCTCTCTTTTTTTTTTTTTTTTTTTTTTAACTGAGCAAAAAGTCTGGCAGGATGGACAATAATTTGCAAAGTACCAGAACTACACAACATGAAGAGGGAAAACACTGTGCAACTCAAGAAACCTGTCATGGAAGAAGAASACCCGAAGCTTCTTTTTATTTCTTTCTGCTTACTACATTTTTGTATAGATTTAAGAAAGTTCTCTTCCCTCCTTATGAAGAACTTGGAAATACTCAGAACTCTGTTGGTCCATCTGCTCGGTCCCAGACAGAAGCAGCCAGGAGGTGGAGTGGGAGTTCTTCTGCTCAGGACCTGGCACCAGAAGCTACTTGAGATAAGCCGAAAACTGAATGTAAGATGTATGTCCCAGCAAAACAGAAGGCAAGTTCATGATTACAAAACTATAACAACACAACTTCAGAGAACAGCTGTCACTACATTCCTTCTCTGGCTGGATCTTTGAGGCGTGCTTGGGAGACTGAGACAGTGGGAGACTCGCTGGTACTTCCTTGAACGCTGCCTGTGCCAGGAGCATCTCCCCTGGGTCACTCTCTCTGAAGCTATCCTTGGGGAGTTAAGTGTCCTAGGACTCTTCATTAAAAATGAATTTTCAAAGCAACCCTGGACTCATTTCCTTTTCTAATTTAAGCAATCTTTTTGTTCTGCAGCTTTGTTCCATCCTAATGCGTATGAGAATACAAAAGAAGCACCCTTAAGAGAGGACATAACTCACCCTTGATTTGATAAAAGATTTGTTGTGTGTCACCAAGGATGACTTCTCACCTATACTGGTGCTTTGAACTCAAGAATTCAATTGAACTTTAACTATGAACTCACGCTCCACACTCCAACAGGTTGCTAACTGCATGTCCTGAAAAGATTTAGCAGAGACCTCGYTGGAAACTTTAATAAAAAAGAGGGGGCATTGGAGGCAGGCTGAATGGTTAGACTAAGCTATTCCTTTATCATCTGGAAAAAAAAGATAATTTTTAAATGTGTAAGCTTCAGTTTTAGTTATTAAGTTCAACTTCAGTACTGCTGTACAGCTTTTCTATTATTATGTTCATCTTCTGATATGTCTTAGACTCCTTTCCTTTGCATTTAGACGGCACTGAAAATGATTGTAATTTCATATTGGCATGTTAAAAGGAAGTCAATTAATATATGTTAACAAGAAATTGATTCTGATTTTCAATATACATATTTTAGGACCTCGGTTTGAAGGGGCCTGTTTATTCCTTTTCTGCCTTTCCCAGTTTGTAAGGGACATTAGAAAGGTGTGCCCTCAGAGGCTGGACGCTGAAAGCCAGCAACATCTGAAGCCTAGCATCCCAGAACAAAAAGAAAGTCCTGCCTTCTTTGGACTTGTTCTAGATTTGAATACTTTCTACTAGAGAAATATTCTGATGTTAATTTCTCTCTTTTTCTTGATTAAAAAGATAATATTTAAGTGCATTTTAGCAAGTATATGTCCTCTTGCAAGATTCTGTCATAATTTGCTTTACCTAGATGCTTACACAACCGTTATACAACTGTTTGTAAATAATAAGTAGACTTGTGACCTGCTAAAATCAAATAGCTTTCACCCAAATACTCCCAGAATTGTTAGTAAAAATGAAGATACTACAAATAGTATGTTGACCTCAAAATTTCCAGCACATTTTTCTTGCAAACTAACTTTTTGTATTTCATACATTTAACAGTTGGTTTTGACTTTGGCTTTTCAAATTTTTGTCAACTGCATTAACTCTGTTAAATTCTCCTTTGGCATTAGACACTGGAAGTCCTTCAGTGGGCAACAACAGTGAGCTCTCTGAAATACATTTCAATTCAGAATTTTGATCCAATTACTATTGAAAATTACATGTTGAAAAATGAGAGGGGAAAAATTTCAATGTACCCTTTTTCCCATTTTTGATCAGCTGCAAAAATGATTGACATTCTGCAACATGCAGGATTTTATATTGATGTTTAGTGAAAGTAGAGACATCACATAAAGCAAAAGCTGTCTGTGAAGGCCATCTACACTGCATGCCAAAAATTCAATAGAAAAAGAAATGCTATTGAAAATTCAACTGCAGTTCTTAGAATACATTTCATAAATGCCGAACAAAAAGGTTGAATGAGAAAGGCTCCAAAGCTATAACAAACTGAAGAATATGTAATGGAAAATAAACAAGATCAATAATGTGAATATTAGTGGTTGAGTTTTGGATTAAAAGAGAAAGGGTGTCCTGTAAGTCACTGAAAATGAAAAGGGGACATAATAGCCCTTTGGAAATCAACTGGATGAGGAGATGATTTTTAATTGTCAAAGCCAAGAGCATGGTTTAGATCTATGTCCTGTTTGGCAGTGAAGAACGTATGAGAGTAACTTAACCTGAGACCTGAATGAGGGAAGTGGTGGTGATGCTTTCTAGGTTACCAGGGTGAGCAACAGAATTGATTAAGAATCATCAGAGGAAATGAAGAGAACTGGTTGGGAGAAAAATGTGGTGAGTTTGAGTGCTCAGTTTTATCAAACACAAATTGAAAGAACGATGTACAAAAAGAGATGCCTATGATAATATAGCTGAGTCCATTGCACTGTAAAACAGTGTGTGTGTGTGTATCATATAACTGCAATT
This sequence comes from Apteryx rowi, assembly GCF_003343035.1. NCBI lineage: Eukaryota > Metazoa > Chordata > Aves > Apterygiformes > Apterygidae > Apteryx > Apteryx rowi. Next base: position 3,830,549 of record NW_020449974.1, read on the forward strand.
CTTAACAGTAAGATTAGGTTTTTCATTTACTTGCTTCACTCCACACAAGTCTAATTCTTTCTAAAGCTCACATCTCTAATGCTAAATATCCATCAGTCCTGTCAGAGTTTAAATAGACTCACTGCTCAACTGGTGAAAGTCTTGTTGCTAACAGACTGACTCCACTAGTAGCTAATCAGCAAATGAAAAGTTTGGACCTCAAGAGAGAATATGAAATTTGTGTTTATCTGTATGGATATACTCAATATGGCATTTTACATTTACTGGAAAAAAGAGTTAATAAACAGTTGAAACCTTCATTATATTTCTAAGCCTGTTTCCTGCACTATAAAGCAATATAAGAATCTTGCCTAAGCTTATGCCTCTAAAGTGAACAAATGAATGTAAATCCCACCAGTACTGATTCAATGTAATATAAAATGGTGTTGCCGTGGAGAGATTCTTCAAAACCTTACAAAGAGAAAAATAAAGTACTATTAAATTATTTGCTTTATAAATATTAAAGATAAACCTAACCCACTCCATTGGCTTTATACCATTAATCTCAACGAGCCTAATAGTCCCAGCTAGATTTAGAGTTAGAATTTCCTCTTGAGGTCAGTGGAAAATTTTGCCATGAGTTACACAGAAAAAGTGCCCGTTCTGTCTGTAGTGCATTCTGATTCTGAGGTGTTAACAAAAGCCTGGGCAATTGGATTCAGTTTCTGGAGGAGGGATGAAAGGTCACAGTACATCCTAAATATTTTATATTCCATGGAGCAGTTTTTAGGGCCTCTGGGAATCCTGGCCACTTAAGTGTTACTGTGCAATTTCGCTTTAGCAACCGCTCTTGGAATATGGTCTCTGATCAAGAGACTGAAGCTAAGAGCCAGAGAATGACTGATCTTGTTGCTCATCTTTTCTTTCTCCTAGAAGCTGGCAATCTCAAAATCAACCAAGTGGAAAATGTTCTGTAACCAAGATATCTTCGAAGGTTATCATAGGAATTGAATGGACCATATGCACTATGTGTGCATATGCAATAGTTTGGGAGGATACAATTTACTGCATATGCTTAGATGCCTGATGGGTAACATAAAGATAACTTGTTAATATAATGATTCAGAAGGCATGTAACAACAAATTAAATCAAATTGATTGGTATATGATGCCAAAATTTTTTGTTATTGAAGATGATATGCATGAGATAAGTCTGGGACCCCATTTTATGTCACCCTGTAGGGTTCAAACTAGCCCAGCTCTGCTTTGCTCTTCTCTTCCCACTTTCTCATCCTTCTTGTCATTCTCCTGAAAACTGTAATGTGGAAGAAAGTCATGAGTCTCTTCTTCCTTCCTCTCATTTGTGGTAGTTCTACTCTCTACAAAACTGTGAGTGCTGGTGCAGTTAGACAGCATTTGTGAGACCCTGGAGAGGTCTGAGTGAGGGGCAGGATTAGGCTGGAGTGGGATAGTCTATATCCCAATGTGTATGGGAAGAAGGGAAGTAGCACTCTACTTCTACTGCTTTCAGCAGTGGTGATGTCCTGTAAAAAATAGTCTCTCAGCAATTTCATAATTGCTGGGAAGCAAAGTTTTGGAAAAAGACAGAACCTAATCATAGCCCCCAGAAAACTCCATGGTTCTTTGCAAAAAGGCTTAATAATATTGTGCAATTTTCCCAACACCTTCATGGAGAAGCAGCTCAATGAGACTCTGTCATGTGAGCAGTGAGGCCAGTGGCATTGAACGTACGACACGTAATTGTTCTGTTGCATGCACAGCAAATACAACTCTTTGGACAGACATAAGTTTTGAGGCACAATTGCCTCAGAACCAGCACTGACATCTTCCCAAGATTCAAGATTTGTTCATATACTGAAAAAACTTACCAAAAGAAGAAGATTATGAAAATCAGATGTAAAAGAATGACATAAGAAAGAAGACAAAAAGTTCAAATTCCTACCTAATGGCTCAGGAACCGAGGCTTTAAGAAACTCATTAAATATCTTGAAATTTGTGATAAAATTGCTAGCTGACACAGTAAAGCGACAAAAAAGCAAAACTAAATTATGTTGAAAATTTCTTCAGTTGTTGGTTTATATACTTCAGATAAAAAAAATCTTTTCTATAAAATGTTAGATACTATAAAAATTTAGCTATTTATGTATGAATTCTTCTGAATTTATAGGTTTAGGTTTAACTTGCCTATGAATCTCTAAAATCTTTGCCAGCTTCTAATCAGCTTCAGTCATAACACTGGCTAACACTGGCACAGAACGGGAGATTAACAAGCAAGTATTCCTTCCTATTTTTGAATTTCGCAGCATTTCTACGCCTCAGAGCCTCCAGCCATACTACCTGGAGCTATGATCTCATCAAATCTCAAGAAATGCCAGTCTGGGCTAGTTCTGTAGTTTCAAAGAAGAAGAAGGAAACCTCTGAACATGTTAGCAGTTCATTATGCAGCAGCCTACCCTCTGTATCACCGCTGACCCTGGTGGTACGGAGCAATGCTTCTTGGACGACAGGCAAAATTATATTTCTAATCACTTACGGTTATCAAAGACACGTGTTATGTTTTGCAAAAGTAAGATGATTAGCTTCGTTGTCCCGGCTAGCTTCCCATTTGAAAAGCTTCGTTCACTGCATACAAATGTATCAGGTAGTTTCTAGCACGGCTCCTTCTCCCCTAAAACGTCAAGCCRTGTGGCTTGGAGCTGTTGAGCAGCTGCCATATTCCTTCTCGGAGATGACTGGATCTCAGTATGAAAGAAGAAAGAAGGTATAGTATTGTTTTAAAACTTTGGGGATTTAAAAAAAAAGAAGACATTAAGCTGTTCATATTTTTATATGAAGAGGGAGGAAGGCAGTGAGGGAGAGGGAAAGCTTTCTGATTATGGTAGGAAAGAGAGTGGAAAACACATCAAGTGATGAATAAGATCAACTAATGAATTATTCTATAGGATAATGTTTACTGCAGCAACTGGGGACAACTGATTCCCCAAAACGATTATTTTGAAATTGAATTAATTTTTTGAGTGTTCAGAACTCATCCGTAAACACTACCCGCATCTCACTTACACTGTTCTCAACATTTCTTACTTAAATCTTGAGAAAGAAAATCTCCTATTTTCAGTGCAGTGAGCTTGCACTTATGGTGGACAAAATCTAGGTCACACAGAGCATGTCTTCAAAAGGATGAATAAAACTGGGAAAGACCCAGAGTCCTAGAAAAGAAGGAAAGCCTGTGAATGATGGACAGCCATATGTCAGAGAGAAGGGCGCTTAGAAAATAGGATTTGTCCGAGAGGGGTGGATGGAATAGGCTGCTTTGATTCTGCAAACTGAGTGACCCTATCAGTGTGACAGATGGTTTGCAACTATCTCCAAATACGTCATTTTAAATCTCTGGACTGCAGTTAGCACTGAAATGATCTTTCCAGCCTCAGGTTTTTCTGGACGGATGCAAGTCATCTTCCAAAGCCTTAGAGCTGTTGTAAAAATGGCTTAGGCAGAATTATGGACGCATCATATAAAGTATTCCCATGGGCAGAACTGAGGGACTCGAAGAGGTGAGACAGATTATGCCGAGTAAATGGTTAGTTGTTAAGGGTAGTAACCTCCTTCCATGGATCATCTACGACCATATGACTGTAGTCTCATAGGAGCCTAAAAAAGCAAGAGCTGTATACAGGTAGCTAACGAATGAGTTTGTGAACTATTGAGTTCTTGTCACTTTACAGATGCTATTTAAAATTAAGAAAAATATTATTTAACTGAGATATATTTATGCCAATTTTTACTGTTTTGATTTTTGAAATTTTCTGTATTTCTGCTGGAAGTTATTTTTGCTGGGTAAGTATCAGTTATCTTTGACTTTGCACCTAACAGAAGGGAATGAAGAAACTCGCTTACTCTGTGCGTTCAGTCCCACCACGGGTATCCTGTACAAGCAAATGATTATAATGGGAATGTGACTGATGTTATAACAGGTTCTGAATGTTCAATTTTTACATTTAAACTACCTCACCTTTTGAATCAGATCAGGATTTTTAGAATAGAATTTAAAATATGGGATATTCAGAAGGACAGCACATTTTTCCTATTAAAAAAAAAAAATCTAAATGAATGTGTAACGTGAAGTGCAAGACAAAGGAAACCAGCAGGGATGTAGCTGTTTGCAAAGGACAGTTTTACTGCTGAAGAACAGTCAGGATTCCTTCCCATTTATGTCTTAGCAGACCACTCTGGTGAATATCCAGCACAGTTTCTCCTGCAAATGCAAATGCAAATGGAGAAAAGTCAGTCCTCTTCCATGCTTTTTTTCCCCCCCTGCTTCTCTATTACAAGGAAAATTTACATCTAGACCTTTCAAATGTCCTTCCTTCAAACAGGACCAGTGGTAAAGACCTTCTCTCTTTTCGAGCCTGTTTTTACTCAGTTTGACATACAAGGGTTCTCCAAGGTCTTATATGTTTTGCATAAACCAAGGCCTGATTAATCCCACATGGAAACTGTAATGCCTTAGGTATCCATATTACAAACCCTTATCTAACTGCAGATTCCCTCAGAAGTCACTGGAACAAAATAAGTCACCTTGAATGATTTAAGAATTTCCAGAAGTCTCAACAAAGTAACTTGGTGCATAGGCTTTCCTGGCTGCATCATGTGCAATTAATGAAAAATAGATACCAGATCACTGGCAATGATGTGGGTTTATTCAATCAATGAACATTCATTGAATAAAACGGGTGCAACATGGGAGTTTTTTGTTAGTAGAATAATAGGATTTAAAATAATTAAAGCTTTCTTTCTGAGGAGTAGATTGTTCCTCAAATGGTTTATTTGTTTTCTCTTTTTTTCCCCCCCACAAAGTGTCTACTGTATTCATTCCACAATGTCAGTGTCTGAAGAATGCCTGTTTGGATTCCCAATGTACAATCACGGTCTCCTTGGAGACAAAAGTTTTATTTATTTATTTAGGTTTCTTTCAGAAGGACTCCATTTCTAAGAGAAGTGCCAGAGGTACAAAATGGTGACGTCACTAAGAGCAAGTGAGATGGTTCTGGCTGACTGAAAAAAATACTGCGCTTCTATCACCTCAGCTGAGCGTCAACACACTAAATGGGATTTTACTGCAGGTTTACATAAAGATAGCCATTTCCAATTGCAGTATATATGTATATGCATGTATATGTACTATAGTATCTACATATACACATGTATATATGTACAGAATACTAGTATATAAGGATCATGAAAGGTTACTGCATTAGTGATGTTATATTTCTAAGTAGATAACTCAAAGAATGTAGACAGATATGGAATCAGGTGTGGATGTTTTTTTTTACTGACCAAGCTAGGTGAAAGCCAAGCACTTCTGCCAAAGGCTGGAGGGAATGATATGGTGTGTGCAACCAACGCAGTATCTCCAAGGATGGTACTAAATTAAATTCTGGTCTGATGTCAGAAGATGTATGCAGAAATGACACCAGCAATCTATCTCCCAAATTCCTATTAGGGAGCAAGGGGAATGTCTTGACTTGCTAGGATACAACACAGTTTGTGGAACTGCAGCCAATCAATGTCATTACCTACTTCAGTTCCAGACAAACATAGCAGCTAAGGAACTGTGGCTGATGAGAATAAAAGAATTAAGGAGAATACACTGACTTAATATGGGGTTGAAATTAATAACCAGACTACTTGAGGAAAGCTAGATGAAATAGAATAAACTGATTAGAAAGGCATTGCTGTAACTTTCATATCAACGATATATTCCAACATACAGCCTATTATTCCTTAGTTGTCCAGTATTTCTCTGTCTCCTCTGTCACATTCTCTTTTAATATATGTATGAAAATAACTTGCACTAACAGTTCTTTATCTTATTACTGAAAATAAGTAAAATTGTTAAAAAAGTAACTTTGTAGCAACTTTAATACACTTTCAAGTGCAAGGATCACATTTTTAGTGACAGATGATAAACTGCATGCCTGATTTGTATGAACAATTAGCTTGGGCAAATAAAGTTATTGGATATGCCAGTTCTGATAGAACAATTTATTTTTTTCCTCTCTGTGCAATCATCATGATTGTAAAGGCAATTGTCAGGACAATTGTGATTTAAGGCAGGGACTGTTTGTTATTCTAGACTTGTACTAGTCCTGAAACCACAGAGCCCCATTTTGGCTGGTCCCTTGCCACTGCCATGATTAACATGGGTAGAAGGAATAATTTCATAGTGTTTTCCTGAACAGAGATAAACAATTGTTGCTTATGCAATTATAATGTGCAATGCTGAATTCCCTTCTCCCGCCTCCAAAGCTATAAGTAAAATATATTGGAATTTTATTATTAAAATGCATATTCATAAATCAAAACTATACAGAAGACATTTAAAAAAAATTAAGGTGAGTGTGTATGGGGATGAGCAGGAATGGTTAGATATTTTAACCTTCCAAACAGTGACTTTCTACTGTTTCTTTTGAAATGGAAATCTAATGATACCAAACAGTTTCTGACTGGCAGTAAAACTCCCCATTTTGCTGTGTATTTTGCTTCACAGAAGGTATCTAGCAGAAACAGTACTGTAATCACTACACTGCCACAGCTATGCTTCACAAATCTTACTTGCAAATAGGAAAAGGTCTTCCTTTCTAACGTCTATCTTTGTCCTCTCTGCTGCGGAGCTTGTTTCCTCGAACTAGTTTTCAGCTGAGCCAAAAAATTTCCATAAAGACGAATCGGCTTCCGTCTGATACAGAGCAGTTGGGGATGGAACATGTTGCTCTGACCCAGGCTGAGCAGAGACTTCAAGTCGAATCTCCTCTACAACATGGAGTTCTCATCCACGCATTCCCCACCTCATACATATATGTTCCCTTCCAAATCAAAGCACTCAGATTTTCCACTGGAAAACAACCATTCCTTACATGTGAAAACATTAGGAATGCTTGGCGTTTTGCTGGAGGATAGCTCAAAAGCAAAATTAGAAATCTTGAAAGTTCCTGTGAAAAAGTGTTTTCAACCCTTGGTAAATACACCCTGTTGCTAACTGCTGCCACGTGTGATGGYGTCTAATACGTGGGCTCTCGGGGCAGATTCGCCCCCATAACTTGTAGCCATCTAAACTGTCAGCCAGCTTGAAGCCAGTCAGCTAAGCTTCTTTTGCCATATCTAAGGTTAGGTGAGGTGGATCACACCCTCATCCATTAGAATCAATTTATGTTTTACAGACAGGGCTCTGAAAAAGCAAATAGGAAACTCAGGTTTTATATTCTCCCGCTGATCTGCTACACACTCTTGGGTAAACTCTTTCGAAGGCCTGTGCTGTTGTTTCATCCCTCACTTTCTTGTTTGTTTAGTTTGTCTTACAAATGGGTTGATGGAAAACCTGTCTTAGTAAGTATGGTTGGGACTTGATCTTCAAAGTCACAGCTTTTAAAGTGGAAAGGACTAATAAATTTAAGTAGGACTTATCTAACTTCATCCATTTAAAAGTTTAGCAGCCAGGTAAGTTAATCATACAGGTCTGTAATCCATGGAGAGAGAGCTGGGCCCATAGGAAGGCAATTCATGCCATCTGTTGTACATACAGTAAAAGCTAGGTGAAATGAATCCAGCCTTAAAGGAGAATTTATCACATCCCCAGCTTTTGGTTCTAGTGCATAATCACATTCACTGCTATCACTCATTTGAATTACCGTGACCTTAATTTTCATCTACTTCTTCTCCAACAGTTTCAAGATACCTTCAGTACCTAAGAGATTTAAAATAATTATAAAATTACATGAACTTGAAGTCTTTCATTTAGGACACAAGAGAAAATAAAATTAAAATACCTCTTGCCTACTGAGCAAAAACATGTTGTCATTAAACTAACAGAAGCAGAGAAGACATATTTAAGATAGACCATATGCCTTGGGTCTGATGAAAGCAGAGGAAGAACAATTAGGATTGCCGTGACTAATATAAATATGTCAATAAGAGAAGACAATCTTCTACTGTCTGACACAACTGTGCAAAATTCCCACATCAATAAGATGCAGGATTCACTATGGCATCATAAGGAATTCACGTCCTTTGTCATGTCAGAGACTCCCAAGTGGACACAGCAGAGAAGTTCATCTGAGCACACTTTTGCTATAAGTATTTACTGCCTCGCAGAGAGGAAAACTAACATATTCAGAGCACAAAGATGTCTCRGTGGGCCGACAAGCAGAATAAGATCTTTTCCCACAGGAACTGAATGAACACAAACTTCATCACTATCTGGTCCACATACAAAAGTCATTCTTTCCTCCTTGCATTCCTGCATAATAATTCAGAACTCTTGTATTAAAAGTCATTTTGATAAACGCATAGAAAACTATGGAGAATGAAGGAGCACCTTTATATATCTGAAAATGATAACAATAAGGAAGACGGTGAAAGCAATGCTAGTGAAGGGAATAGGCCGGTCTGACAAGGCCTAAGCCACACAAATGAATTTGGTAAGAGGAAAACAAAATATTTCTACTGTAGGAAAGATGGACTTGCTACATACAGAGGTGCAAGTGTAGTTGTCCCTGAACACACAGTACGGTGGACCTACACAAGATTTCTTTTCTTCTGAAGAATACCTGGGGTAACAATGGTCTACTTAAGTCTGTGAGGAGAAGCTTCAGTGCTAGGCAAGACCCAAACATCCCTACTCCTAGTATCTTCACCCTTTGCTAGGCAGCATATTTTTCTTGGGGTGACTAACGTTTTATTTAGAAAAGTAGCTTTGTTGCAGCCTTGATAGTCGAAGGCTATGAATTATCCAGAGAGACAATGCCTTTTTTGGCACGCTTTTGGAATTCAGGAATTTTTCAGGTCTCCCAAGGAAGGAATTATGCGTATGCTTTCATGGTGGCTGACTGTTCTTCCTCTCTCCTACCACCAAACAGCATCAGATAGCTAAGTAGAAATATTGATTCTCCTTACATATCTTATCTCTCACTTTGGAAAAGGTTATTATGCTTCTTTAATCATGAATTTGGACACTGAAGGGAAAATACTTACAGAAAGAAAATTAAATGAGGGCTGTTTAGGCCCAGCTGGTGAGCAGAAGTCTGCCCCTTGGGGAGAAATGGCATAGTCTGCATTTATACCAGTGAAGTTGAGCATGCCTGGGAAGGTTCCCTGGCACTGGAGCATGATCGTCCATGCTAGTAAAGCATTATAACATTCCTGGCATGGTTTTGACCCATTCCAACAAGCTCTTTCCCTGAACAACTTCTGGACGTGGTTTGGCAGCTGGAGCAGTCCAGGACCTGTTCCAATAGGCAGTTTGCACACAGACAGCCTGTTCTGGAGGCTGAAACACTTCGTTAGAAAAGATAAGCAACGTCCTGTACCAGTTGGCCTCATTGCTTGAAGATATCGCTGGGTACATTTAATTTGCTCATGTAGATGTAGCCACAGCGAAATCTGTTCCCRTATGTGAGCACAGGAACAGGCCAAAATCTTGGCAGTGAAAATTTGCTCAAAGGAAGAAAGACTCAAGACAATGTTTAATTTGAGATGATGTTATTGCACTACTTATTTTTAAGCCTAAAAGTCTGATCAGGTATTATATAAAAAAAGGATTTTGTGCTCGGGAAATGGGGTTCTCTTGTTGCTTTTTAAAATGGGAACTCATTTTAGAAGATATCACAGTCTGGAAGATATCATGGTACGCACAGATTTCACTTCCACAGAGTTAAATGAATTCTTCTGCCCAACTTATCACACCAATAAAATAAAAGCAAAATAAAGATCACACTGATCAAGAGAGACTGGAAATGTAAATACGGTGTATGCATTTAACTTTGGAGAAGGTTAGTGAGGTGTATATAACAGTCTACAAAGGCAGATATAGACAAAATAGACAAAAAGATTAGATTATATTCAGTAGTTCTGACAAAAGTCAAACAACTTTCCCAAAATAAATAGCCAGTTCTGTATATCAAGATTTTGTGAGAGTCATTATTGTAGCTCACTTTTATTCTAAAAAACCCCCTTTCAGATCAAAATAATGCCAATGACTTCAGAGATTGTACCAGATGAGGAACTCTGGAAAAGAGCTTCACCAGTCACTGTGATTTGAAAGGTTCTGCTTATATCATACAAAATCGACTGTACCCCCTGCTAGCGTTCAATATTGACCATAGAATGGTTTTGATAAAGTGAAAATAAAATGATAGCAAACTGTAGATTGTCGAGGAGAAAATTTCTGAAGGAAAACTAAACTGCTGATAGATATATCTTAAAAAATGCTTGCACCATCCAGATGAGCTAACATATTCAAAAATATGGAAGTATTCTGAGGCAGATATTAGAGGATTATATGATTTTCTGAAAAAAATAAGCTTCAGTTATTATATTCCATTTCTGGTCCTCAAGGTATTAAAAAAAGATATTATAGCACTTAAAAATGTGTGGTGAAGACAACAGGACTGATTTCTGGTTTCATAGAAAGAGAATAAGGAGGATCTTATTACATTCATTTCCACTGAAGTCATTTAAGAAGGAGGAAAGAGAAAGAGGACCTAATATAAGATACAATTACCTGCTGGAGAGTATACTTGCCATGGCATAGGTATCAGTCTTAATGCCATAGAAAAGTCCAGCTAATATTAGAGAGGAAAAATAGGGAAAAGAATTTAATTAAAAAAATACATTCAAAGAAGATGTTAAAAAACAGTTTTTTTGAAAGCTCAAAATCAGGCAGAGGAGGAACAGTCAGGACAAAGATAAAAGGCAAGAGTAATGGTAGAAAGAAGACTGAGATTCTCTATCACCGTCAATGATTTAGCATTGTATCATTTCTATCACAGCTATTTCAACTATTTCCTCAGTCTTCCTCTCAATATCATGTAGTTCAATCATCTGGTTAAACTGGAAATCTTCCCCAACGTGCTAGCAAACGGCTAAAAGACAGAGTAAACTTTTCACTTTGTCCTCTAAGTTCTCTGGGGATTTATTACTCTTCAGCCTTATGTGGAATATAACAGACAGAAACGCAAACACAAGTTGAGAAATAATGTCTAAATCCTTTAAAAAGGAAAAATAAAGAAGAAAGGAAAAAGGAAAATATATCCAATCCCTTGGTAGTTTCTGCATAAAGTTGCTCTGTGATGACTAGAAACCCTCTTTTAGCATGCAGGTGAAGAGCAGGTGTTAAAACAATGCAGAACTTGATCTGGGCTGGAATGAGGGCCATAAAGATATTCTGACACCTTTCCTTCTTCTTATGCAACGAGCTTCACTGAACTTAAAGACCAAATTTCAAAGAAAGCACAGAATGTTGTTTTCTTTGGTGTGTCAATGGTAGCGGAGCTACAGTATTTCACTAAAAAGCAAAGCAGTGTGTTGACAAAGCCAGTAGGTGGTTTTCTCCAATAGTCCAGAAAACATCTGTAAGCACAGAAACAGGGCTGGAAGGAATATGTCAACTCTTGGTGTAAATGCATGGGGATTGGAGAGGGGAGTCTGAAGCACTCGTACACTGAGAGACTACTCTTTCCCACCTGAGTGGAAACTGATTTTATAAATAGAGATTTAATACATGTGATCATATTCTGGTAGTGGGGCTGGACTTTGACCACATCAGCATGTGTATTTGCATTAACCTGTTTCATACACATCTCCAAGAAAACCTTTAAAGAACTCCCCCCCCACCCAAACATAGTGCTTTTTTCTTGCTGTTTTTTCCTGTGGAATGATCCACACCTATTTCTGGATGCAGGTCAGGAAATGCTATAAGTTTTGGTGCAATGAGTATCTTGAAGGTACTTGCAGCAGCTAAACCAGAGCTCATTGGAGGTTTAAATGTCAGGCCAGGATGAATACAATGCACAATCCACAGCAATTTATTGGCAAGAAACTTGGAGATATTTCTATTTAATACTAGGTTCCTGAAAATCAATGTGTGAAGCTATAGGCACTCTTGGTGCTTTTTTCTCTATAAACACTGTTCAAACGATTGAGGATTAGATGGACCGGCTCTTGTCTACTGCCCATATGAATTCACAGTGGATTTGGTCCTGGCAGAATGGTCTCTGAAAATATATTATTTGGAAAAATAGAAAAGAAAAGAAAAGAAAAGAAAAGAAAAGAAAAGAAAAGAAAAGAAAAGAAAAAAGAAAAAGTCTAGGCAAACCAACAGCTTTGACAAACTTAACTGTGCAGTTGGAAATGGTGTTAGCCAAAAGTATATTTGTTTTGCAATGAAATACCAAACACTTTCATCGGCTTCTCATATCAGGACATAACTAGCAATGACCCTTTTTTACTCACAATTACTCCTGAGCATAGTAGCCATGATTTATCCCTTGTGAACCCCCATGTGAACTCATTAGTGATGAAAAAGAAAAGGAAGTGTTTTAAGTAACAATATCTTCTAAAATACTACCATTCTTTTAGCCATATGGACAAAAGAAAGTGTCAGACAAATCCTGTCATTACTTTCTATTCTTAATGTTAATTATATTTTGATCACATAGAACTCTTGCCATTGCTCTTGGAGTACCATGATTAAAGACAACAAAATACTCATAATGATTATTTATAAATAATTTAAGAAAGAGGAGAATTAAGAAAAAAGGGAAAAAAAGAAAAGAATATGCAAAAATCCTAAGCAATGTTTGTTTCAGTTGAAGGCTTTTATGTTCTCTCCATGAAAAGCTTTCAGAAGGGATTATTTCTTTGATACATTGTCTTTTATTAGGAGCACTTTTCTCAAAACCAAATATACAGTGGAATATTTAATTTTTTCAAAGCAGTAATTAGCACTGCATCATGTATCCTTGACAACTGAATGTATTTTACAGATGGAGAGTGAAGTCCCATTAGATGAATTGATATATTAGGACACATGAATACTGAATACTTAGTGTAGCATCAGCTTTCTAGATTGTTTATGAAAGGACAAAATGACTTCACCTAGTCAATAAAACTGAGATTGGGCTACTCAGAAAAGAATTCTAGAGTTTTCCATAAAAATATCTTCAAGCTTCCAGTAGCAATACACACAAATGAATGATTCAACATAGTGCTTGTGATGTACCGTGGTGTAAGCTCTTCCCAGATTGCAACTTCCATCAGGTACTGTGGAAGCTTATGTAAAACGAAAGAGGTCCATGTATGGAATAACTGTCATCTAAACACAGTAATGATGGTTAGCCTTTCCATCTTATTCTTTTATATGTGAGGACTATCACACACCTATTTTTTTTAGCTATTTTCACGTAGTTTTATGGTTTTTGGCGGGGAGAGGAGAGACAGGCAGAGAACGCCAACTCAGAGGTCTGAGGGCTGGCCATGGAGGGACCTGATTGTGTATGTTTGTGTGTGTGTGTGTGTGTGTGTGTGTGTGTGTGTTTATTGGGAATACCTGCTCAGGCTTGCTTCTGGCTGGACACAGGGTCAGGACACTGCAGCAGCCCAGCTCTATCGGATGGGAACAGGAGGACTTCCCTGGGTTGGAAAGTCCACTGGGTTTTGGCTCCAGTGAATTGGGAAGTAAACCTTCCCTCGGTCCTGAAGCCGAGGGAAGTTCAAAAGTTCTACAGTTACGATGATATTAGGGAATGAATTTAGTTCATATCTCTTAAACCACCCTCACCCCTCCCCGAGTATTGCTTCTTGTCTGACCAAATTGCCTATCAGCTTCACAGTTTAACAAACTCAACAAACGAGATGATTTTTATCAGCAGGGCTGAGACTTCACAGCAAGATGGTGTTAAATTCAGAAAATCTGACAGCTCCCCTCACAGATTATCTGTCACCCGATCGACAGTGATTTTAAACAACAGTGACAGGATGCAGCCTAACCATGGTTCTGTACTTTTACCTCAGGCAACTTTCCATTCCCATTCCCACTTCCATTTCCATTTCCATCATAGAGTTTTTCTAGCAATAAAATTGTTTTCCAAGGATTTGGAGATTGTTTCATCAGATCCTACAAGCTTACTTACTGCACTGAACCAAAGACCTAGTGAGAGTGCACCAAACTGGTCTATTAAATGTAGACATCTCCCAAAGGAATAGCCTTAAGTTGAAGACCTGATTAATAGTGATGTAACGAGCTATAAAGACACATTTTGGTCTTTGCCACAGTGTGCATTGCTGATTTGGGTTACTATCAAAGAATTAAAGATTTTCCTTGAAAAAGACATCAGCATTGTATCTTTATTTTCTGTATTTGCTCTTGAACATGAACAGCCATTGTTCCTTTCAGTCAGCAGCTTATATATTAGCGTGCCACATGCTCTGGAAGATCCCATCTAACTAAAGAACAGCAGCTCTGCCTTCAGTATCACAGAAGTAATACTGTAAACCTCTAATAACTTTCCATAAATTCTTTAACACTTTCTAAACCATGTAACATGGGTAAGAATTCGCCTGCAAGGATGGGAATGGCAGTAAAATCCACTTGGAGGTCAGAAATTGAGACACAGAGAGGATGAAGTCCTGAAAAGGACTTAAATGGCACAATGCTAGCACTGCAACAGCTAACATTTAGACCCTTGAAACTGAATCTAGAACCTGGAGCAAAGGGTTTGACTGCAGTGTCGGAAAGGAATGAATCTCCCCAGAATAGCTGTCGTCTTCAGATACAAAGAAGTTTTAATTGAGAGGCTGTATAGTATTGTTAGCAATGCAGTTATTTCATCCCTCAGTTCCCTCAGAACTCCAAAGAGAATACCATCTGGTCCTGGTAATTTGTTAGTGYTCATTATGCCTATTTGTATCATAACTTCTTCCACAGCTACTTTCACAGCTACTCGGTAGTACAGTGATTAGCACACTCGGGCATAGCCTGGGCCTCCCAGGTGGAGTTCTGGTCCAGAGGACATCTGAACCCAGCCCCAACACAGAAACATTTTTCTCCCGCTAACAGGGTGCAATGGGGTAGCTTTTTCTCAAACCACCTCTGAGCTTTGGCTCTCACACAAATAACAGTCAGGGACAGAGACAGTATATCTTCCTTTAACCCAGGATACTGGCTGTGGGAGATCTAGCCTTAAATCCATCCTCTGCTGGTAATGGTTAAAACTCAAACATCGAATGTTTTAAAATTTTGTTTTAGGTATTCAAGATGAGAGTCTCTTAAGCCTCCTGCTGAACCTGCTAGACTTTATAGAATAAGTAAATATGCATTGGGCAAAAGACTCTATGATCCTAGTGATTAGGGTATTTGTGTGGCAGGGGAGACACAAGTTCCTGACATATTCTAATGAATATTTACATAATTTTCTATGAAGTATTCACTGGAGCAGAAACAGCAAGTGGCCTAATCACTTACCTATAGAATCATAATTTTCTTGCCTTTCAGCTCAATTAATTTTTAACTGTACTTCACAAAGAGGAACAGCCTTAAGAGGAGGAACTGTCTTCACAGACTGACCTAGCATTTCAAGTGTTTACCTAAAGTAAGAGTTTGAAGTCCCTCAAACAGTGAAGAGATTTGAATCTGTTTCTCACAGTTTCTCAGGATCCTGGTTAAAGAAGAAACACTGCTGTCATTACCTCTTTTTTCTTTTTTTTCTTTTTTTTTTCCTGGCCATTAAAAGGCTGTACTTCAGCAATAATTTTAGTGAAAAGCTTCAGCATTCTGAATCACAAACAGAAGAAGCCATCAAGGTCTCCGAGAGGACTAGAGGTTATTCCTCATGTCATTTATGCCTTTGCTCCTGGCTTGACTTGGTGCTTTCCTGGCTTGGTGGTTTCTAGCACTGGAATACAAATGTCCTGCTTGCACGGATGGTGGTTCTGCTTTCCAGCAGGCCCAGTAGCAGTTGAAGGTCAGGTATTACAAATGACACTTAAAGGTTAGGTATTGTAAATGACATTAAAAAACAGATCTAGAGTGACCCCTGCAAATTACCACGTTAACTCTGTCCATATGCCAGGCAATGAGCATGTCATAGAGTGACATGCTCAAGTGACTGCTGATTCTGGACAGGACCTCCATGGCTTTCATGGGCAAAACATAGATTTTGGTTCACCTGTTTCCTAAAAAAGCCAATCAGAATAAGTAAAGAAAGAAAATTGTCTGAGAAAGAAGAAAAATCTATGTGTATCTGTGTACCTCTGCCCATTTTACCCAGAAGGCACTTTAGAATATTTAGGAATCTGGGCAAATGGGAACATCTCAAGATTTTAAAATGAGAGCATTACTCTAGATGGAACATGACAAACATCTCCCTCTTTTTTGATCTTTTTTTCATTTTAACAGCTCTGCTTCCCATTATGAGGCTACTTATAGCATCAGTCAGCAAAAGCAATAAGAACTTCTCAAATGAACCTAAGTGACTTTGGAGTAGAAATGTTATCAAATGCATTTCCTTTGGAAAATGTCAACATTTTAGCCTTACTCTGCAAAATGAAACATTTCAACCAAATTCACAGAAAAGAACAGGTGTGCTGTGAGGGGGAAGAGTTAGAAAAATTTAACTTTTCAGCCTCATATGGGCTAGGACAAAGTTTCCAAAACTCTTGTTGCCATCACAAAAATTGTGTAGTTCAGTCCTGAGCATAAACTAGTGACTTCACTGTGATTTGAGAGACTAGAATGACCTGAATTAACAAAGCAGAGGGCATTCAGAAACTGTCTGACTACAGGGAGCCTGGTTATGTGACTGTTAAAGTATTTCTACTCTTGTATTTTTTGCCTTTACTGGTAAATGTTGTTCACTTAGGTAAACTATCATCTAGACACTTGTACCTGCTCATTGCACTGACGATGGGCAGCTTCCCCCCAGGTAGGGGTCAAGGTTATAAACTTATACTTTTATTGCCATGATTTTGCATTAAGCCTTATTTTTAATCACAGGTAAATTAATGTCATAATCCTTAATATGCCTAGTGCTTATTCCCTCTTACTGGTGAAATAGGATGTCATCTGCAAAAGTGAAAAGGTAACATCGCATATCCCATAATGCAGAAACGGGACAGAAACAGAATATCAGTTCACCACTACTAACAGCATTTATAGCTATTTTACCCCAGTAAAATGAACAATCCAGCATAAGTGGTTATTTCTGATGAGGGAAGGAACAGTAACAACAGTAGACATATATAGGCGAGATTTGGTGAGTCTTTCCTCTTTTACTGTAAGAAAAATTAGAAACTTGGCCAATCTTTTGCTCTCACAGTTTCAGCAAGTGGCTAATTATCTTCAGCAATGCTAAACACAAGACAAAGGGGAGGGGGAAAAAAACCCAAAACAACAGGAGGTGACATCTGAGACTTTCTAGAAAGAAAAGTTCAGTGGCTCGAATTCAGTTTGCTCCTGAAATCCTTCTTCCCTGAGGCACAGAGTTCCTGGGAGACACTGGCAAAAGCATCTGGAGCCCAACTCAAAAAACTTAAGCACAAAAAGTGAGATTCAGAGTGGACTTTGGCCATAAGTTCAAATTTGCAATCCTAAAACGTACTGCTCAGTCTGAGGTCAAATTCCAGTACATTTGGCATTTTAAGCTTAACTTTTCCATTTGGTGACTTACTTCTGAAAGCAATGAGCAATCCAGCACCTCGTGTCCAGGCCTATCCAGGATCCGCAAAGGAGGCTTTCTTCTGCCTGAGTTGCCTGAGGAGCTCCATGCTGCAAGTGTTCATAGCCCATGTACAAAATGTGCCTTGAGGTTCCCGTGTGCTCCAGAAAATGCAGCAATGGCTGCTTTTTCAAGGCAGACTCACTCACTGAAATAATGGGCATGCTTTCACACAGCAGATTAACAGCTAGCAGAACTCTGGAAGATCTGTGTTCAATTCTCTCCTCTGCTTAATGGGGTTTAACTCCCTGCCTCTTGTGTTTTTGGCAAGTCACTTGGCCAGCAGACTCCAGGAGGCTTCAAAGTGGGGGCAGGATACCTCTGCAGTGCCAGCTGAAAACCATTCCAGTGTGCAGAGGAAGAATTCAGAATTCACTGGGCTGGAAAGAGAACATAAAAGCAAGTATAGCTCTACCAGAAAGGCGAGGGCCATCCTCTGGGAGGACAGAGAGGCCTTGGTTCCATTTCCAAAGAGGTGCTTTTCCCAATTGTGATTTCATGCAAAATGCATGAAGTCCTAGTTGCGGGGGTTGGAACCTCAGTCTATTTCTGCCCACAGTCACAGATGAGTAATAAGCACTAGACTGCTCTGTGAAGGGGAAATTCAAATGTCCCTTGGGGCAGCTAAGGCAATCCTGCTTCTTAAAAGTTATATTGGGCTCCATGACGTCTTCAAGTATTGAAATAAAGTCTATCAGCAAAAGTTATCTCCTCTACCTCTGTCCACCCTCTTTAACGAGTCTTGGCAACAATATTATCTGTATTTTTTGCCTCCAGACTTTGATATTCCAGACCACTCTTGTAGGATCAGAACCTGCAGAAGGTTCATAGAGAAGACACAGCTGGTACCTCAGATGCTTGATTCCTAAATGGACTGAGCCAAAGACAGAAGAGTCTGCCAGCTCTCTGCAGCCAGCACGATCTCCCTGTTCACAGTCAAATTTATGCAAACATCCTGGCACTAATCTACAAACACCTGGATTTACTCAGGGGAGGCAGGGAGGGTTAGAGGACTCTTAACCTGCTCTCCCATCTCATCCTGTTCTCCAGCATCACGTGCCACAGTTGGGGCAACACGGTTAGATCAGGACTACGTTAACCCATGGGCATAGGCTTATTTTCTGACTAAAAGAAGAAAAAAGTTGCTCTGTCAAAGAGAAAGGAAGAATTTCACTCTTTGCTCACAAGCATACTTTGAGGTTATGACTGCTGTCAGTTGAGAGGGATCGATGACCTCGTACAGAGTAGGAAACATACTGTGCTTGTGTTTCCTAAGAGGTAATCAATAGTGCCGGATAGAAATCCTGAGACATGTACAGAAACTGAACTGCGTCTCCTTGGAGATGAATGGCTCACTAGGTCTCTGATCAGTCATAAATAATTTTACCAAATAGACTTCTAAATAGATTTAAATTATTAATTTTTGAGGCACACAAGGGATCAGACTGAAACATTGTTGTCTTTGGTATTTTTTGTTAATTGCCTAAGGAAAAAAAAAAACTTTCATGGGATGATACATGGGGCTTGTTTTGATCATTATACAAGATATAGATTACACATTGACTTGGACTGTATACTTTTCAGGTTGTAATTCATCTGCAAGCTACTGGTCTTTTGCTGAATTTACAAGAAGGAAATTCCAAGGCTTGTGTCAGATAATAATGTTTGTAATGTTAAACCAGATTATAATGTTTCTTTTTGGCCAAAGGGATGAATATATGTTTAACTTTCCCTATCTCCATAAGTTAGTAAACAGGCTGTAGACCTGAATATTAGGAGAAGCAAGACTATGACCTGCTCTCCATCTCTAGAAGAGATGATTGAGAATGAAGAAAAACATCTATTACCCTCCCTTACTGACCAACTTAAGTGGAGATGACAATGAGCAACATTACAGGCAGATCCCCCGAAGTACTTATGCACTGGGAATACAACTTGGGAACCTATTTCCAAGCTAGAWATCAAGGAAAAATCTCTGATTAACCACCTTACAAGCTGCAGACATCTAGACTTCCATGGGTGAAATTACTYAGTTGCACAAAGGTCTGCAACTTTGTGTATCTAAAGTGTCAGTCATTTTGATTGAGCTAAGTGTCTCATGCCTGCATCATTTTAAAATCACTGAACTGGGGTTCACTGTGCAAAAATCCACAGAGCCAGTCTATTATGTCATTCAGAGCACTTAATATCAGTAAATTCTTCATAAAGTACAATGATCACACTAATTTTTGGAGGCTTTGGGAAGCATTGTCTTTTACAGAATAGATAAAAGTCCTTAGGTCTGAAACTTATACTGAAGACTCCCTCATCCAGTCAAAATGTCCTTATTGATTGGATATAAATGCATAATTCCCTGATCAACCTGGATGTTAAATATTGCCACACAGAGAGTCATGGGAGGAGCTGTGACCAGAAGACTGTTTCTGATCTTCAGCATCTTCCAAAGCAATTCCTAAGGCAGTGAAGTTCAGGGGTTGCCACTGAATGCCAGTTCTATGTCACTCATGTCTTCTAGCAGATATTATTTAGCTGCCTATCAAGATTAAGAAGAAAAACCCTACTTCCCACGGATTGCATCTCCCTGATTTTTACKGCTATAATGACAACGTGGTGAGGGAGTTCACAGACTCCAGTTTCCCTGGCAGATGATAAACTTGCCTTCTGTGAACCCAACAGCTATTCACAGTGCAACTTTATAACCAAACAAGTCAAATGGACACCTCTTTTCACCTGGCTTCATCCAAAAACATCCATCTTGTCTTGAGTGCAGTTTTCTGCACCATCATCAAAGTAATATCAGTCTTGCACTACATGTTTTGGTCATTTCCCTGGAGCAGGCCTTTTGAGGTAGTTTGYGTAATCATCTGTATTTTCTTTGCTAGAGACAACATAAGAACCAGCATGCATTTCTGTAAGACATATTGAAGACTTACCTGCTGTTCTATCAAGTAGTTTATTATTGCCAGAGCACCATAAGTGAACAGAATGCCTTGCAAACACATAAGCAGACATAATCCCTGCTGAGAGAAATTTATAGTGTAGCTCAGTCAAGTGATAAGAAATCAGGTATAAGAACTGACATTGTATATAACAGGCAAAACTCACTGCTTTATTTTCTTTCTTTCTTTCTCTCTCTTTTTTTTTTTAATGTCACACTACAGTTTTGCCCATCCTCATTTTCTTGCTAATATTTCTTTCTTGAAGAAAATCAAATCTGATGAGAAGGAGAGCCATGTTTTTTCTCATGAAGTAAAATCCACCTCCTCTGTCCTTCCATGTTGCAGATTTCATGATGCCTTCAGAGAAAAGGGCCGTGAAAAGAGGCTTTTACCTGTTTTCTGTGCAGTTTTCCATGTGTCAACCTTTCATTTTGCAAACTGTGCAGCGTCATGTCCTGAACATCTCATGTCATCTGTTCCCTCTTCTTGGTAATTCACACATATAAACTCCTCAGATCTATGAGGAAGAGAATAAAATGTAAGAGAAAGAGATTTTCCTAGCAGTCTCCTGAATGCTGGGGCAGAAATGCAAGCCTGCAAGTCTGATTAGACAGGTGTGCTGATTATTGTCTGGGATTGACCGGCTCTGCTCTCAATGTATGTTTTAGCTTTAAGGAGAATTAAGTGATCCAGATCAGGAATACAGCCTGGGATACTAACTTTACAGAAAAATGCATGCTGCCTTTTCCACTCTTTCAGGCATCAAATTCTCTTTGAGAGACAGGCAGCAGTATCTGCCAGAATTGCATAARTGATGCCTTGTTTTGCTCACACCAAAGTTGACTATGCTGAACAGGGTATAAATTATGAAATTATTGGGCTTATATAGCTGAGGACAGAATCAATCTCTTTTGTCCCTTTTGGACCTCAGTTTAGGCTTACTACCTGCAACTACTTGTAGAGATTTGAACTTATACATCTGAAAAGCAGGCCTTTGGAGGGCGTAATAAATGTGGGAGTTCAGGCTTGGCAGGTGAAGCCCTCGGCTTGCACCAATTCATCCTTTGGCCTTTGAGACAAACCTTGCAGCATTACCCCGCTGAGGTTCACACGASGCTGAGCAGCGCTTGAAGATAGGGACTGCAGTGTCTGCAGAACGTTCTCTGTAGTAACCCCTGTCGACAAGCAGGAATTGACATCTTTCCGACTGGGTCTCTGACAAAGAAATTGGAGACCTCAGGGCAATGCACAAGAGATGCCAGTGGGATCAYGGCACTGTGATCTGCTCCAGTTGGAAATTCTTTTAAAAGTCTCTTTGGGTGTCCACCTTTCTTTGCAAGAAACTCTAGGAAATGCTGGTGGGGCTCCCACCTTCTACCTTTGCTCTTGGAGACATTTTGACGTGCGTAGGAGAAAGCTTATTCTTTTAAGGATAGAAAATCAGGTCTTCTTCTCACAACAGTTTTTCACATGTGTAATTATAGTTATTTCAATGGAGTAGTTCCTGGTTGATTTTTGAGTAGGCAAGAGAGAGAAGCAGCCTTGCCAAATGGCAAGAACACTCAGAATTTGCTGGAAGTGGATTGTACTCCTGTTTGATCCAACAGACTGCTGAGTACCCGTGTACAAGTTTTATTTTATTTCTATTTTACAAAAAGGGAAATCACACTTCTCTGTAATGTACTTAGTGATGTACTGATGARAACAGCTCTTTAAGAGCTAAGAGGCATTGCTTAGCTATGACAAGTGGACACACGTGCAACAGCAAATCCTAGTCTATTGAATTTAAAGGGCTGAAGTCAATCAGTTTATTTTTCTAGCTCATTGTGCTATATACATTGTACAGTTTGCTTATTGCAAAAATAGAGCCATGCTGAGATTCTTTCCTGAAAAAGTGCTCTCCTGTTCAAACTGCATCTGTGATATTTATAAAGATATGGAGGTAACATTCCAGCTGTCTGTCCCTGGGTGGATGACTTTCTGTATGGGAATAACTTATCGCTATAGTACCTGAAATCCAGCATTTCACACTGAGCATTGTTGCATGCTTCTGACTTCCTCCTTCCAACGCAGAGCTGAAGCACCAAAAYATCTGAAACAGGCTGTTCTCATGATTCTCACAGAGTAAAAGAACTCAAACTGGAAACCAGCTCTCTGGAGGTTAACAAATCAGCTTCTTCCCCAAGAAGTTCACAAAAATTAAATCATTTATATTTTGGGCTAATCTGCCCAAGCCAGAACTCCTTATCAGAATAGTTAGGGGCACTGACTGGGTCCAAAAATTATACAATAGCTATTTTAACAAGTGACTGCACAGTGACAAAATGTGCACTCGCACAGTGGCCTCAGCTTTCATCTTTATTTTGCTAAGCCAGCTGAGGTTGTAATATCCTTTAATACTCCCAGTTAGTTGCCGTGACACCTAAATGGTAAAACATGTTCTACAAAGGTGAGTTAGCATAATGGAACATTTTGCTCTAGAATCAAAAACTGCAAAGGCTGGATGGCTTCTTCTCGTTATTAGACATGTCATTCAAAGCATTTCATAAGTGTCAAATTTGCTGCCATTAAAACTTYAGTAGCTCTGTTCCTCCTGCCAGACAACTATATTCTTCCCTCCTCCCCTGCTTTTCTCTCTCTCTCTCGGTTGCTTCTGGCATAATGTTGGAAATGGAATGATTTTATTCAAGGGCTGTATTAATAGCCGTGTGTTCAAAGAAGAGAAACAAAATCTTCTCCCTAAATAAATAGGAAGATTTGAAACCACCTGCACATTCAAATCCCAGGGAAGCGCAACAGTAGCAAAAGAAGGCTCATCTAATAAGAACAGTATTGTTTTTTGATATTTCTATTACTATTAGATTAAAATTTGGGAAGAAGTCCTCTCTTACATTTCCCTGAAGTACTAAAAACAATGATCACATTACACCGGAACTTAAGCTTTAAAGAATTTGAAATTCTGCTAGAGCGGTTCCAGTGAGAGTATAAAAATCCATTTACTTCACATCCTCTTAAATCCTCTTAGTGCCTTAACAGATTAGCGTGTAAGGGGAGAAAGCAACAGTTTCTGTTTTAATTGAGGTGGATGCTGGTTTTCTGAGCTAGGTTTGATGAAGAGGTGAGTTATCGGGAGGAAGTGTTGAGAGATTTCATTCAATTGTAGCTGCCCCTCTTAATGGGTTGACATGTGCAGGACGCAAGGCGAGGACATTTTTGCCTTATGAATGCCACATTTTGCCATTCTCTGAAATGCAGCTTGGGGAGACATATTAGTGCTGGCTTTGTCATACTGATTATCTTGGTTGGGGAGAGCTTATGTATGGATTAACAGAGTGACTTAGTTTGGAGAGTGCTTCGTCTTTACGCACCGTTGTCCCATTAGCATGAGGAAAACAAAGAAACGTTAGAAGAGTGTGGCTGGCATCCCTGGAAATGCTCATAAAACAGGCTGTGCCTATCTTTCATCTCCCTTGATGGGTCAAACCTGTAAACCTCTGGGAGTTTGTACTTACGGCTAACTGATGGATTGGTCAAGCACTGGAATTTCACACTTTAGCATGAAAGGTTCACAGAACACGAGGT
Source organism: Apteryx rowi (assembly GCF_003343035.1). Classification (NCBI taxonomy): domain Eukaryota; kingdom Metazoa; phylum Chordata; class Aves; order Apterygiformes; family Apterygidae; genus Apteryx; species Apteryx rowi. The sequence continues at coordinate 3,854,616 of NW_020449974.1, forward strand.
TCATTGCTCAGCTTTTGGCAATAATAAAATATATTTCAGCTCACACTGTTCGTCTGTATCTGCCCAAGATATTATTATACCCAAGAAGAATTATTTTCTGTAATTGTGAGACTGCTACTTCTTTCTTTTGTGGTTGTTTCTGGAAAAAGGCATTTTCGACTCTCTAGAATACATATATATACATCTCAAAGACTCTCGAGACAATAGAACTAAAACAGTGACATATTTCTCTTGTTTTCTTTTTTTCTCTTTAAAGCATTCATTAAGAATTGGCTCATATCAAAAGTCACAGAATGAAAACGATAAATATTCAGGAAAGTTTATTTTCAACAGAAATTCAAACCACTCCCTACTTCAATTTTAATAGCCAATAATCTATAGATGATTGTTTTCTGCTTRACAGTGTTTGCTATAATTTTCTTGGGATCTATAAACCAGGGTTCAAATATACTTACTTACCTGGATTATCGTATGTGGATTCACATCGTCTACCTACAAAAGGTGGGTGTCTAGCTAAAACAATTCATCATAATCTGTTCTATATTCTRTGGACAGAGAGAGATGTCATAAACTGGRTAGGATGATTTACMTARAAAACATGACTTTTGAATAACTCAAACTGGATGGGARTTTATCCCCTTTTCCAACYCTTAGTAAAGCCATTTTATGGCTTTGGAATCCCATCTGGAAGACATGCAAAATGATGATTATTCTGCTTTGCTGAATAATCTGATATCCATGAACAACAGAAGAATGATGTCCCCCAATGTTGCATTTAGACTCAGTATTTGTTACCTGCATCATCTTGTCAAGAAAAGCACTAGCACCTTGTCTTATCTAGAAGCATCAGAAGGAGCTATTTAAATCAATATTTCTATTTAGGACTTTTGAGAATGAAAGATGCGAGTACATCCATRTACAGATAAGGACATTCAAATTCAACCTTTGTGCTCCTATTACAAGGGAAGCACAGGTAYGTTACAGAGGAAGGGTGCATCTTAATTTAAAAAAAGCCAATAAAAGAAAGAAAAATAAGCCCTCCTAACAGTTCAAGGAAGACACAGAGAAGTGTCAGCCCCCAGAAACCAATTAATTGAAAATTGGGTGACCTTTAGCTTCCCTGCAGAGTTCTAAGAGGGTTCGGCTTATTGCCATGATTATGAATCACTCCATTCCTATCGGTATAATTACTGCCACCACCAGGAAAATCACCTCAAACCTTTTACTGATCTATTGCCTGAAACAATAAACCTCCAGCCGCCCACCAGCTACATCCTGAGAGGTGTATCGCCAGCCTCCAGCTTTGATCTAAATTGGCTCTGAAGCTTGACGTTTGACTGCAGCATTGTYGCCATCTCCTAGCAAACTGGTAACAATAGGCAATTCAAACCCAAGTAAATAAATTTCTTTTAACTAGATGAAAATTCAGCATTGTCATGACTCAGAGAAAGGAAGGCTCAGCAGTGCTGAAGGGAGATGTTGGCTAGGACATCTTTTGCTGGAGGACATCTGCCTTCCAAGTCGGGTTTCCACCTGGCAAGACTGAAGGACTAGCAAATTCACCCTCACAGGGTGCCCATCGTTTGCCAACTGTCCCTGCCTCCTGGCAGAAATGCATGCTCTAGCTGGCCCACAGCTGGACAAGAYGTTTTGATTCTGGGAACGGTTTCTACTTCCAGGAATGGAAAACAATCTGGCTGCACCAGCAGATTTTGAAAGAATGTGCGATAGCTGACTGGCCTCCAAAATGATTATTTGGTGGCACGTAAATGTCTACCCCTGAATATTCACCTAAATCAGAAGCTCACTTGGCTGTAAGTATCCTTGTGAGACAATTAGTCAGGTATGATTGAACAGCAGTATTTGAATCTCACAGTTAAGCTCTAAAACTGAATTATTTGTGTTAAATATGGAACTTGCCCATTGCCTCAAAGGTGGATCTTGGGTGAACAGGAGCAGTAGTGATGCCTGCCACCATGCCTCCTGACCTCTCCCAGGAAACATCTGCCCAATATATCCGCTTTATATAGGAATTATTACCAGTTACATGCACTGGTGAAAAGAAGCACGGTACTCAGAAGTACTCTGTATGATGGATGTAAACCTGTGCGGGTCTCATGGAGAGCAAAGGGGCTGAGTTTCCATCCTATAACACCGACGGGATTTCACTGGTTTCAAYATTTATAACAGCATGCTGCTAGCCTATATGTCACAGGCTTATGCACATAGATGTTTTTTAATTTGGGCTGTACAGAATAATAAGAAAACAAATTCTTTCCTTCCCTTTAGGGTTTTGTGAATAAGAGGGAGAAAAATCCTATTTATTAGAGGCTTGGAAATAAATCTTAGTCCCAAACAGTGAATAATTACCCCAGGCTCTGGTAAACAGATCGGCGGCAGCAAAAACTGACCATTTAGCTTAATGAAAACTGTTTCTTTTTTTTTTTCAATGCACAAAAAAACAAACAAAAAAAACAGAACAAACAAAGCTCGTTCTTTTTGTGTGTTTAGAGCCTCTTGAATCGAAAAACAAAGAAACCCAAAGCTCTCAAGGCTGAGGCAAGGGCAATTTATTCTGCTTCTTCAACCACAAAGGGATCCTTTTCTGCCCTCCGGCTTGAAAACCTTCTGGTCATGAGTCCCCCGCGCATCTTCTTCTTCAGCCTTGACATTTTCTGTTTTTGCCTGAGGCCCTCAAGCAGGGTGAAGTCGTTTAGGGTTTTCACTAGAGAAGCAGGTAAAGGRTAGACTTCCATTTGTTTTGCTTTAAACTGACAGCGACTCCGGGCACTTTGAAGCAGACAGTCCTGTTGCCCGACAGTTGCTTCTGATATGGCAAAACACTGATTTTACCTGCCTGTTATTTTTTTCTTTTCCTCCAGCAATGTCATTTACTTTATGTTGGRCCTCAAATTCACACTAGTTCATGTCTTTGAAGAAAACCCCTACCCAGTAGGTTGGGTGTTGTTTTGTTTTGTTTTGCTGGAAAAATCCCAACCTCTCAATGGTATTCACTTATTTATATATGCACACACACTCACATGCACCCACATGCATGCATATCCACATTTAATTTAAAATAAGGAACTGRAAGTATAAATTGCTTGTCTTAACATAATTTGATAATAGACTACCCAATTATCCATGGCAAGCATTGTTTGGAAATTACATGTAGAATAAAGCATTTGTTTAAAATGAAATCTCTTTATGCATTCATTTTTTTACATTCTGCATTTGGCTCGGAAGAAACTAAAGAAAAAGAGAAGGAGCAGTGATCCATTTTGATATAGTGCAAGATACATGTAACATCAYTAAAATTAGTTGAGGCCTTGACTCTCTCTATTCAGTTATTTCACTGTAAGCCAGGACTAATTTCACTGAAGCRCAAGATTTTTTTCTCATTCTGTCAAGGCCCAGGTATATAACCAATATATGACCAAGATCCAAAATGAGTATTTTATTCATATAGCATCTAGTTTGCTGTGGAAAATGTGAATAACTCATTTTGCAAATACCACTGCCTGTACCATTTTTTTTCTGAAATACTTAATAAGAGAGCCCCACAAGCAAGTGGGCTGTGTGACGATGGTGGGGGAATTCACATGCTCCTCGACTTGGRTGATGTGGCCTGTGTGTGCACGAAACCATGTGCGTGGGACTAGAAATTCTTGCAATTCCTTATGGAAAGGTGTTCAGAAATCTGTAGATGCTCATTAACATTTTATAGGTGTTTAGTATTGTGGCTTATCTGCTGTATTGCTGATATTGATCCTGAATATATAATTCACTGATTGCCAGTTAATTAGGTGTTGTTAATAAGTCAGTAAACTACTTTGATCCTGATTTGATTGAAATCACACTAGTGAGCAGTTTTCCCTGCAGTACTGATCCATAAGAAAAAAAATAGCAGGAATCATTCCATCTAAATTTTAATRTTTAAATGGAATGCTAACTAAGGAAATTGGTCACCCTGGGCTCTCTCCCAGTAGYTAATGGGACGACATGCTTCTACATGGAGATTTACATCTCATATTGGCTGTGCAACACCTGCATCTATGGAAGGAGCCTACAGCAACCAAGCCTTTAGGTTGCCTAAAATCAGGTGAATGAATCAATCCTGGACTGCATCAGTGGCTGGAGTGCAGGGCCAGTGGAGGTTGGCCTTTTTCTGGGGTGCAGGAAGGTGTTATCCTCTAATTGGGATTCACTGCACTTATTTTTTTCTCGAAAAAAGCACTTTTATTCTTTCTTTAAAATTAAGAAAGGTTTTGGCCTCCCTTTGAAGGCAGATACAGGCAGTCTTCATCTACTGATGAAGTAGTCAGTGTCTTTGATCAGAAGTTGAAAAAACTTGGATCACAAATCTGCTTAAGAGGATTTGAACATATTCTTTTATGTTAATTACTTGATTACCAAACTCTGGAGTCCTCCATGGCTGGTAGACACTTTGATGACAGCAATGTATTCAACAGTGCTTGGAAATGTTCCCAGGCATTGGGACCTGACGGTAGGTATCATTAAATTCTTAGTCTCTGGCACAGTTTTGCCCCATAGGTAGTTTGCATGGAGACATGCGGTTTTGGAGGGGTAAGAAGATTTATTAGCATTCCTCATTGTGAGAGAATGATCCAAGGTTCATTTAATTTAGTATCACAGCAAAGCCATAACCTGTCTATCTGCCCAATTTGAGTTATCCCATTTGGAAGGAAAGATCAATCGTTTATTGGGCTAAAATAAAATTTGTCATTACTTTGTATTGTGGAATACTATTGACCTAGAGAAGCTGTGGTTGCCTTGARCAGATCAGTATTTTTTAGCATGTGTTCAGTGTCTCAGKCATTGCTGGTGCGTATTTCTTTRTATCAGGCCACCTTCTTGAACAAGTTTATGCTTTCTGAAAAGAGACCCAGAAAATTTAGTAGTCTRTAAAGAGCTAAGAAACTGATGTGATCACTGCTGCCAAAGACACCCGATAGACACATCTTTTGCTGAGACTGAGAGCAAAAGATACCTGCTAGACACATCTTCCGTTGAGACTAAGAGCAACACAAATTTAGCACTGTGACACTGCAAAGAAAGACAGCTGTTAAGCAGGGACTAACTCTTACTGATAATTCCRCTTTGGTAAAGGCAATCTATGAGTGATGATGAAGATTTGTATTTTGTTTGCTTAAGACAGATCCCACAATATGCTTTATAGACACTTTAGGCACTTTACATACGTATAGGCGGCATCATCCCTGCCTTGGAGGTTTCCCAAGAGACAGAAGTATTAAGGGGCCAGGAGAAGATACCTCATCAGCCAGATACAAATCAGCAAGATAACCTGCAAACAGCAGGGCCACAGCGGGGTACTGAGGAGAAAATTAAACCCAAGGATGCACAGCCCCCCAAAAAAAAACTCAGCAGCACATTTAGCACAGTCTGGCAACCCTGCTGACGTTTTACTGATTCCCCCGCCCCGTCGGGACCACAGATGACAAGAGCTGAATGGGCACAGTGACTAAACAATCTTTTTTCCTCTGGCAAATCAGCAGGGGACAGAAAAGGAAATTTGCCGACTGCTTGCAATTCTCTGTGGTTAAATCCAGGGCTTCAGTTTCTACCATTCTTATACTGCCTCCCACCGTGAACATAAATTCATTTGGAAAACAAACAAAATAGAGGAGGGGAAAATAGGCTCTTAATGCAAATTGCCTAGTACTGAGCAAATAAAGAGGCTAATAATAAGTGATAGCAATACAGACTCATGCCTTTATTAAGAGAAATGAGGGAGTCTTATTTGGCATCATTCATAGTTACAAATTAAAAATATAGGCATTTATTTCTYTTTTGTGTGACTGCGGATTGTTTATTTTCACTCTTTTATGCTCATTTTCAGGTCAGCAAATTCTTTCAGCCTCTTTGGATATCATATACTAAGCACACTACCTACTGATTCAGAGCTTTTTAAAATATCTTTTCTCTATCTCTTCTTCTTCCCTCTACCTAAATTGCTTTCCACAGGCCCCACATCTTAGGTCAGGAGTTAACTATTTAGGGAAGAATTATATTTTCAGTTTTAGCAAAGGCAAATCCTGCTGAGGTTTCTGGGAGAATCATATTTGTGACACAGAACCAGCAGTTTGAGCCTAACGTGTACCTGAAAGATTTCCACGCTGATGAACCATTGCCCTGTTAATCAGGAGACACAAAATGCTCCTGTCTTGCAAACATGGAAATGAGATAGAATGTAAGCTTAGAGCGATGGCCAAATTACAGCATCATAATGAGTTACCATTCATCAGATGAGCAGTGGGAAACGATTGTGTGTATGTACATTCTTAGACCACTGCAAATGTGAGATAATATKTATTATTTCTGTTCTGAGGACTCAAGAGCACCTTCAGAGTGGGTTACCATGGCTCAGCTGAGGCATGATAACTCACTGAATAGCAACAATTAGCAGTTACTATTAGCCTGGGTCTAGAAGGCTAAGAAACTATGACRACATACTTTGAAGAACTTTGGGATTCGCGTAGGATTAGCTGGCAGCTGCACATGGAAATCTGTAAAAAAAGGTTTTGTGTTAGACTCTGGGACAAATAGCAGGTTAGCACATTGAATGCCTTTATTTCCTATTTTAGCCACAGTGTATTTGTATGGTAACTAGATGATTGTCTACTGCCAAGAATAAGAAGTAATATTGGAAAGTACGGGTTGAAAAATAATAAATCATTCCCTACTTTTTTGTGCAATGACATATAAGTTAATGGATGTGAGTTCATTTTGCTCAGGTCAGATACATTGCTGGGAGGTATAAGAGTAGAGGTAGGAGGGAGTAAAATTTACACTTGAAATCTCTGTTTTGCCACAACAGCAATTTCTACACAAAGGCTTGTTAACTGTTTCTCGTTGTTCGTYTATGAATAGGTGCATTAGAGTCTAATTGCCCAGATTATCTCTTGGCCCTACTCCAAACGCACAAGAGAAAATATTTTTGATCGCTGAAGTAATCCTACTGTAAGTCTACAGTAGTGTTCTACGCAAAAAGACAAAGGGTTATTTTGGAGAACAGCATTYCCTCCTTTTCTCTTTCAAAGGTACCTCCGTTCAAATACTTCAGCTGAGTGCAAACAGGTCAGAACTGCATGAGAAAGAGTGATCTCCCACTACTCTGGACCCAAACCTGTTAAAAATTAAAAGCTCAGATGAAAATATCTGAATCCCATGAGGAAGGCCACTGGCAGCTGACATAGCTTGTAAAGTCCTGAAGTTCTGGGGTCCAGAGAATTTCCATTTGAAACACATCTTGTGTTATGGGTTAAATTTAGCTCCTGAACAGTCCAAACTATATTGTCAAGATGAACATTTCTTAGAAGTCTAATATTCAGATGGACATCTCCTGGGTCACGGCAACCAGGAACATAAATGCAGTACATATTTGCCATACTAGCCCAGGTGACAAAATATATTTTTCAGCATGGTTATTTGGGGATGCTCAGTGGGTGACTACTGTTTAGTAAGAGTCCTAAGACATTAGCTTGATGACCAGCAGAGGTATCCCCATGACTATTCTCACGTTCAGTTCCTTTCACTGCAGCCTCCCACATTACCAAAGCCTTATCCTTACTACATCTCAAACAATTATTCTGTATGTAAATCCTGSTTTCTAACAGATGCTGAATCCTTTGCAGCATTGGCAAAGCTAGACATTACGGAGATATCTGAATGAATAGAATTTGCCAGTTAGGGACTCTGTAAGCCATCATTACATTCCCAATTATTATTTATTATATCAGTGTGCAAAGGAGCCAAAAAGTACAAATGCCGCAAGCAAATGCCAGTACCAGTGCCACAAACTCTATTATAAAGTGTTTCAGGAAAGGAATAGCACATATGAGCACAGGACAGAAAGTCTAGGYTATACCATAAATTAAATGGGGCCTGGGTATGGATTTGAGYGCAGGCAGACAGTCATTCAGTCTATTTAAGCATTAGCACACTCACAAAGGTGATTTTGACTCATGCCTATAAACACCTTCTCAGAAACTGCTTGGCATAGAGCATGGGTCTGAAACAATTCCCGGGTGGCAGTTTGGTCACACCACCCTGAAGGGAGTTGGGTTTGCATGTTTTGGAGAGTCAAAGAGGGTTTAGCCAAACRGGCATCTCAGCTGTGGTAACGCCTTGTTAAATAACAAAGGTACAGCTAGAAACTCCGGTCAAAACTGAAGAAACTCCTTAGGCTGGTCAAAGATCTCAGCTTTAGCTGTGCTTTAGCTTTTTCGACTCTTCTAGAACCCCTAAAATGGTTCTTCACAAGCTTTTCCTCAAGGCTGCTTGGTCTGAGAGGCAGAGGGGGCACCACCAGCCCCTTTTTATCCCCGTCYTGTAGAGGAGGACAGAGAAACAGGAACTGCTGCGGGGCTTTACCTAGGCCTCCAACACATTGATTAGTGCAACTAATATGCACAGTCCGAAATCAGGTTAAAGGGAAAGAAGGAAAGTGAGAAACTTCAAGCTGCATTGCCCCTCCTGGGTAACACAACTTTTGAAAGGAGTTCTGTCGCTTACGTAGGGCTGCTAATATCGGCAACGGCAAGCGTGGATGCTTCRGTGGGGAAGAGCGTGCCTCCTTGAGAGCAACTGGCACGCTGTCCTCAGCCCAGGCGGCACTGACTCTCTCCATCAAGAGAGGCTGACTACACAAAAAGAAACACTTATCAGCAGTAAAATGGAGAAAATAAGTCAGAGGTAGCTTGAGCAGAGAGCTGCCTTTCAGTGATGAGGAGCTATTTCTGAAAGATCATTCTGTCAGTATTTTCTCAAGGTCCTGTTGACTTTGCGTTTCTTTTCATGGATATTCTTATTCCTACATGTAAAAATAGGACGTGGTTGAGTCCCTACGCGTTTCACAAAAGGAGGTTTAAATGTATGTTAGCAATTCACTGTATCAAAATTTGTTTTCCTATTTTGCAGTTCATCCTTTATAATTAAAATCCTTGTGTCATGTAGACTAATTTCTCAAAGGAAATAAAAAGCGCCTTGACCATAATAACCTACTATTTGCAGCAGTCACCTTTGAAACTCAAAGCTTGCTTTCTTTTCTTTAATGAAAACACTGATGATGTATTTGAAGATACCTCCAGATGAAATTAAACAGTGAAGAAATTATTAACAGTCCAATTCCCTTAATAACAAGAGGAAGAATCTAGCACTATATGACATTAATTTCCAACTTAACTGATTAAAAGAAATCTTGCCAATTTTATGAGTTTTACTCTAAAACAAAACAGGCAGTTTTTAATGAGGCATCTCCTTCAGTAATAGCTAGGCATTCAAAATATATTAAAGAAAGCAGTGGTTCTGTAACAAAATTAAATTAATTTCCATTTAAAAAATTAAATTCCAAAGGAAAAAAAGTGAAGGATACCTCTTTCCCATAGTCTGTTGAAGCTTGAGTAGGCTGGCAGTCCATGATGTCATTGCAAACATCCTCTTGGCTTAGGATACTTGGATCATGAACAAAACATTTCACTGAAACATTAATTTCTAAAATCTAAATATCTAAGGTAAAATTTTGGCCCCACTGAAGTCGGTGGCAGACTCCCAAACTATGCCATTCCTGGCAGGTTTGTCAAACTGAGGGGTAGGTGCCTCCTATAATGCAGATTTTGCAGCGTTCTCATACAGCCTGCTCCTGTGCTTCATTAGCCATATCATTAAGAATTTTATCCTCATATTTAGGACTCCTTTCTTTTCATATAACACCATTACTGCTTGCCCTATCAAGTATTGAAAACACATTACTTCTTTTTCTTTGCAGCAGCCTTTACACATTTGTGGACAGTTTCTCCTCAGTTTTGTATTATCCTTCTTTCTCAAGATTTAACAACYGCAATTCTTTCAGTCGTTCATGTGGGTGATACTTTCCAGGCCTTTAGAATCATTTTTGCTTCTCTTGTCTGGCCTCCTTCCAGCAGTTCACAACTATTTTAAAGTATGTTATGTCCCACTGAGGAGAGTGTTTCAGCTAAGGCCAACTCATAGATTAGAAGGATTACTAGGATTACTCCGTATGTCTTGTAAGAAACAATTTTTCCATTCTTTTTATCTAAGTTTCCTTGGTCCTTATCCCTTCATTTTCATTTTACARGTGGAGAACTCAGATACAGGTAGATTAAGTAATTTATACAGTTTCACTTGAGAAATTTAGAGATCTAGGAACTGAGGATACATCTCCTTAGTCTGRAACTCGGCTGACAAGGAAATTTTATATTCCATAATCCCATTTTCGGGGTTTGGCATAATATTGTTTCTCCCTAGCTGTCTTTGTCAGGTTTCAACAATCTTGTTCTTCTTTCTAGCCTTTTCACCACTGTTAAACAAATCCTCCCCCTTGCCTCGACTTCAGCTACAAAATCCCCTTTCTGCCTATATTAAAATTCTTGGAAGGATCCATTTCTCTCCCTGGTTACAAYGGCCTCACTCAAAATGAATGTACATTTGCTTATTTGTTCTCCTTCCTTTGCTTTTGCCTRACCCGTATGTTTTTCTGAACAGAAACTCTCCTTTTGGATATTTGGGATGTGCCTGCCACATACTGAATGCTACTGCAAAGAGTATAAGACACCTTTCCCATTCCATTACCACTTTGYGCCAGTGTAAAGTCACTGGCTTTTGCGTGATTATTTCTGATTTACATCAGTGCAAAAATGTCTAGGAAAGCTTGTTGCTGGTTATCAAAATAAGGGAGTGTTTGATAAACAGTGCACAGCGCAAGATGGGCATGAAATACGGAGTTAGCAGTCATTATTAATGTAGCTATTCTACCTGCAAAAGCAAACAAACAACTGGGCTAGACGTGTGGATATTTTTTTCAAGTTCAGAAATGCTTTCAGAACATGAACTTTCACAGCAAATAAATGTCTCAGTAAACTCTGGGAAAAAGATACCATGGAAAACATGAAAATTTTGCTAATAATATCAGATCATAATAAAAGTCCTTCAACTGGTAACGTGGTGCCAGCCCAGACTGAGAGATGTGGGACCTCTGGTGCCATACAGGGATCTCTTACCTGTTACTCCCATTACATATGCACATGAGCACACCCCTGTTGATTTATACAAACCAGGTTCTGGCAGCATGCTTAATCAATAATCAGAAACAGCTGGTTTTGAAGAGGAGAATGTCCTTCCTCCTTCCCTGAAGTCTGATCCTAACTCAGTGTTTGGTTAAATTGTAGTTTAACTTTGAGCCTTTTGGTCTTATTTGATTTCCTCCAGTTTACTCTAAGCAGGTTACATTGTTGTATCTAGAGTATTTGGTTCCTTCCACGATGGTGGCTTAACTAACCGGCTGGTTCTGACCTAGCTGGGATTTTGGAAGAAGATACTGGAGAGACACTAATATGAAATGTCTTGCAAGTATTTGCGTTTCCTGTAAATATTGTCAAAACCAATGAAGTGTCAGTGCTTTCAAAGCATTAAAACTATTTGATATTTTCAGTCTAATCATGGTAATTGGAGGTTACCCTTCTCTCTCTTTGTATTTTCCTAGACCTTAAACTAATTTATGATTCTGGTAAGGCACATGAAATGGATCATCTGCACTGCAATGGAGACTGTGGTAATGAAGTGCCTTCCATTTGCTCCATAATGTTCTCRTAGAGGACTGATGAATAAGATCGTCAGAAACAATTACAAGGAGGGAGATACATCAACAGGTCAGGAATGACCTTTTTTTTTTTCTTCAGCCCAGAAGCTATTTCTGGGTCAGTCTGACTTCATTTCTAGAGTTTTCAGTTTCTTTTCCTATGGAAACTTATTTATAGAGGCTTCAGCRAAACCAAATGATTTAAAACATGTGGTATTGAAGTTAGTGTCAAATTCCAAATGATGATTCTTTACTTGATTGTTAAAAAAGGACAAATCCTTATCTTACTAAGCTACWGATACTTTCAGTTCTCTGTGACAGAATAAAAAAAGTTTGGAGGGGTTTTCTTTCTGGTGGAAGGAGAGTTTTAGACTCCTTTATATTTCTGATAGTTTGTAGACCTTGTTTTAAAAAGAAATACGCTCTTCCAGAAACGCCTAAGATTTTGGAAAATTTCTCTCTATAGCTTCAAATATAATTCTGGAGTACATGTTTTCTCACTTGTGCTGTGCTACAAACAATTTTATTATTATTATTATGTGACACATATTTGTGTCTTGTTTTGCTCTTTAGTTGAAAACCATGACCACAAAAGTCAAATAAGGCCAGAATTTCATTCTGTGTTTCAATAGCATGTGGAAAGAGGAAATAGAGTATCATGATGTACCTCTATTTTTACATGTGCCATGAAGGAGGACAAATTCTAGAGAAATGAGTGCAATATATCCAAGTGATAATCCATTTCAGTGTAATGAAAGTGAGCAGTGCTATAATAATTATTATCAGATCCCTGTGTTTCTTAGATTTTACAGAAAAAAAGGAAAAAGAAAAACTATGTTTAAACCAGAAAACAATTCTCTCATGTGGAACTTGCTCAGCATTCTTCTTTGGCAGACTGGCAAATGGAAGGTGAAAATAATTAATGGGAATGCAGTAGCATAATGTAAGGAAGTAAAGCAAAAAGGATTGTTTTTTCTTTTCCCCAGCTGTGCAATGAATCTTCTCCTCTAACTTAAGCTAGCTTTTGATTTCTTAGTTCATGTGCTTGGAAAAACTACTAATGCTACAGGTAATGTATTTCTGAAGTTTAAGACTTCAGGTGGTAGCACTAGAACATAAAAAAAAGCAGCAATATAGCCCAAATCTTTCCGAAAGTTATTGAAAACTGAAGAATGAAGTTCTCTAATGGTTTCATTTCACTGGGGTTACAGGATGAAAACAAGTTCTGTCTTTTCTACTTACTTGCCTTCTGTCCTTGGCCAAAACAACCATTTTCTCTCCAAAATATTTGGCACTAAAAGGCAAGATTAGTATTTTCTCTTGCTATTTTAATTAAATTTTCTTAATGAAATGACATATTGTGATGAATCTCAGTAGATCACTGCCAAGAGCACTTACAACTTCAGGAAAACAAATCAGTATCAACACTGTAAATATAAAAATACATTTATACACAGAGATATATACACACACATTGCCTCTTTTGGAAACACTTCTCATTATAATAAAAAAAGGTAAGGTGATCCATGGTAAATATTGGAAACTGGTCAAATAATGAATGAATCTCATATTTTCTACAAGGGGAAAAAATTACTGTACCTGGCATCTGCAATAGAAAGGAAAGATAGATGCCATCCTAAATAGATACAATGGACATATCCAATTTTTTCAGTAGTAAGAATAGGATAAGGTCAATTAAGCAGGAATATGGATAATACCATATTTGACTGACTGAATTAATCTTCATGGGTTTCCTGGCCACACAGATRCAAGCTAATAACAAGGCACAGAAGCAAAGCCTTGGGTTGAATACAGGTGATACCAACGATAGAGTTGAGATCAGTGATGAAGAGTTTTGCCATACCTTCATGACTATCAAGCTGAGAGGGAGGGGGCTGTTTCTTTTTCCAAAGTGCTATTAACTCCTGTCTTTTTGATGCAAGTTAAGGTGACTGCATATATTACTAAAATCCCTTAGARGGAACAAATGTGAAGGGTGGAGGCAAGTAACATTTTCCGATGGAAGACACTAACTTTTTTCATAAAGGGATGTTGGAACTTTGAGCTACCTGAGTCTCTAGAGCTTCGAAAAATGACACTGAGCTCTTGTGTGAACATGATGTCTAATGAGAATGACAGCAYTTCTAATACCAGTCCCAGCTGGGATAACCCTGTGAGCAGGCTTTCTTCTCTCTGCATTGTGTCCAGGTACTGAAACTGAAATTACRCACATCTGAGCACCGTACAAAGAAGGCAAGAGATCTTTTTGTTTTTCTTAGAGGAATGGACGCAATCTGATTTCTGCCATTCTAGTTTGCAATGCATCAGCCACTAATTAGTTGTAACACACCGATGTTCCCAAGTGAAATGGRAGTGCTGAGGCCTTTACAAGCACGATTCACTATGCTGAAGCCTTTGCAAACAGCTTCAGTGTTCATTTTACAGCCTCTTACGGAGATAAGATCCTGCCTCTGGTGAAGAGCTGAGGTCCCAGATACACAACTGTCATCGAGTCCGAGTTCCCAAAGGCTTCTGTGAGATGTGAAATATTCATATTTCTGTGCTCAGAGCTGAGCAAGTTGTGTCCCRCAATGGCAAACACCACCAAAATCTGGGACCAGCTGATCTTCTCACTGWGAAATGTAAGGACTCCCAGGTCATCATGCCTACTGAGTTAAATTAGAAGAAAAGGTAAGGCTTTCTGCTCTCATAAGGGAGATTACTAGACTAATGATTCCTGTAAAGCTCAGAAATAAGTCACAGGATTGTGTCTGTCTAGGACTAGCCTAGACTTTCAAGGTGATCTCCATTATTTTGTACCTGTAAGAAACAGTGGCTCCTGAGCCTGCATGTTCATGCCTGTAAGATCTTAGCAGGAACAGCAGCATCTACTGAATTCCTACAGGAACTCAAGCTCCCCCAAACTTTTTTGGGCCTGTGTCCCCAAAAGTGTTGAGAAGTTTTTATTAACGTTTTTTTCTGAAGTGGGGTCATGACATACATTATGTCTATACACATTAATTACAGAACTGGTTTTAACATATGTGACATATATATATATAACTCTCTAAAACACATAAGGTTCCCTCTCACCCTTAGGGAGAAGTCCAAATAGCAGACAAGTGACAGATGTTGATCATGTTGCTTACTGCTGTACATTATGGCAATAATGAAAAGAGAAGAATAGAAGAGCAGAGGAGAGCAGAGCAGACCTCAGCTGGTGACGCTTTAGACATCCAGGATAACATCTCAGCAACTTATCTAGATTCCTTTTGTGGTTGATGTAGAGAAGGTGACATAGAGAGAATGTGAAACCCATTTGTCTACTTTAGAAGGAGATGAAGGAGATTCTTTCTTCCATTGTCTAGAAAGATAATCTAAATGGCTATTTCAGAGATAGATGTCTACATTCTGGATGCCTAAAGTTAGCTGAGGTGGATATCACCCAATGTTACAGGCTAGACTTTCTCTCTGTGGACATATGAACTCCAGCCTAATTGAATGAACAACTGTATCTTTGTGATCTTGCTGAGGTCATTTCACTTGCTCCTTGGGGCTAAGCAATGGGAGCCTGATACCATTAGGGATAACAAGAAGGTCTCAAAAGGAGCACTGTCTCCTGAGGTCCTTGAGAGTTTAGAAGTAGATCCTGTTCCTTGATGGCTCTTCCCTYGCCTTGAAAAAGATTAGAAATAAAGACTGAGCAACTCTTAAATAATTSTGGAACTGTTGTTCACATGGTAATATCTATCATCCAAATATGATGGTATGTCCCCATGCTAATCTTAGTCTATATCTATACCTGTGATTTTACCCAGACTATCTACCATTTATCTGAGAACCTCTTAACTACATAATAATTTGAGTTTTAAGTCTTTGTGTGGTAATGAGATTAAAACTCAAAACCACAGTAAAGTCACACTGCAGCTCAAGCAAAATAATCACTAAATACACGTCCTATTATTCCCTTTGACAGGTCATTTAATAGAACTTTTAGGGAAAGAATCCTTTTACAAGCACATAAAACGAACTAAGAGATACATCCCTGAATCTCCTGGGCAAATACAGAAACCGAGTAACACAGATAAGACTTTTCTGTGGGAGTTTAAAAGTCATAATCTGCTAATGTGATTTCAAACTGTCAGAYGAAGTTTGGCGTGCCAGCGTTAGGCAAGCATGGTGGCCGTTGATTATGGTACGGCTAGGGCATGTGAGCTCATATGAAGGCGAATGATTTTTGTGCCTGATACAGAGGAACAAGAGCCAGGAGACAAAACTGGGCAGAAGGAGAGTGGGCACTGGTGACACCATCTTGGGGATGCAGTAGCAAGACCAAAAATACTCTCTTGGAGACTAAGGAAATTATGGCAAAAAGTTTTGCACACAGGTATTTGTTGGTCTCCAGAAAAATCTGTCTGCCTCTACAGCCTCATTATAAGTAAGGTATGTTTGTGTTCAGACTTTTCTTTGTAAAATGAGTCAATGCATTTCATATGTTCTTGCCTGGGTTCAGAAAGGGAAACTGTAAATAAGAGGCACCACGGCTTTCACTCGAACTCTGTGGTAACTCAAGAGCTAGAGGAAAAATTTTTAAGTGTTGCCGCTGTCGTCACAGCCCGGACAATGAGTCTGCAGGCAACCTAATTTTGCCTAAGAGAGTCTGCACACCCTTTGACTAGTATCTCGAAACCCAGATCTAGGAAGAAATTGCCTTCAGCACCTCGTCGTACTTCCAGGAAAGTAGCTTAGCAGAAAGTACCATGAAAATAATCTCTACCTGCAACTTGTAATTCATATTTACTTGGAAACACAGAAACAACACAGGAGGGGAATAATCACAGAGAAAAGATTATCTCAAGGTACACATTTCATCAACTAATTCCTTCCAGAAAGAGTGTGTTAGGTGCAAACAGCAGGGTGGAACAATGGGAAAACCGCAGTACAACATCTGTGCCTCATAAACAGTGAATTTATCCAGGGGCTACGAGGAGAATGGAGGGATGAGTTTAGCTGATGTAAAATAACTGCTGAGCTGAGCACAGCTCTTTGTGGCTCCTCTGCAGCGCCTGATTTGCGACAGTGATCTTTCATCCGAGCATGGATGTTATTCAGTCATGGCTGGTTAGTTCTGCARTGGACAAAATACTCTGCTAAAAGCAAACTCTTATCTATTCTTGCTGCCCTTTATTTATTTAGATGAATATATAGACAGGTTTTCCTCAGCTGTGTTCATTTACCTTTTATTTGTACAGTGTGGTCTTCCTGCGTTCATACCACTTGCCATTTAGCTCTTGCCTTTTTTAACATAATTAACTTCTAATTTAAAAATTTCAAACTTTTCAAATCAGACTCCCCCCCCCCCGTGTGGCTACCCAGTACATGTGCTTGCCTTTCTTACATTCCCAATTGTTAGTTTTCACACCTACTCTAGTATCTACAGCCCTCACGGTGACAGCATGAAGACAGAAATGATTCTAAGCTTTTTTTAACCAAAACGCATTGCCACACTTTAAACTGCTTTCAATTTGAATTAACTAAACAGAACTTGGCTTAGAGATTTCTACTAATGTCATCTAGATGACAAGTGAATTATCCTCTCTGAAATAATGTAATTCCTTTGTGAATCATTTTTTCAGTAAATAGCAGATTATGTTTTACCCTGTGTTATTCCTAGAAATCACATAGGGTAATGAACTGGGTTCTTTGGCATACCAAAAACTGCCTTGCGACTCTTGTGGGCATGGGTGAAATAGAAATGAAAGTGAGAAAACACTGTTTTAAGAATTTCAGAACAGAGCTCTTCAGACTGACCTTTGTCTTTGAGAAATAATAATAATAATGAAACAGTACTTTCAGTGAAACAGTACTCTTACYTTTATTCCAGAAGAGCCAATGAACAGAATCAATGATAAGCTTATAAGATGTATTTGTGTCTTTCAAGAGGTAGGCAGAAAGTATGTTGAGAAAAATCAGCTCGTCTTGAATAAAATCAAGATGGATTTTGTGAGAAGGTTTCTGAGCTTTAGGACAGTGAGGTTCTGGGARAGTCTTCCCATGTAAATTGTRTGTTTTGRGGGGGGAGAAGAGGGATTTTGTTATTTTCTTTCACATGAAAAGAAACGAGACGACATGCTCCAGAAGTGCACCTGCTGTGGCCTGATGAATAGCAGGCGTTCAGTCCATGACACCAGATTAGAGTTATCCCAAAGGAAATCCCTGAAATGCGTGTCTGGATCCTCAGCATTACGGTTCACTCTATAGATGCAATGGGAACTGGGCTGCATTGCTTGCTAGTGCAAATACACACAGTACAGGCAGAGGTACAATCAGGCAGCACTTACAGGGCCAGACCTTGGTCKAGTCATGCACTTCCAGTGACAATACCTACGCAGAGAAACTGAATTGCTGAGAAATARAGGAGCCCAGGAATATAAGCCCATATCTTAAAATGTGACTGGACTCATAAAAGGAATTGCTTATGTCATCTTATGTCAGTCAGGTTTCCAGATGGATAGAACTGGGTCCAAATGAATCTAAAGCTTTCCCTTTGTGTACTTAACTACCAAGCATAATTGCTTTGCAGTCTAAATTTGCAGCCCTACCTTTTTACTGTTGAGCACAGTATTCCAATGTAATTCTTTGTGAATGTTCCTCTCATGCTTTCATATTGAGATATCTGGACTTTCAGGCAGGTCTTTCAAAAAATCTAGTATTTCATAGCCTAGTTTTGTCCTAAACAGGTCAGTCTGTAGTCACAAAGTTTTAAGGTACAGACACATGCCCTGCTGCAGTGCAGCCCTGGGATGTGTAATTTATACAGCTGAGTTACTGCCCAGGTTTTCCACACATTGTTTGAGAAGAATTAGGGCCTTCAGAAGGGTTTACAGCCTGCAACCATCTACATGCAGAGCAGAAAGCTGTCAAAGGTGCCCTACAGGAAAAAGAGGAAAGTATGTTTTAAATCGTGTCTCTATCACTGATATGAATGTTGGCCTGCAACCAGGAGTAAAATCCTTGTGCAAAAATAGGAGTCACAGACTTAAACTCTCATCTCCATTAAACATCTAACCCTTCTGGTTTTTGGATGCTTAGAAATTGGCTGGAGGAGGAGGCGGTGAAAGGAGCGCTGTCCAATTTTTGCCTAATGATGGGACAACCTGCCTAGGAAGAGATAGACCAAGACTCCAGGTGACAAAAGGATTCAAAGCAACAGGAATTACATGCTAAAATAGTGACATGCAGACTGCCTGGGCCCTGGAAAGATGCCCTGGTTCAGGAGAGCAGAGATAGAGCAGATATGAAGTTTGTTGTGCTATCACACTGAGAAATATAGTCTCCTGGAAGAAGGAGGATTTGGGATTTGGGACATTTACCAACACTGTTTATACACTGGTCTCACAATTTCCTAATGAATGACCCATTGAATCTTGCAGAGCCTGATATTTATTCCTTCTGCTACTGCCTCCTCCTCCTCCTCCTAAACTGATCTTGAAATATAGCATTACTAAGATGTCTATCAGACAGAAATCTGCCTATCAGATATACTCCAACAAACAGATGTGATGTATGTTTTTCAGTTGAATTTTGCCATCTACCTCTGGCAAGTGAGGTTTGAAGAGACTTTCCAGGCATTTGGATGTGAGAGAAGAGAAGCAGGAAGGGGAAAAATAAAATGAAATAAAAAACTAAGAATGAAAAATTCTGCCAGATTTTAGCAATCTTCTACTTAAAAAAAAAATTTGTCTGCATTTAACTGACAGTATTTGCTGTAAAAATACCATTCTCTTGGTAACTTCTACCATTAATAATTGCTGTGGTGTATTCCTGAAGTGAAAACAACGCAAGCTTCATGGAAAGAACAATTGCTCTTTGTAGACAAAGGTTAAACCACCAGTGTGGAATTGCTTCCTACACAATGGGAGAAGTGAAAGGCTATAAAATATGCTTCCTGCCAACAAGACAGCTTTAAAGCTTCTTGGCTCTAAATGACTCCCATGAATTGATAGTTTGGGAGCGTGGCTTGTGCTTTGTAGGACTCAGTTCAGTTATAAAACAAGCAGATCCCTCTTATTTATGCAGAAAATCTGGAGAATGCAATTTTTCAAAACATTTCTGAATAAATGATGCCACACTTGCAGTACACTGAAGTTTGATTTTCACATGGTAGTAAATACTCACCCCAGAAGAGTATCCTTGTTTTGGTTTGTTTATATTTTAGAGCAGGTGGAAGGAGGAAAATTAGGTGAAAAAAAACTCTCAAATCAACAGACAAGCTGAAATGCTTTGAGCCTGAATAGAAAAGTTAAGGAATTGTAGTTGTCTAACTGCGATCATCTGCAATAAACAGGCCAACTTGTACTACATACCAATACTTTTACTGATGTTGTTGGAGTGTCTTCTGATTTACCCTGATCATACATTGCTGGTAGTTAGAAAACAGAAAAGAAGCAAACAAAAGAAAAAAGTTTCATGAGGAAATTTTAACCTAAATGTGTTTCTCATAATTGGAAATGAAACAATTTCTTCAAAAAACAGGAATATTGTTAAGTTAAGTTTTTAATTGAAACCAATCTGAAGTCATTCCTGAACAATTTTTTCTTCTACCAGCCTACTTTAATCTGGGGAAAATTCAGTCAACATATCCCAGAACTAGAGGATTGAATCCTTCAATTTTATGTCTTCTATGTCAAATATTACCATAGACTAACTATAGTGTCTATACACTTGATCCAAAAAAACCCACAAAAATCCACTGGAATTGCTAGTAATTTTGACTGGAAAATTAGTGGGTTCTCAGATCCTCATTTTCTGTCAACTTCTGCTGCTTCTGGATTGCAGGTACAGTGTGAAGAGAAAAGGTCTTTAACACAAACAAATATCTGAAGGATAACGTTCTTGGTTTCCTTGGGCAGGAAAAAACAAAATCACAACAGATTTGTCCTTTTAAAACAATGTTGGAAATGTTTGCTGTGAATTAAGGACTACAAACATCAGTGAGAAAATAATAAAGAATACCGCACTGACAAGCAAAGTGACCTAGATGTACTGTGCATCTGCAGAAARATACGGGCTTTAGAGCAGCCTGGAATATTATCTGGTTTTGTGCTTAAATCCTGCTACCCAGTGCATCATTGCAAATAAGAGTGAACAGTGAGAAACTGGATGGACTGTTGACTATTCTGTTCTTTATTTGCTTGATATAGCCCCATAAAACTATTTATTTAGTATGTTTATTATTGCTTAGATTAGGGTACCAATGCTGCCAAGTAGGTCCAAGTTTAATTGAGGACCCRCTGTACTAGGCATGTACACAGTAAATGACTGTGCTTGCCCTGAAGATTTTACTCTCTGAACAGAAAAATTTGGCAGAGCATGTGATATATATTTTACTCAGCTCATTTTCAGAACAGTGTGAAATGCACTTTACTGATGCAAATGGCATGTAAGGTAAGCCAAGGGAAAAAATTGTAATATTTGAGGGGCGGACAAAATAAATGTTTACTAAACTGATCCCCCACCAGTCTGGAGAAATAGCTCTCACCACTTCACTCTTTCTGAGGGTGGGGATGTCTCACTGAAGCCTGCCTTTGGGACTAATATGTTTTAGCAAGAACTGTGACTCAAAGAGCAGATTGTCTTTTTATTCTCCCTGTGTGTGCAGTGCTAAACATAATGAGGCTAAAACTGCTAAGTCACATCGTATAATTCACAGGAAATAAGAGTAATCAGGAGTGAATGCAAACCCAGTCAAAATGRAAGTGGGGGCTTCACCTTAGTAGTCCCAGCATTAAAAAAGAAGCCAAAGCCCTACCCTTCTGTATTAGTCTCTGCTCAATAAATCCCAGGATGATTAATGTAATGAAAGCTCTCCAAATTCTAAGTCACAGTGAAACTGAGTGCAGAAAGCATCTTACAAATAAAACTGGTTCATAAAACAGAATAATCAGACAGCTGAGAAAACATCCTGCAGTACAAGTTCATAGTGTTCTAGGACTTGATGCTATAAAAAGATCTGTATCGGTGAATCCCTACTTGTAGATAATTGGGGGGTTATAATACACACATTACACTAGACTTTTTTCTTTGAAATAGCAATTCTTGCTTGCTCTCCCCTGCAAAAGTTTTATTTTTCCTTTTGCGTTTATGAGGGAGTATTCTGTTGGATTTACGTCTAGGTTTGAAAATTTTCCAGTTCTTCAGTATTTAAGATGCATGTTTCTGTTACCCAAAAAAAAAAAAAAAAAGTACTAAAAGATATTTTAATGTGTTCATTAATACATGCATAGAAAGGACTCTGCATTAGGCAGAGTGTTGCCAGCGGGTCGAGGGAGATGATCCTTCCCCTCTACTCCGCACTGGTGAGGCCMCATCTGGAGTGCTGGGTCCAGTTCTGGGCTCCACAGCATGAGAGACATGGACCTGCTGGAGCAAGTTCAGCAGAGGGTCTTGGAGATCATGAAGGGACTGGAGCATCTCTCTTACGAGGAGAAACTGAGAGAGCTGGGACTGTTCAGCCTGGAGAAGGGAAGACTGAGGGGTGATCTTATCAACATGCCTAAATATCTGATGGGAGAGTGTAAGAAGGATGGGGCCAGGCTCTTCTCAGYGGTGCCCAGTGACAGGATGAGAGGCAATGGGCCCAAACTGAAACACAGGAAATTGCACCCGAATGTAAGAAGACACTTCTTCATTGTGAAGGTGGTTGAACAGTGGAAGTTCGTCTAGAGAGGCTGTGGAGTCTCCATCCTTGGAAATATTCAAAACCTGACTGGACATGATCCTGAGCAACATGTTCTAGGTGACCCTGCTTGAGCAGGGGTAGGGTTGGACCAGACCAACCTCAGCTAGCCTGTGATTCTGTGATTCTGTGACCTTGATTTGATTCTGATATCAAATTAMCAGATTATATCTTTACCGACTGTGTAGACCCTTCTGATCTGTCTCAAGGAAAGACTCTCAAAATCAAGACCAGTACATTTAACAGTCAATCCATAGCCTTGATTTATAGCAGAACATGAAAGGAACTTAAGTTCCGACAGAGAGAGCAWGATGAAAGAAGCGCTGTGTACAGATACTTGTTGCCTTTAGCTACCACAGTGAATCCTTTCTTCTAGCCTGATTGAAAACACACATTTGCCAGGATTATTCTGATTTTTTTTTTCATAAGTCCCAGCTGTGATTTCTTTTTGGATAATGAAATATGAAAATTATGGACAGAGATTCAGAGAGGCAGCATTCGCCAACAGATAAAAACAAGGAAAGAGAATTTGGAGGCATGCTCCAAATGTTGGTGCTGCCCTTGATGTCCATGAGACAGCAAATGAGTTTCTTTGCTTCTCTAGCTGTAGCTACACTACGTTCTGAGCAAGGGCATGAGCTCAGACTAAAGTTCAGACTTCACAAACRTGTTCAGGTCTGAAACTCATATCTTGAAACCAAGCAGCAATGTGCTGTTGTGTTATTTTTTTTGTCAAAGGAGCACCATACCCTTCCTAGAAGGGCCCTCATATTGTCTGTTGAAATGATCAACTGGATATGAAAGATGCTTAGCTTGGGCTGCCCATAAGACAGTGTGGACCCTGGTATATATCCTATAGAAAATAAACATATATGCATGTAGCTGGGGCAGAGAATATGCTGAGCTTCTTGGTTTACTCCCTGAAGACTGGGGCAGAGATTGTTTCTGTTTCTCCTTTCATCTGTGTTTTATGGAATGTGCCATCTAAATCTGCATACTTGCACAGTGCCTGGCAGATTAAGGATTTAATTGTAACTGTGGGCCTAGTGCCTCTGAATGATAACTACCTAAGTTGTACGGGTGCAGCAGTTGCTTGAATTCCTCGAATATCTTTTCAGCTAGAGAGTGAAAGATAAATAATTTCAGAAGCATCTGGTTGGAAATTATTTCTTACTGAGTTATAGATGAATGGAGTTCACTGCAGAAACCTGTTTGCTTACCTTTAGTCCCTCTTACCCTCATCCTTCCCAACAACTGAAAGTCTAATTATTTTGGGGTACCCTTGATATCCCTAAAGAAGATGTCCACAGGCCAGGTGGGCTTTGTATTACCCTCTAAATATTATCTTCTCTTTCTTCAGTGACAATAAAAAAGACAAATGAAATACCAGCCAGATGTGAAAGAACAACTAAGCAGATGAACCAATTTTAACTAAGTGAGGTGCAAAGATAGTTCTGTGGCGAGCAGATGACAATGTGGTGATCAAAAGTTTGGAGAAAGCTCTTCTTTGCCTTGATGCATAACAAGAAGAGAACCAYAGTAGTAATTAGGGCTTCAGTTACAGTAAGACAAGTGGCTTTTGTGATATCCAGTGCTGACATTATGATCTCCTTAGATGTCTMTATTCATCTGTGGCTTTTTGCAGACATCTTTGTTTAGTAGTTCCCTGGGCTGGAATGATCCATTTCTAGAGATGCCAAGCTATTGCCATTCCTTGGTGTTCTGCACCTATCTGGCTTCTCACCAAATCATGTGATAAYTGATGCCTAAAATTGCTACACAATCCTCACAGCCCTCCACTAAGTCAGGCAAGAATTATCATCCTAGCTGACAGACAGGGTAACGAATAGAGAAGAAGAGTGATGTGCACAGGATCTCCAACCCAACTGGTGTCAGAATTACGACTCAAACTAATTCATGTTGTTTCAAGCTGCAAAATCAATTCATAAGGCMGTAGCAACACAATGTCACAAAGGCTTGTCATTCCACACCATACCATAGCCGCAGGTTTGGCAATAGTTCAGTACTGCCACCTATGATACAGTAATGCTTGGATAACTCTGTATTTTGTTATAGAATTTCTAGTCTTTATAAAGAAGAAATGTCTCTYTCTGCTTTGTACTAGCTGGATTAAGGGACATTAAGGATAGCAGGGTCATTAAGGTTAATTATATTTTATATGTTTTCACTCCAGGCAATTTAATTTGGGGTTATTTAGAAGAAAAAGGAAAAGACAACAATCAGTCATGCYTCATGGTTAAGATTATTCAGCTTTTTATTCTGCATATTGAAAGCTCAGCTGGTCTGTGAAAAATCACATTTCTTTTTGACCCAAAGAAGATCATAAAGAAAACTCTGTCAGGTTAAACTGCTATTGTCCAATCACTGTCACAAGAATAAAGGAGGAGACAACCCAGGATAGCAGGATTTTCCACTATATTGCAATTTCTAATGCTGCTTTTGTCCAGATATATTCCATATGTATAAACCATTTAAATATGAAACTCAAAGGGATGCTGGACAGGAGAGGAGAAAAAGTATAAAGTGTGAGGGACATAAAAATCAAAAGCAATGCAGAAGGAGGCATATTTTATTAAAACAGCTGCAGAAAAGGAATTTTCTTTAAATTTAAATAATTGAACAATGTCTTTTACCATGAATGGAAGCAGATAGAGGATGCACAGAGCTGCCTTCCTCTGTAGTAAAGAGTTAACTTTGTCAAAGTTAATAYTTTGTGCTTTTCAGATTGGAGGGATGTAAAGTCAGAATGGGGAAGGATTGATAAATTTTATGCCAAATTAAGGATGACTCTAAAACCTAGTGACCTTTAAATGGAATGTGAAAATCAAGGATAATTGAGTGGCATGTCTACTAATTATATAAAGGAATTAATAATTCAGAAATAGAGAACTAGCTCTGACCTGGTCTACAACTTGAGGGGCATATATCCAATTTTCAGAATCCATCATTTGCCTTATGACCTCTCCTTGAGGTTTACAAAAGTTCAGTCTAAGATATACGGGACAAATTTAAGTGCTGGAAAATATGGCAAAGGTCAACTTGTAATTGGTGTTCCTATAAGACAGAGAAGTTCAGAGCTATGTCACAGCACCAACGGACAYGGTGTAATTGGAGAAGAGGAGATAACTGCTTCAGCTGCACATTTGGAGGTACCGTGACTACAGAACAATGGGGCAAGAAGACATCTCATCCTRGTGACTGTCCACTGTTGCTGTTTACTTGTTAACACTGGTCCAGATTTCTGTGTACAGGTGAGCACAAAGAGGAGATAAAGGTCTGTCGTCGGGTGAGGATTCAACTCTGAGCAGATTTCTGCCTCTATTGTAGATGCAGACACCCAAGGCCATACAGCGAAATGGTCGTATCAGTGCACAATTAATTTGGTCTTACTGTTGGTGCAGAAATAGTTCAGATTATTGATCCATAACAGTGCAAATTTATCTCTATTACTGTAAAAAAACACTTGAGGTGATCAGTGCTTTGAAGATATTTAACTGTGGATGAGATTAGTCTTATTCCAGTTGCAGAGACCATCTAGGGACCTTGTTAACATGCATAGAGATTTGTCTGAGGCATGCAGGACTGCAGAAAACAGTAACCTTGCCCTGAATTTTCCATTTCAGACATATAGTATTTTGCTTGTCTTCTGTGTATTAGTGTGGGGATTGAATAAAATGGTTTGCRAATGTCAAAGCAAGTTCACTCTTTATTTTAACTAACTTTACTGAATAATGTATTATGCCTGGTTCTGCTTTTCATGATCTACATATCCTTGGGAAAAGTCAGACAAGGTGTTACAGTCATGCTTAATACAAAGCATGAGCTTAAAAACTTTTTATGCCAATGATATCATGTCTTGAAAGCTAAAAGATGCTTTTTGAGTGGAGCATTTCTCCAAGAAAGAGAACTTTTCACATGTAGCAGTGAAGAGATCTGCCTAGCAAAATGTCTTTGTGAGGTAGGTATCTGAGCTGCCGTCATGGTCTGTGAAGATCTATTCAGTACAGTCAACGGATTTTAGAGAAGTGTTCTGGACAACGTGACACCTCCTTTTGATCAGCTGAACTGTTGTTTAGACTCGGTTGCCTGTGCTGACTAGATGGACGTGGACTATAATGAGAGTTTAGACACTGAAGCTGCGTGCAGACATGTGCACGGGGACACCCACATTTAGATGTTTTAATCTGAAAGCTGAATTCCATCCATGATGTGCCTATGCCTTAATTTACCCATCTGAGAAAGTAATCAACATAATTACTCTTCCTCACACACACCCAAGAAAGAGGTGGAAAGGAATGTCTATGTTCTCTGAGAAAGGAGTTAGGTAACAATAATATTTACAAACATATACACAATCTAACTATATATTAATTAAAATCGCAACAATTTCTACCAATCCAAAACTACCAACAGRTCACATACACATGGCAAAAAATCTGAAGAATAAAGTGCTTGGGTGTCTCAATAGAATTTTTCATGCATTTTAACATGGCAGATCCCGCTGGGCTCATACGAAGCAGCTTGCATACTCCAGGAAGGTGATAAGTTGCAGAAAAGCACCTCAGTATGAAATGCTGTGCAAAACTCAATACTGTAATTTGATCCCTGTACCCAAAGTACAAGGAATCAATATGCACACTGTATAGAAAAGTTACAAGTCTCTTTCATCTAATGCTAGTAAACCTTTTTCTATATAAAAGCAAAAGAACACACAGCACCAGAGAGCTCTAATGAATATCTATAGAGTGTGGCTGTCTTTTGTTATCAGCTGCTGTCACAGAGGACTGTAATTTTTTTTTTTTCTCTCTCCAAGGCCCAGAAGTCATATTTCAGATTCGAGTTTCTTTTATCTTTAAGCTTCCAAGTAGATATATTTGATTCATAAATTTATTCAGAAAAGACTTTTGTTGGCTCATGCTTCAGTGGCAGTATGTGTTATTCGTTCAGCAGGAACAAATAGTTCTCACAGACTGCGATTCAATAACTCTCCATAAGGACTTTACAGAAAAATATTGAAGATAGACTGAGGAATTGCTGGAACTGGGGTGGGATTAGTCTGCCTCTGCTCATATACAGCATTTTGTTGCTCTAAATGCTACATGCATGCAGTAGATGTGAAACAGGCAAAAGAACACTAAAGAAAAGAGGGCTGGCAGAAATAAATCTGGTGTAATGAGATTCACAACGGTTGTATGACTACGCCACCGGGGACGTATTGCTGTGTTATTGCTGCCCTCTGTCCTCGCTCTGATTTTGAATGAGACAGATCAGCTTGTTGTAAATGGTAGGTTAGATTCACTGATAAGCCTCTGCTTTGGGCCTTCTCAGCTAGTTCCAAAGACATTTTAATTGGTGGATTAAAACTGGTTAATGGTTATTCTGGTGGGAGCAAGTACTAGCAGTGGGTCAAACAGGGGGATTTATCTGATACAGTAAGCACGCACCATGCATGGTCAGGGCAGATAAAGGCATTTAAATGCCTTGTTCTATGTCCCAGTGGAGATGGCCCCAAACCTCCCTCCCTCCGAATTTTACTGACCCCCTGGAATACACAGATCAAGTGCAAGTTGGGATGCCACACACCAGCATTTCCTCTTTT
This sequence comes from Apteryx rowi, assembly GCF_003343035.1. NCBI lineage: Eukaryota > Metazoa > Chordata > Aves > Apterygiformes > Apterygidae > Apteryx > Apteryx rowi. The sequence continues at coordinate 3,882,612 of NW_020449974.1, forward strand.
TGGAACAACTGAAGCACATGTCCTTATATAGGAAAAAAAACCCTGTTTTTGTAGTCACTTGGTGGGTGCTGCTCTCTGGAAGAGTGTGTGCTGACTTCACCCCTGAAGAAGTATGATTATGTAGCAGGACCAGATCTCTTCTTCGCCACAACCTTTTGCTGAAGCGGTGAGATTTCATGCTGCCAGGACGGTGGCAGAAAGCTATGCTTTCAGAGCTGCTTGTTCGCTTCTTTGCATATTTCACAAGCTGGTTRCGTACAGGTCTCTCCGCTTTTTCGTGTAGCTTAAACTTTCAGACTCAGGAACGTGGAGCTGAATTTCTCCTGAAGCAAATGGCAATGGTCAAAATGCAGCAGAGCATCAATTATCAGGTGCTTATCCTCTAAAGAATGAAACCTCTCCAGCTATGGATAACGCACACAATGCCCTTATCACTTAAACCATCTGTTGCTGCTGCAATACTGCCTACATTTTAGGCAAGGATTTAAAACAGCTGTGTGACTAAGCTACTGATTAGGTCTTTTCCTACAACTCAAGAACAGTGCCTTGATCTCTGTCTCAGATTCAGTTCCTCCTTGCCGTAGAGACCTCTGACAGGATATGTGYAGACAATGTTAAATTTACACATAACGTTTGAGTTGCTTGTCCTTGGATCCAGAAATTACAGTGTAGTTCCTAGCAGTGACAAGGTATCACCATGAATTATGAGACATTTCTTGCCGTTCTTGGATGGTTGCTTAGCTTTACTTATTTGTATTGGATTGTATTTGTATTGAATTTTTCTGAAGTCTGTACTCAAACATGTTTGAGGAACCAAAAACCCAGCTGAAAATCTGTCTGGTAAAGAATGATATAGAACTGGAAATCAGGTAACCAAATCAATATGTCAGAATTTAGATGTACTAGATGAAAAAAAGAGTTCTGCCTGTTCTACTTTTGGGATCCATAATTTGACATTAGCAGAGAGAACTGGTGACTGGAAGAGGTAAGATTTGAAAGTTAAGGTATCTTCTGTGGTAGCGTATCATGACATTTTCCTAAGGGATGAATTGTTCAGGTCTCGTCAGAAGGGASACCCAGACATTACAGCTGGTATTACTGTCTCTGTGTTAGTCTGGAATCACCRAAAATAGAAAACTAGAATGGGAGTGAACTCAAGAGTTCATCTGGTCTATATGCCCGCCTCAAGGTATGTCTGACAGAGATCTGCCTAAATCTCTGACAGAGCTTTGCCTAACATCTTGCTCAAAAGTTCCAGGTTTAAGTTGCCACAGTTCTCTCAACAGCTTACTTCATTGATTAACTTTTGCTAATATCAAAGGTTTTCCTAATATTTAATTGAAATCTGCTATTTTGCAAATAAAGCTTGTTACTTTTTTGTCTTATCCGGAGTGGATATAGCGAATCATTTATCCTCCCCCCCCCCCCGCTTAAAGATGTTTATCAAGAACAAGAAAGGAAATGCACGCCTTAGCTCCCGCTTGGCACTCACTCTCAAATTCCCTTTTTTTTCCCTTCCCACAAGGCTTCTCTTTTATTTCTTCCCTTTCTTCTGTTTCCCTTGGGGAATGAGTACATCAGTCTTAAAAGCATTACCATGAGATGTACTTAATGAATGCTCGGAAAGTGGTTTCTACTATTTATCTTTTTTTTCTATTATCTTTTTTTTCCCCTCCAAAGAAATATTGAGCATATTTTGGCACAAGAGTAATGCTGACTATTTGGTGAGATTTTCACTGAGGCAAACAAGAAGAAAACAATCTCTTGAATTTCATTAGCTCGGTTCCCATTGGCTCCTCAGGATAGTTTCAAAACCTGGAAGGTCACTGGATTCAAAAATTCCCATTTCAGAAATGATATTGCAGAACCTGTCATTTTGCCAGCGTTTGGGAGATGATCCCACCTCAGGCAAAAAAGAACCARTTACATCTCTCCACAAACACGTAGCATGTGCTCTTAAAGGCTTAGGAATTTTTKGGGGTATGCCTTCCCCGTGGATTTTTTCTACCTGGTCCTTCACACAGTCCCAGAAAGAATTACACCACATATTGCGGCATGATGACTGCAGTCCTCAGAGTGGAATAATCCCCCTTTTTTCTAATGAGATATTGAAATTTCTCAAGGGAATATTAATATGAAAGGTCCAAGAGGTCCATCTGAGGTACAACAGACTGAAATGGCTTTGCCTGAACTATTTATTCAAACTATTTATCCAATCCAAGGAAGCTCTTGCTGCATTGGTTACACTGGCTGCCCATTCCAAATATTAATAGTAGAATTTACAGCAATTGTTGCCACCACTACCAATAATTATAGAAGCCATTGCAAAAAAAAACAATAATGATAATAATTAATATTCAAGTAGCTCAGAGGAATACACTTTTTTTTTTTTTTTTTTTTTGCCATGTGCACAAAGAACAAAAAATGACAACAGTCTTTGTTTTGAATAGAAACTGAGATTTAGGAAAACAATTGAGAGATCTGTCCAAACTGGCAATGTGTACAGCTTGTTATGTAGCACATACCCTTAAGCAACTATCTCTTCAATGATGGAAAAAAYCGTTTGGTTTATATATTAACAATGATGTAACTCTTATCAGAAAAAAAAAAAATTGCTTTATTGCAGTGAATTTCACTGAATGGGAACCACAGAGTCTCTCTGACTCCAGGGTATTTATAGATGCTTTGAGAAACTAGCTATTGATTAGTTTATTGAAGAAGTGTTACTGAAAGTTTGTGTTTTATTTACCAATTTAATTTTTTACTCTCAGCAAACAGAAAACATTTTTGTAAGTTATCCTTAAAGTGGTGCCTTTAGAGGCCATGAGAACTAATGGCTGAGGAAGGCAACCCTAAAAGGACCTCACTGCGCAGGTAATAAAATGCCTTCAGATATTAAAATTGTCACAGTGATAATTAGCATGATAAAATGTTTTAGTGAACTGGGGAAAAAAAGAATAGCTGTGCTACAAAATACTGTTACAACATGATGGATATTGCCGATACTGTCAAGGATTTGTTTTATAATAGTGATTTGTGTATCTTCTTTCATTAGCAGAAAATAAATAGTGGTTTAAAATGACAGATGCTCTCCAGTAGTTTCATATAAGGCAGCATCCAGCTAAAAGGGATAAATTTATTTTTGAGCTAACTTCTTGAAGTAGACTGAAAAATAAGGGTGACTGGTGTGGTTAAAACCCCAGGGACAAGCTCTTAGAGGTCTGTTTCAAAGTGTGGCTCCTGCACAGACTTCCTATGTGACACTGGTAAGTCTTTTCTTCCTGACATTTCTTTTCTCTCTGTGTTGCTCTACTATGTGAAAAGAATATTTTATCCYTCCACTGCTTGTCCATATGGTCTGTAAATTTACTGAAGCTGGGCTGCCTCTGATCATGCAAGTTCAACGTTTAAGATRACAGGGTTAATAGCCATAATTATGTGCACACATTCAACTGTGCAAAAGGAATATTTTTCAGGTTGTGAATATCAGCATTCAAAAGCAAGCTCTGCTGGTATCATTTTGTTCTTCATGGTGTGTAAGTATAACGCTTTGTCTTTAGCGCGTGCTCACTGGCTGTTTACCGCACGGGGGTCATCTTCAAATGATCTGAATCTTCAAATTATTCCTGGGAATAATTTCCACCACAAGGTGCACTTAATAACAGTCTTGTGCTTGTGCTCCTGGGCCTAGAGAGCAATGAGGTCTTAACAGATGAGTGTGTTTTATCTGACCACGTGCAGATGTGKGTCTAAATGCATGCATCCTTGGCTCCGTTTACGGTCAGCGGAGGGAAATAAACCCTTTTAGAGTGCAGATCATCTCTCCTAAAAATACATGTTTATAATAGCACCCTATTCCTCTCTTTTCAAAAAGAAAAACCTTGAGTGCCTAGTTCAAACATAGATTTGAGCTGAGTACAATACATACGGGATTGTATGTCTTGTAGCCAGGTGAATGCTATACCAAGGGGCAACTGCAGGCCTGTGTCCCCGGACCACAAGGCAAGAAGCGTGCTGAATTTGGGGGTYGTCCTCAGCCCTCCCAAGTCAATGGCATCACAGAAAACCCCGAATCTTTGACTTTAATTGGCTTTGGATCAGGCCTTCTTTAGTCAGGTGGTCTTGAGCTGGCTCTGACCCTTGTATTATTAAGACAAGATGATACAGCCTTTAAATTTAAAGCCTATGAAAAACTGCATGTAAGCTTTGTGTAGCTAAATAGCTTGCTGGAAGCTAAAGATGTAATTTTTGCTAGAAGAGTATAAAAAATATACATCAGACTGCACATTATTCATGAAAAAATCGAGGGAACTTTTTGACATAAATAGATTTTTGCAATAATATTTATAATAAATGTATTCTAGAGAGCTGAGATTTTACCATGTTTACTGAAAAGGGATTTTTCTCCCTTTTGGCAAAAGTAAAAGCATCGCTGAAGTTCCAGAAATTAATTGCAAGTCTGACTTAAACTGCAGAGCTAGAAACAGTCATAAACAACTGTACCTTAGAAATAAATTTAAATTAAGTTTGGAAAAATCATAAATGCATTTGTATAAAAAATTAAAAAAAGATTAAGAAATTGTTGCTGGAAATATATTAATCAAGACAAAAAATAAAAAGACCTACAGTAGCAGACTAGAGAACGTGATCTGGAGGGAAAAACGACAGGGATATCACCTAGGTCATAATATTAATCTAGATAATGGTGAATTCAGAAAGTTAAAAGAGGAACCTTGAATGTGATCTGTACTTAATTCAAAACCATTGAAGCAAGTGAAATGCATGGGTAATGTAGCAGTAATGATGTCTGGAATGTGCAAAGACACTAATTGCAGTATTCTTTGTTAATTAAAGAACCTATAATTATAGCACAAGGATGTTGAAAAGTATCTCGTTACAGCACTAAGACAATGTCATGTAAATTACTTCTTCCATGCACACAAAGGTGGGGCTTCATTTCCACATACATCAATCATGAGTGTCAGGCCCTTTCCTAATTAAACAAATAGACGTATAAACTGGTGATCAAAAGAATTTATACAGAGGAAGACGGGAACAGACTTTGTCACTTTTCCGGTTCCTTGAGATCGCTATACTATTTGAGATAAAAGAGCGACTCTGCTGGCCCAGACCCACTGACACATGCCTGCAGCTTTTGTTTCCTTCCACATATAACTTTCGTTCGTATCTGAATAGCAGTAGAAAAAGCATCAGGAACTAATACCAGGCCTTGCACATTTTCATTCRTTTTCTCACTGTTTCTTCCTCAAGATCCTTTTCTTAACCTTGTGATTCATGCCTCCAGTCCCTCTCTGCTATAATTTTCAACTGATGTCTTCAATGTTGCTGGAATCAAATCGACTTCTTTTTGTTATTTGCTGCTAATATCAGCAGAATCACCTAGAAAAGCTAAGTTCAGGAAAACGTTTTCATTCTTACTTTCACATGAGACTCTGTGTTTAGATCAGGGCATTGATTCTATGTGATTGATGTGAGATATACTCAGATTGCTTATAATTAGGTGGCGGAAGCCAGGTGATGTAAAGGTCAGTTGTGGGACTAGCATTAGTGCCATTGTCTTCCTTGGTCTGAGTGACAAACAATTATCCACATGCTAGGATTTAATTGGATTGATATCTAGTGTTCTAGCACTGACAGTTGCCCTCAGGATGAACATTTTTTGATATATGCAATTAGATGCCATCATGAGATTGTTGATGATTAATGTCAGCTCTTCAGATCTGTCATCCAGAAAAGGAAATAAAGGCAGAGACTAGTGTTCAGTCCTGAAAAGATAATGATGACCCTGGAGCCTTGGATGTGGCTCTTCAACAAAAGCATAGTTTTCTGAACTATCTCAGGGTGCTGCAGGTTTAAAAGAAGCTCATTATTCAGAGTACGATCAGGTCTCCATCTGTTACGTTAGTAACCTCACTAGGAAACACCTAACTCCTTTTGAAAAAGGTGTCAAAGGAACGAAAAAGAAGTAAATGAGCACTTAATTGGACACATGAGAGTCACTTATCAGCTTAGCAATGAAAGAAGAATAATTGTATCCAGCAAAAGAAATGCTACACATATCCATAGTTTGAATGAGATGGTTTATGGCAATGGTGGATATCATTAATGATGTGCAATCACAGTGCGGCAAGCAGTTGATTACCTTGGTCAGGAACATAATCTGCCCCACAGAACAATCAGCTGTAATCATTTAAAGGAGTCAATCTAGAGACTTTATTTTAGAAAAATCTCAGAGATGGCCTTGGACATGGCCTTTAGGGAAAYATTTGCCTATGTGATGCTAAAAGGTGAGAGCTGTTGTTTTATCTCTTGGTCTGAGAACACAGCATGGAGATTGTCTTTTTCTTTGGTATCTGGCATTTACTGAGTGCAAATTTTCATTTTGTTGTCATTGAAAAGAGAGGATGCGTACCAATAAACTGCGTAATTTCCAGGAGATGCCTTCTCCTCCCACACCATTCTCTGGGAGACAGCCACAGCAACAGATGTCTGTCAGGTTTTCTGCAAACGCAGGAAAACACATTGAGCTGTATAGTTTGCATTTACTTCTGACATTGTTATTTTCTTCTCCTCCAGAGAAAAGTTGGAAGTATTCCATGAATCAGATTTGACCTTCCAGTTGCCCAGTAGACATACGTCATTAAAATCTTTTGGTACCAAGTTCCATGTTTCCACTTCAGCATTCTGAGACTGTGTTCATGCAGCTGTTCATCCTTCCTTTTAATAATAATCTAAATATACTGGATTTCTGTGTTCTTCACTATAGCCTCCAACCCTTCCATTTATTCTCGGGGCTCTTCTGTGGGTCCCCCTCAATTTTTCAGTATTTTTGTTTTTCAGGTTTGGTTCAAGAATGGAAACCAGAATTCCAGCAACATTCTTGTTAATAGAAGCTGGAGGAAGCATCATCTTTCTCTTTTTCTACTCAATAGGCCCTTTTTTGTGAAACCAAAGTTTMTATTAACCCATTTGATTTCTAGTGCCCTGGAAGTTCATGTTTATCTGACTATTTGCAATGATCCTTAATTCTTTTTCAGAATAACTTTTCTCAGGGATAAACTTACTTATCCTGTAGCAAAGGCTAACCAAACATGTGATCAAGTGACTTTACACTGGGCTGTATTAAAATATATATTACTTGCCTGCCTGCTGATACTGGTATCTCCATAGAAGTGATCTGTCTCTTCATTATTTATCATTTCTTCTAAATATCTGCATCAGAGTTCAAAATTTAGTACCAATGATCATAGAATCAYACATTTAGATAACTGTTGTAGATCACTGATAATGGTATAACATACCCGCAAGAACTGGTATCTTTGGGACCAAATGAAACAAGCACTATGGATGAGTCCTCTTTCACACTATGCAACTTAAAGGCTAATTAATTTTGGATTCATTACGGGTTTGCTGTTATGGCTTTGAAGCTTTTGAATATTCTATCTATTTTTTATTTATATTTTAATTGTATGTTACGAAGTCAAACGTCTAACAGAAGTGTTTTACAATGCTGCTRTTGACTTTATTAGACAAACTTTTTAATATTGCTGGTCAAGATASAAAGTTAGCTTGAAAAGATCTTTGTTTGTGTGTTGATTGACAGTAATTATTTTACCCTCCTTTATTTTTTTATTAATTGAATCTCTTATCAGCTGCTCCATTATTTTGTCCAGGATCAATTTCAAGCTGACAAGAATATAATTGCCTGGGTCCTTCCATTATCCTTTTACAAATGTTGGTACATTCATTTTTTTTCTAGTTTAGAACTCTATCGCCATGTCAAGAAAAAAGTTTGACTCCTACAACTATTCTTTTGTGTCACTACTTGATACATCATGTAAGAGAGACACCAAAGGTCATAGTCACTACTGGGATAGGTAAACAAAGTTATGTTCAATTTGTGAGTTAGAGTAAGCCCCGTGGCTTTGACAAAAGTGAAACAAGGCAAGTTTTGTATATTCCACACCATCATTTCTTGTTACATCAAGTGGAATCATGAAGCAAATTTTTATACACAGTCACTCAAAAAATTTCAAGGCGTGCTTTATGCCAAAATGTCCAACAAATTATTGTAAAATGCAAATAATGGAGAACTAACAATCAAAGAATTAGGTGAAGTAAATTACTCACAAACAAAATATCAGACTGAATTATGATCCAATGAAATGTTTGAGCTCTTACCCATCACAAATATATATAGGAAGAGATAAATTTCAATTGTGCACCATCTTCAACTGAAAAAGAAAACCAAAATTTGTTAAATAGGCTATTTGCAATGAGCAGTTTTCCCCACAGTACTCTAACCCRTCATGAGTAGGCTCATTTATGTTATTCAGTGATCACTCTAAGCCAAGAAGRCTGAAAGAAATATGCCTCATTGATTGTCTACATTCTAATTAATCATCACTGTGTGAYGTAATCCCATTGGCGTAACATAACATCTGGTGTTATCCTTCTTCTTCTTGGGCCTCTTAAAGGTACCAGTTTTTACAACTGACTTCACTGAAAGGATTTGACTAGGTTATGACTCCTTTTAGGGTTAGAGATGGACAACTCTCCGTATTATCTAAGTCCAGTTTGACATACATGAAGTACTGATGAAGTACATGAAGCTGATGATGGTACTGGAGGTATAACATGATACGCCATACAGAAAAAGTTACCATGAGTGCTGCGTCGTTTACTTTTCCCTCTGTGTGTATAAGAGGAAGCCAAGGACAGTCACATTCTCATGTGTAAAAAATAATTTACTGTACAATATCACTCCTAGGAAATAGTATATCTAAATCATATAACAGATGTCCTGGAAATTTTTCAGACATCATTTAGTCTGCAACATGTTTATTCAGCATTCTGTTGCACAGAGTATTAGAGAAAGAGATCTAATATTCCCTGATAAAAATGGACAAAAAAAAAGAGACAAATTGTTTTACTACCATTCGAAACCAAAGCAAAGTTCAGACTCTTTTTTCTAAAGAAAATATGGCTCTTCAAATTTAAAATAAATTAACATTTTTATTTTAACTTTTTATTGTTTTTTTATTTGTTTTTTAAAATGGGATAGATGCAGCAGATACAGGAATGATAATCTGTAGTTAACAATCTCATTATTTATTGATTGCATCTGTAAAGATATTCTGTATAACATATACATAGTGGCCAAGCAATTTGCCTGCACAATTATTTATWTATGGAGTCAGCATAGCTGGCCCGTAAGTATGCAGCATAATGGTTCCCCTTCTTAATGTCATGTTACTTGGAAAATGCATTACTGTGTAAACAATGTTGCACATAATTAGCTTGACTATGTTCCTCAGGTTGCTTATAGCATATCCATATCACAGCTGTAGACTCAATGCAGACTGAGATGCCTATGGAGAGAGGTGTCAGAAGAGAGATGCAGTGTAGAGACACCAGCTATGTCTCTCCTGCCCAAAGCTACTCATAGCAATAGTCATGCTATGCTGTGCCTGACTGAGTAGGCTGTATAGCAGGGCAGTATATAATAGCAAGGTGGTTTTCTTGCAGTCTGGCCTGGGCTGGTAAGGGTGTACTGTGCTGTRTGGGCTGAGCTGGTCCAGAGTTTCTCAGCAGTGGTGGAACCTCATCCATCCAGATGGGACAAGTCCTACCACAAGAAGTGGAGGGGGAAAGAGGAAAATCAGAAGCAGAAGTCTGGGGAGGCAGCTTTGTAGCTGCCGCTCGTGCTGAAGGGTTGTGAGACAGCAGGAGAAAGATGATGAATGCTACTTCTGAGAAGGTCTGTAACTTTCCACCCCACCCCAGCCCACTACGGTTGTGCTGAGTATCTGCAGGTTTTTTAAGGATTTGGGCATTTCTCTTCAGCTTGGTGTTAACTGTAATATATAGCCAAAATCATTTCTTTTTCACCCAGTTTTACGTGAAGATACATGTTGCCACTGCTAAGGAAACTACTTTCATAGCTGGAGACAAGACAGAAGACCTATTTTCTTTTATAAATTCCTTGTATCTAAAGAAGTTCCAGGTTTCTGAGATTGTTTCTGTATATATCTATAGCTTACTCCCACAAAAGTTATTTGCAGTACAGAAGCTTCTGATTTCAAAATATATTATTATTCTACTAGACAGGCATTTCCCAGCCAAGAAAGTTAACTCCATTGGTGAGGCCTGAAAATGCTTCAGGTGAGGCACGGGGCTCAGTGGGACACTGCAGCTCCAGTCATGCTTTCTAGACCTTTCCACCTCACTGGAGAAGGCAGAAGGAATAAAAATGGAGAGAAGAAAGGGAAAAGGCTGCTCTCTGGTTTCGTTTCCCACTTCCCATCAGTAACTTCAGTATGACTAGGTGCATGCTGTGGGCCAGTTCCACCAATGCCAACTCTGAAAATTCTTCCCTTTTTTTTCTCTCATGAGCAATGAAGAAAGGAAAATAAGAACAGCAGTAGCACTTGTGAACAGARTGGTCTGATTAACATGCCAGTTCCTCCATGCAGCCTTCTGCCCCTGACTTCTCCAGAATCCCAGGATCAGTCCTTCACCTCCAGGATACCCACCACAATGTCTTCTCTTTTGTAGGCTCCTCCTGCAAAAAGCCACTTTAAACAGAGTGTTTTTGAAGGAGTTGGATATACAGAAATAAAAGTAGGAGTCTAKGGGGAGGAAGCAGTAAAACAGGCACCCAGCAAGAAGGAAAGGAAGGTTTGGTGCATATAAGTAAGACAAGAAGGAAGTCAGAGAATCATTTTTCTTTCCAGAAAATACAGAAATGCATACAGATCTACATAATTTGTATCATCAAAGAATCTGGCCTATTAATAATGAGATCTATGTGCATAAGGTACCTGATTTGCCCTGAATATTTATAGTGAGACAAGATGTTCTCACCCATTCTTAGATATTGGTGGGGAAAAAAAAAACACCCTCAAGGGGAAAAGAAAGAATTATGAAATCAAGTTGTGTAATTATACATAATCAGATCATTTTGGCTCCAGGGCAGATACACTGATTCACACTAGTTCAGGGCCTATCCACTAATTTTTATGTTAACTTGTCTAACTCAGACCACATGGATTTTTTGCAACACTTGTCAGCATTTCAAGGTGTTTGCATGAATTTTAATGCTCATGAAAGTTAGGTATTGATAATAATGGCTAGAACTAGCTACGCTGTGGGAGGTAGCTTTGATACCTTTGAGTCACAATTCTGCTTACGCACATCAGTCATCTGAAGTGACTCCTTCTTAGTCATTATTTCACATACTTTTGGTGATACAATGACAGCTGTATTGACAATGCATATCTGAAGCTTTCTGTCATCTTTATATTGTACATGTTCCACTCCCAGCTCACTTATTTCTCATAACCTGCTTTCAACATGTGTGCACAAGAGGGAAATACAAACTTTTCACAACAGTAAAACACATATACCTTTAGTCACCAGCATAAAGTATGACATAAAAAAAGTCTATATATACTAGCAGATTAACTTTCACCTTCATGACCAAGAAGATCTGCGTAGTAATATCACTCTTCTCAATAGTTTTTTTTTTTTTTCACATATTTATTCTTAATATTCCTTCTAGTCATTCCTTGTTTCTGCTTCCACCACTCATAGGCTGGTTCCACCTTTTCCCATCCCCAACCCTAACAATGGAACAGGATCCTGCTGCTTGATCTTTTCCTCCTCGAAACTAATTATGAAAAATTAATGTGTCAGATCAGCTAAAGAAATGATATAGAATAAATAATAGTTCAGACCTAGATATGTTTTTCTCTCTCTTGGAAACAAACATTTTAGATCTGTTAGGTATCTCTGACACACACAGGTAAATAACATGAATTACAGCCTGAAAGTCATAAAATGGAGGAAACTCGCTATTTGCCTGATAGCTAATGCTTGAGTGACTCTCTTCACATATAGGAGACTAAGCTTTAGTAACTTGTTCTGTCTCAGTGACTCAGATCCACACTCCTGTGTCATATGGGAGGGTTATAATCACTTTTTTTTTTTTTCCTGTGTCCTGCAAGTTCAGTTCTACTGATAGTGAAAAGGTCTAACGTATGGCATTACACCATATGTGGCATKCTGAAACAACTTGCTCAGCCTAAAACATGCTCCTAATAGATCCTTAGAAAATAAGATGACAAGAAACAGAATGAAAAAAATTATTCTGAAGCACTTATGAGCACTGTCCATTAGTGTCAGCCAGGAGAACAAAGTGGTGGTGTAAAGATCATGCCTTGAACAACCAACCTAAGCATGGGAATCTTTGTTGTCTAACACCTGTGTAGCAAATTAAGTTATGTAGTAGAGGAAAAGCTCTTTATTTTTTCTGGGAATAACAGGTATGTGGTATTTCAGAACTCATTAATAAATAAGGAAAGAGCCCTCTCTGTGTCTCTTGCCCAGAGAGGTTGTGGAGTCTCGTTCTCTGGAGATATTCAAAACATGCCTGGATGCAATCCTGTGCAATGTGCTCTAGGTGACCCTGCTTGAGCAGGGGGGTTGGACTAGATGATCTCCAGAGGTCCCTTCCAACCTCAGCGATTCTGTGATTCTGTGATTCTGTGATTCTTCACTCTCAAAAAAAGAAAGAAAAAAAAATCATAACACCAGCAATGAAGATAATGTTAATGTCATAATCCTGATGGATAGGATGGGGAGACAGTTGCTGAAGAAGTAAGAGATCTTTATTTGAATTTGGATCAGGCCAGACAGACCAGCTTTGAATCTGGATTTCCTAATTATCAGATGATGTCCAATATTGAATCAAGTGCCCCTGCTTCTTCTTCAGTTTTGTATCTGACCCCTTAAATATTGAGGCGAATCCAGCAGAGCTGGTTGCATTCTCAAATAATTTCAAGGTAATCAACAAACAAGCATAATAAAACATTGTGCCCAGCTCTACATAGATATAGTTTATTTTACAAATCTTGCCAATTTCTGTTTCCTAAACTGAAATCTGTCAGTTCCCAATGCCTGAACCATTGTTCTAAACCTGCTCTTCACMGTGCTAGACTACCAATAGTTCAAGCCAGAGACCAGATCTCAAAATACATCACCACAGCATATATATTTGCAGCAACACGTAGAAGTTTATTTTATGGGTAGGCTGCTCTTACAGGATGAGAACTTCAGCTCATTCACATCAAGTTAATGCCATCGACTTCAGTGCAACTGTTTTAATATATACTATAGATCCCTTCTCTTAGATCTGAGCATGAGGTAGTCCACAGCTGCAACAGAAAACAACCGGTGAAGAGAGGTGAACTACAAGGTGTCCACTGCTCTGCAGTTGTCACGTGSAGAGAAGAAATCTACCTGATGCCGGAAATGGTGCTGCTTCATTACCGTCTTGTTCTGCAGGCTAACATACTGTGTGCAAACGTGATTTCATTACTCTTTTCCTCCTTGCTTGCCAGTGAGCAACTGTCCCAAAGTGTGTATTTTTGAAAGGCTTCATCATCAATGCGGGTAGCTTTTGCACTTCCAGATCAATCGCGTGTGGTATGTTACCTCTGCACCTAGCTCTGATAAGAAGACCTTTTGGGTTAGGATCATCCTTTCTTTTATGGACTCTATAAGGTTAATTGCTTGTCTCTTCTCTACATGAAAGCCTTTAAAAGGTGAAAATAAATAAATAATAATATTATTATTAAACAATTAAGAATGATAATGCAGAGATCTCTTGTGGATCTCTCTGTGGCCAATTGCACATTTAATACATTTTTTCTCATTCTATCTAACTGTAAAGAGAGCGTAGTGCTACACCATCCAAATGCCTCGTGAAGCTGAATTAAAGAATAAGACACTCAAACATCAAAATTAATGGTGATCTCAAAATATAGAATGTTTGTCTATTCTAATGTATGCCATTATTTTCTTTTTCTTCTTTTGTTAACAAAGCAGCACTGAAAAATAAACTGTTGTTTGATTGTTCTCTAGCTTTACCTGGGCTGTAGATTATGTGCCTGAAGATATTCATTACTTATGGGATTAACTAGATTGTGAATAAGAATAGTGTTGGTTTGTCTTYGGCAAAAGGAATTAAAGTTAAACTTTAAAAAGATTATGGAGTTCCAAGGTGCAGTGCATTGGCTATTTTCTCTAAGACTGTAAAGAAATTCATGACTATCTTTCATAAAGCATTCCAGAAGAATTAACTTGTAGCTTGTGATCACAAATCCACAGGAAAGCAGGAAATAAAAATAGCACTGACATTTCAAGCACGAGTTCTGCTTCAGAGAGGAGCTGAGAAGAAAAAAAAAAAGGCAAATAAAAGTCACAATTTGTATACATTTATTTTTCAGCTAATATATCCTTATAATAAAAATATGATGGCTATAATTATGCTTAATTGTCATAGGATGAGCTCTAGCTTTCATCTGATCTACTGTGAAGGTCGAGCTAGCCTTTGGAAGGGACAGAGGTTTGCTAATGTTGACCAAATGACTTCCTGAAGGAACTAAGAACCGATGCAAACTGTCAATTTTGAGTGTAAACAGCAATTTTTCAATCTTGGCACTCTTAATGAAGTTAAAAAAAACCCCCAGTATACATATAATTAAGAGCAGCAAGTGCTTATATGAACTTAGGAAAACCGAAGAATAAAAAAATGAATTAAAACTAAAAAGAAATCTCTGAGATGATAGTGAAGAGTTTTCAGGCATTTCTCTGAATCTTATGTAAGGCTAATGAACTTGAATAAAATAGCATAATAAAGCATTTACTGATTTTATCTGGCGTTGGATCAAGTGTAGATATTCTCTTTCAATAGATCCTAATTAATTAAGTGAATGTAATTTTATTGCTACATATTTTTCCTTTTATTTACCTCCATTATCCACATTTTACAAACACAACCATTTGGCTTACCTAGAAGTCCCTGTGCTGAAGCCAGGTTCCTGATAAAATTCAAAGAGTTATTCATACTGATTTATCGCTTCATCTGCCATTCACAGTGTCATGCAAGTCTGAGATGGAAACTACCTCTTAGATCATCCAGTCCTCCTGGAAGTGTTTCAGGCTTCTTAAGAGAGAATTACATCTTCATACCTCGTTCTGGTATGGTAGGGTCTACCACTGAGTAACCTTTCCCATCAAGACTTTTAGGAAAGCAAAGAAACCTTTCCAGAATTTTGAATGGAATAAATATTTTGATAATGAAAGGTTATGAAAATGTTTCACATTGAAGTCTTCATCCAGGAGTCAGAGCGCTGCAGGAGCTGAGCTATGGTATGAAATAAAGATAAAATGATGAACAACCAAATAACGATTTCTGGTGTTTTTTTACCAACATTAATGTAAAAAATCAGTAAGAGGAGTCTTGATAATCTGCACTGACCCCTTGGCACCAACAAGTTTGTTGTTTCTGTTTGTATTCACTATACCAAGTGAGACTGTTAAAGGCAAGTAGCTTGAAATATTAGTGTAAAGTGAAGTTTCCATTTAAACATGAATTGAGTATTTGTATTAAATACCTAGAAGCTCGTTAATCAAAATAGAGGATAAGAAAATCTATTATTATCTGCCTCCAATTAAGCTTCACCGATGCAGCTGAAATTCTGACAGTCAGTGATGTCAAATGTAGATCCTTTAGTTCTCCTGTAGGCACAGAAATGAGAATTTATTCCGTCTGTTTATTTCAGGGTTCAGACTGCTGACCAGCTGAAGAAGGTAAAACTGTTCCCCAAGTAGCTTACTAATTAGTGAACCAAGATAGCCAAGTCTCAAGTATTGTAATAACACAAATCTGAAAAGCATAGCTTAACGCCATAAGACATTTTATATAATACAATTGGAGTGATTTTTACTCATCTTCTGCTTTTTCAGGGTTATACACTTTTACTTTTTTCCTCCACAACAGTGAAAGCTGGGAAAACTCTGAAATTAAAAATATATAAATTCAAGAGACTGTTGTATTTGTATCCCTGTTTCTACCATTATAGGCTTTAACAGCAATGCATATAAAACATCAGAAGTATTTTAATTATGACTTATGATAAAATGGTGAGATTTGAGCTACAGAATGGAAATGATGTARTGATGGGGGAAAAAAAAAMCAGAAAAAACACACAGCCCTAAGAAAACAGTAGCTTCTACATATCAAAAATACTCCTATTCTGTTTTTAAAAGGAGGCTGAATGAACATAAAGGTATGGTGAGTAGCACAGCCTGACACGGGGAACACCGAGCTAACGCTGATCAATCTAGCTCTGAAACTAGAAGCAATACATTTGTGTTAGTGTGGTGCCAAAGACAAACTAATTATCCCTGCTGAAAGGTAAGATTTATTAGCTCAAGCAGAGCAACGTTACAGTGACTATTCCACTTTTAGGACATGAGATGTAAGAACGGCTGTATTTGGCCACAGCAAAAGCCCAGCTAGCTCAGCACCTTGACTCCARCGGTGGCCAGTAGTGGATGTCCAGAGAAGATATGTAACAACAGGGCAAGCACGTAATGACTTTTTCCCAGAATATTCTCCTAGACACCAGCTACCTGTGGCTCAGGGGCTTTCTGAGCCATAGGCTGCATCTTCATATTTCAGACCCCAAGCTGCACTCAGCCGTATGAACATAGCCATATGCCCAGCAGTAAGCTGAAGATCTCATCACCAAAACAACTGCATGACACCTATGTCTCCAGCATCACAACTGTGATCAAACGGGAAACAAGAGAGGTATCCTGACACTCTGCACTGCCCCCTCGACACCAAGCATATTTAAAGTTCATACTAAATCCACAGGTTTTCGTAGATAAGGTTTGCTAAATGTAAACAGTGCTCCAAAAACCATCCTTAAATTAAATGTCCTTTCAAAATGTGGCTTGACTTTGTAAGAAAGTATTTAGATTAATAGGCTATATCGAAAAAGCTTGTTCATGTTTCTAACTGTATAATATATATTAATCAGAGGTGACTGTTTTTTGAATTACCACAAGCACAATTCCATGTGAATTAGTGCAATTAAACAGAATTAATCAGCCTGCTATTCCTCTTTTTTTAATCTTTTTCTTAGTAAAGTATTAACTTAGTGGAGAAGTTAAAGACAAAGTTAGACACTAACCTCCTTGCTTGGGGTCAAAATGCATTAGTGGAGCTATCAAGAAGCTTAGTGAGACTGAAATGACAGCATGGATCTGGCCGTCTTAGATTTCTGTGATACTTTGAGTAGCAAATAGGCAGAAACACTAACAGTAGAGGATGACAACGCAGATTAGCTGTAAAATTTGCTTTGACCATAATAAAAATACAGAGTCCAATCCTACATAACCATACTTACCAAACATACATAAGGACCAAAAGGATAGCTGCCCATAAGTGTTGTCTCCAGCACAGAGTGTTTATCCTCATAACTAAGCTGGCCAAACTACTTGGCAAAGTGCATCCACTAGACATACMGTTACTACACACATTCATACCAGTAAATAAATTGGTCCAAAGACTGGGCTCTAGCACTGACCTACAGTTGTCCAGACTGTTCAGTTATTCATTTACATCCTATTTATGGCCCCCGCCAACCAACAGTCCCTTAGGCAATGGTTGGGAACAGTGCAAATGGAAACACATACCAGAAACTGTTCAAAATAGGCAATTTGGCTGTGGTCATTGTATTATGAGGGGAGGAGGGCAGAAAAGTTAAAGAGAGTGGATGTGACCTGTTTTATAGTTGCAGCCAGCTCCGGGATTTTTATTCGTCTTCTCTCTCTCGTTTTTTGCGTTCTGCCAAATTGTTGCGCCGCTTGTTTGAGCAACCTGAGCTAATCTAACACAACTTCCCCTCTGTCAGCACAACTGTGTCTACAGAAGGTTTTCCTGGCACAGAAAGTCAAACGGTGATGTGACTTTGTCACGCTCTGAAATTACAACGCTTTG
Organism: Apteryx rowi; assembly: GCF_003343035.1. NCBI lineage: Eukaryota > Metazoa > Chordata > Aves > Apterygiformes > Apterygidae > Apteryx > Apteryx rowi. Next base: position 3,900,490 of record NW_020449974.1, read on the forward strand.
TTAGCAGAACTTTTTCATATAGATTTGGCAATTAGTGTTACCATTAGGTTCAGGCAGCTTCCAAAAAAAMCAGAGTACAGTGAGCACTTCTAAAGAGTTTACAGACTGGTTAACAGGGTTATCACTCTGTTGTTGCATTTAGCAATTAGACTACAAAACACTGACGCGGTCCTTCCCTAGAAGCACAACTGCAAACTGTTGCAGTTTATTGCGTTCTCACACAAAATCAACGACTGCACAATCTTTATTAAATTTGGCACCCTGGAAATTCTGGAGAATCAGAGATCTCRGGGAAAGGGAGGATGGTCTATGCTCCGTCAAATTTTATTGCAGTGAAACCTGTGGTGCTGGAAAATGCCAGGATAATTACTATGTAGCTGCTCTCTGCTGCTTAGGGAGAAAATGCCCAGAACAAAATGCGACAGTAGAGTATGTTGGCATACCCAGAACACAGAAATTTAATTTGAAACAAATCATCACATTAAAGGAACTATGAAGGCAAGGTGAGAGGTTATCTGACCATTTCTGATGCAATGGTGTCAAGATCTTAGGCGGGCTTTAAAAAAAAAAAAGTAAAAAAGCAAAGCAAAACAAAACACCACAAATATGTAGTTGAATATGTAACTTATGGAGCGGTGACCTCTTCCCAAGCCTCTTAGTCCTTGTGAAATTAGATAAAAAATTTTCCACAGACTTTAAATCTTTTTTAGTGGTTAAATTCATAACTCAGTCACATTGTTATAAATCTGGGAAAAAAATTAATTAAAAAGTGTAAAGTTACTGGGGAAGGGTGAAATTGAGGCTGTATTTTCAAGAAAACTGATTCCTTCTAGTAATTAGCACTATGAAGTATGAAACATAAGCATGTACTTTCAGTCCACTTGAAAGACAAATGCCTTTAATTCACATGAGATTTATACAGATTTGCATTTTGCAACACAATTCCTATGATCAGACTTCATCAGGCGTATCTGCGCTCCCGCTGACAAACTCAGGTGAGCATCTGAGTCTGTGACTACATGATCGATGGCTCATCTGTCTTCTGACAAAGTCGTTGCCTCCTGAACAGACTGTAGATGACCTATTTGGGCTTGTCTGGCAAGTCCTAAATCGCTCAGCAGTTTGCTACGCCATCAGGGCTGCTGCGAAGCACACAGATTTACGCGTCAAGCAGAAATATCTGACCACATATTTGCAGTCTTACAGTCTGCGTGAGCAGCGTGAGCGGTCTTGAGGAGATCGCTGTGGTGGTGCAGCATAGAGATATGTGTYGATAATCTCTATAACGGTTGCTCTGCTGTCCCAAAGATAAGCTGCCATTATTCTAAATTAACTCTCTGATGAAGAAAAAGAGATCTGGAGACTTCAAGGATGCAAGATGAGTTGGAGATGTGCCTGAGAAAGGACCATGACATTAAAGCTACAGGATCAGGGCTGCTTTACAAATTTGACCAAAGAAGGAAAGAGTCTTGGCTACTGAATTCTGTCAGAACAGATTTGGTCCAGCAGAATTTCTGAACATTCAGACAGAAAACTAGTCTTGTGCTTTCTTTCTCCTGGTCATGACCATTTATCTAATACAATTAAGAATTTAATCTAATTTATACAGTACTGCAATGCCAGATCAAACTATTTAAACTATTTTAGCACAATTTCCCCATACATTATCATCAAGTACCTGATTCCTGACTTTCTGATGTGTGAGAGATATGTAATTTGTTCATAATAAATCTAGCAGTGAAGGGAACTGAACCTGTGTTTTCCATATGCAATGCAGCTTCTTGCTGCTCAGCCATGGAGATTTCCAAAGTATTTACACAAGCTGAAGTACAATCACTTCTTTTTGTAAGACACAAATTTGTACTATGTTTCCTGGCTTCTTTGCAAGTGCTTTATCAGTGTACGGGAGGAGATTTATTCCAGTATTTTCTGTATAAAATATGACAAGTGCTAATAAGCTTGTCTGTTCACAGCATTTTGGATTACTTAGAAGTAGATTTTATTTAGAGAATATACCAAACCAACACGGTGCTGGGAAAACGATTTGTACTAACAGATGGTGGGATGATTTTTGTTGCCTCGCTCCCTCCACCCCACTTCAGGCTCCGTATTGATCATGACAGACATTTCAAGGCCAAAACCCCAAAGGTTTCACAAGCCTATATGAAATAATAGCATAAAACAGCATTAAATAGGAACCAGACCAAACTCACTAGACCCAAATCTGCTGTCACTGGCATAACTCCCACTGACTTCAGCAGGGCCCCAATCTGGATGGTGGCCAGAGAAACAACAGCAGTATAAATCAGCTCCTGCACCAAGGGAGGCTGGTTTGCTGCAAACATCTCATGGAGTTTGCAGAGCAGATTTAGGCAGGTGTTGCTTCCCCATTAGCTTCTGGGCCAAAATCCGCAATGAAATAAATACAGGAGCACTTTCATCTCTCCTCGCGCTGCCACTGCGTTTGGCCTAATGCCTTCCGAGGGAGCTGCACCTGCTTCGTCCAGATTTAAATCTGGCCACGGTCTTGCTGTGAGTTTTGCACCATCTGCATCTGCGCTGACTCCTGTTAATGTTGCTGTGGTTGTATCAGGGCTGCCTGCAGCCTCAGGGCTTTCAGGAACGGCTTCCCGAGTTGTGGGAAACACCACGGAAGGCAACAGGTTATATCAGGGATGGATTTGTTCTCCCTGCCAAAAAACCCTGGACAGTGGTGTCAGAAAAAGCCTGTTTTCAGTCTAGCTTATACATATTTGTGCTTTATTAGCTATTACACATTTGTGCCAGCCTTATATAGTATTTCCTTTCCATAGTTAAAGATTTAATCACTTACATTTTCTAAATCTCTTCTTGTGTACACTACATGATAAATAAGCTCTGTGGTTTTGCCTAATCTGAATTGGAKCTGTCACATTTGGAGCACCACAGTTTACAGCGCTTTTGAAGAGCACATTTTTATCTTTGGAGATGGATAAAGCAAAGGAAAAATGGGTGCGAATGGTGAATGGCAAAGTGCCTGGTCTGATTAAGAAAGACCAACTGCATAGAAATTGCCCTGGCAAAACATTGCCAAGAGGTTCGCAATTCAGTGAAGCTGGGGATTATAAAAGCTGTTAACACTCTATAATGCAAGGGAAAGCAATCAGTCTTTGTCAACACAGAAACAGTTGTTTAAGCAACCAGAATATTCAAAGGAAGGTGTCCCTTCTCTCCTTTTTTCTTTTAAAGGAAAAACATCTAAAGAGGAGTTCTTTAATAATCATCATCATCTTGCCAAATAGTGTGCTTTAGGTGAAAATAAAGCTGAGTGAAAGCACAAAAACAGTGAGGAGACTTATACAAGAGAAGCATAAAATGGAAAAAAAAAAGAATAAATTCTTCAGGATGTGTGTATGAAGCACGCTATAGAAACACAGGGCATCACAGCAGTCAGTCCTTTGACATCAATTCCTTTCTCCATACTTCATCTTTTCAGTTCTCCTCTGCACATCTGTCCTATGATATGGACTTTTATTTCCATCTTGCCTTTCCAGAAATTGTCTCTTTAAATTTGTGCTGGTCAGACAAGTGTAGCTTAAAATTAGCTATTTTGCAATTAGTTGTACTTACTTTTTTATTTTTCTGATGGGTGAATTTTATTCTGTTACTTYCATTCCCATGGGGATTGGCTGCTTTGTTTGTTCCAGTTTTGGTTTGTGCCTTCCTGGATTATAATTTCATGTGTTTGCTCTTATCTCCTGTATCCCAAGTCCATGCACTGATTTCCAAAATCATAAGAGCATAGAAAGAGAATTATAAACTAGTAATGACAGCAGTTTAACAAATCACTGCRTAAATTCCCAAATGAAAGTGGAGATCAAATTAAAAAAAAAAATACTGCTATCTAATTATAATAATGTTCAATCCTTTTGGTATTCAGAGTGCTGTGTGCATATTAGCTGATATTTCTCAAAATACCCACATGGGATAGCAAAATATTGTCCTTCTGCTGTAGAGGTGCAAATGACTGAAAGGGGAAGTGAGTGACTACCAGTGAGTCAGTGGCAGYGCTAAGATAGACTCTGAAATCTCATATTCCTAACTTCACTGGTTCCTTTCGACCACGCTACTTCAACAAGCTATTTTTAGCATTCAGACAGAATTGCAAAAAAAACACTTTGGGCACAAACAGTAATTTAATGGAGTGAAATAACAGGCAGCCTGCATTCAAAAGAGATTGTATACCATCCAGAATAGGCAATGGGGAGGTCATGTTAATTTGCCAATTAGAGCTAACGATTTCACTATCTGCAAAAAGAGAAATTCAAAGACCTAACGGAAAAAAAATGCCTGATATATTAGTGCAAAGAAAAGATCTTRCAAAGAAACACACTTAGCTCTCCTTCTATCAATTCTGTAGTGCAATTTGCTAACTTGACCCTCTGTGAAACTTTGTTGTCTTCCAAGGTCTGAATATGCATGCTGCCTATGCAAACTTYTCCAAAAAGGTGTCTATGGTTAGGTGTTATGATCTCATTGATGAAAGCTCCCTACTTGTTTTGTTTCTATTCCCTGGATTTTGCAAATGGGGCTGATCAGATTCATCACTGGTCATTTATCATTTGACGAATTATTTCCCAGGTTATGTTAGAAAGGCAAAAACTTCCTAATCATGCCAAAAGCCTGTCACGCACAAGGTGGAATAATTGCTARAAACTTTAGTCCATCTTATTAGACCTATCAAGAAATCAAAGCCATGTGGCAGAAATGTAAAGTTATTCCAGTCTTGAAAGTGTGTTTGGAAAGTCTTGAAAGGGAGAACAAASTTCATCTACATCTGTGCATGAGTTCAAGCCAAAGTTTGAAGATCTGAGTACATGAAGCCTGGTGCATCACGGCATCCAGGGCGACACAGCTCTTCCTTCTTTCTGCTTTCCTGCCTGAAGTCCCAATTGGCTTTAAGCAAGTAGAGCCAGGCACAAGACCACAAATAGGCGGTATGAATAAAAGGAAATAAGATTTGARGGTGAACCTGAGCCCTATGCTTATGGCAGATTAGATATGGCCAACGAGTATCTGTAGTGACTTTGGACCTGAACATGAAAAGATAAATATACTAATGCTGTGAATGTRCATAATACCATCTATTTATATACTGTCAGCATTTGACTTGGATGCTGTGAGTACTGTTCCACAGAAATACTTCAAAACCATGTAGACTTGAACAAAGATCAGTCTTTTCTCTGTGGCATTTGTAAAGCTTCCCAAACAAGAGATATCATATCATGGCCATGTGGTGAGCCAGATCAGGAACATATCTTTTTGAAAACTAACCCTGTCCCTTATGCCCCAGTAATAATTAATTTGGAGGATCCAGATCCAGCTTTCCATCAAGCTGTACAATCCTTCCTACTGGCACAAAGGTAGGGTGGACTGGCGTGAAAGAGCATCCAGTACCAGGGGAGGTGGGAGGAGGTGCTGGCTGGAGAGAATCCGTTCAGCACCTCCTGGTACATAGACATGTTTAAAATGATTGTGGAACTACACTTTGAGACTCCAYATATCTCTTTTAAATATGTCTTGTGCTGTTTCTAGGAACACTGTCATGAAATAATGTCATATTTACTGGGTTTTGTGCAGCAACATAGGATGGTCCCCACCTCGAGGGGACTGCTGTACCATATCTTCACGTACAAGAGTGTGTAATGAGAGGACTTYTGGGATGAACTATGGGGAAAACCTTTCATGAAGAATGGACACATATAAATATGACTAAAGCAGACACTAAGTATTGGTTTTTTTTTTATTTAATTTTGAAAGGAAAATGCAAAAGTTGTTTACATTTTACAAAATTAACAACATACCAGGTTCTGATCATCCTTTTTGGCTTTCAGAAAATGAAAAATATCTAGTGACTTCAGTAACTAATTTGGTTTGCATTTTGATAACATGCTTAATAAACTTGGCTTCTGTAAAAATGGCAGAACAATAAAACATCTATGAAAAATAAGGGTTTTCTGTGAAAAATTTTGTTGTACAAAAAGGTAAGTTATTGCTTATACAGTTCAACCAATCAATAAATAGAAGTAAAATGTAAATAATCATATGATAACCAATTTAACTGAAATGAAGTGTTAGAAAGCATTAATGAATAGATTTTTTTTAATCAAGAAAGTACAAGAAAAATCTTTAATTGTGTTTCTGGAGAAATAAGAAACAATGATATTGAATTCTGTCTGCAAACTTTTCTACTCTTGGCCCCTTACAGGTTATATTTTCAGGATCACAGCTCTACGTCTGCAACTGAACCTCTGTCAAAATTGTGATTGTACTTAGGGATGTCACAACAGCACTTCATGTCATGCAGCCTTGCTCGGGAAACTGCTGAGACAGAAGTAATATTTAAATCCTGATTTGGAAGGTACTGAGCTTTGAGACACGGAAAACAACAACAGAGGCACAAGCATATCTGTTCAGAGTGCCCTTCCTCTAATCCATCATCCTGTTTCCAATGTTGGTCAACATCAGCTTCTTCTGAAAAATATACAAGAAAATTTTCGGGTGCCGTAGATGGAATAGCACACTCATTGGGAAAGTCTGACCTTAACTATTCTCAATGTCTGTCTCATGCTCTGAAGCCAAAGGCGTAATTGCATTCTGCAAGCCTTTTTTTTTTTTCAACCCAGTGCAATAACATCTGCTATAACTTTGAATGGTCTCATTGAATGTAAGAGGTGCCCATGCCTCACAGGATGGGGTTTGGTTTATTGAAAATATGATTATTTCCTAAGAAATGTAATGAAGTACTGAGACAGATAATAAAATAATGGCAGAACCGTCCATTTTGTGACTGTYGCGGTCAGCTTGAATAACTAGTTTAATAATCTCTCTCTCTGCAGCTATTTAACTACAGGCATGGAATATAAAAGTAGCTTTAATAATGTTAGCCTTTGGGTTTTTTTCCTGAAGAAAGAAGCACAGGGAAGGATTATGGCCAACATTATGTTAAAACATTTTATATCAATTAGAATTTAAGGATCTCATCTGTGTTTCGCTCTTCACAGTGCAGTACTACAGCCTTATAAAGTGTATATTTTTTTTTCATTTAGAAAAATCTATGTAATAGCATGATTTACAGAAAAAGCTGATATAACTTATTTTGAAAAGGAGAGAGATTATAAATGAATTAACACAGAACAGAAGTGGGAGAGGCAGAGGAGGAGAGGGAGGGAAAAAGCATGAAAGTGTCTCGGGAAAAAACTGAGCAATAACTTATTAAATTTCATTTTCTAGAAGCCTTAGGCCTCTGCTGTCCACCAAGTACCTTTGAGAAATATTGGTCCGAGCTGTTGCTAATCCACCTTCCTTCTACTGATAGCTTTGATGTCTCTCTTAAGAAATATTAGATGAAGAAGAGGTATGGTTCATATTAGAGTTTATGAACGTAAAATTACCTCTCCATGATCAGACCCAGATTACCTCTCCAAGTTTCTATCCTGTCCATAAGAAGTGCCTCTGTCCCATTGCCTGACTGAAATACAGATTTTATATCCAAATAAATTACAGCAATAGCTATTCTTGAAAATGAAGCACGTTTTTATTATTGATCTGTTTCTTGGAGGGATGGCAGAAATGGTGCTACACGCTATTTGTTTCTGCTCTTTGCTACGTGTTATAAAATGTCATTGCTGCTTCTTTGTTTCATTCTTTTTATCCTGCAGAACTTTAAATCATACAAGCTTTAAATAATATTTCACTTTAGTGTAACATATAGAGCACTGCAAAACCAAAGAAMTCTAGGATTCCTTTTTCTCTAACCTAATAAACTATTTGTATCATATTTTATGTAGAGAGCATGCTTTGAAGAGAAAGGATAGACTGTCTAGGCAATCCTACAAAATTATTCAGCAAGTCTCCATAATTAAGGACCTGAATCCTCCAGCACTGCAGTGAGGCCACCGTGAAATATAGTATTTGGGAAGGTGACTGTTGAGCAGGAGTTTAAGTATGGGAACTCAAAAGATATATTAGAGGGTTCTAAGCACTCTGCTGTTTCCTGGCAGTTTAAAAACCCAGGGAAAGCAGGCAAATGAGGGAAATATATCATTGTTGAGAGTTTCAGCTATTGTTGAATKTACTTCTTAATGGTTCTTTCAAAAGGAATACCGTTGACAGCAGCGATTGATAGGTGACTGCCTTAAAATGTTTCCCAYGAAATGCCAGAGATTGCCCATGGTAATAATGTTATATGCAGAAGAGGTTTCATCAGGTTTGCTGGGCCTYTGTACATAGACACACACGAGCTGTTCGTTGAATATGCCCAGAGGTAGCCAAAACACTTTGCAAAAAGGGAGGAAATTCCGAGGTTCCGTGCAGGAAAGAAATGATCGATTATTGATCCCTCCACCCATTCATGTGTCAGCTAACCCTCCTGGGTTATACGTACACCAGTTTTTTGCTGGTAAGTCTCTGCTGTCTTAAAATCTGGAAAATTTAGAACCCCTCTGTCTCGAGAAATTAACCCAAGCACCCTGCTCCTAATGCAGCATCTCTGGATCTGATCATTTCTTCTTCCGTTACCCAAATGAATTATCCATGCTTTAAGATGGGCTGAGCAGATCAGACCTCACATAACACACACAATCTGTCTCATTTAATTCAGCAGCGTGGGGGTGAGAACATTTATCTTGGATAYGTAAGAAAAGGGATTCCTCCTCTGCTTGAGCACCAACACCAAAATAAAGGTTTCCCTTTCCAAGCAGTTATTCTAAGTGCTGGTCTGGAATCTTTATGGTGCTTTCGATGCCTGACCTAACTCAAGTCCCCTGCTGTAACCCTTGGACTACGGTGTTCAGAGAATTTTGTTTACAGAACCAGCAGTTTAGTTCTGCAAAATTCCTCCTGCAGTTATTGCCAAGCACACTCAGCTCTTACTATTTCAGTGGCAAAATATAGCACTCAAGATTTGGGCGAACCTCTCTGTACTTGGAAAGGCTCAGCTCTGATTCAGTTTTGCTGTAACGATAAGCCTACATTCTAGAAGAGCTTAAAATACATGGCAGTTCAATGGGAGGCGCTGATTTCACGTGTCCTGAAATTAATGAGGGTGTTTGCACTGGTTTCASTAGACWTTGAATCAGGCCTTTTGAGTTAGGCCTGACGAGCCTGAAACAACATTTTCTTGTCATCGCTTGGAAATGTTACTGATTTGACAGATCTCCAGGGAAGGCAGCACAGTGGGCATTCGGCACAGTTTCATATGAAACCTGGATTACAGAAAACACTACTGTTTTCCTTCGATATTGAATTTGCAGTTCCATCATGTGTGTTTATTTGTGTCTGTGCAGCAAATCAGCTGTTGATAAAATAACTACTAAAGCTACAGAAATGAGAATAGCACAAGTTTCTCGCAGCAAATGGGCATGATAAGATGCTTAGAAAGCACTGTGGGCTAAGAATAAGTCTCAGATGAAAGATAAGTATTTATCATATCAAAAAACAGATGGAACAAGAGAACAAATGCAAATTCCTTTAAAAATTCATATCTTTGTTGAAATATATTTCATAGCACTACATATCCCAAATACAAATGATTTTCCTAAGAACTAAATATTAGGTTTTACAATTCCAAATTAGATCCTCTATTATTTAAGTCAATCAGTCATTGAATGCTGATTAACTTATTGATGACATGAAAATTAGGGTGAACAGCAAGACACCAAAATCTGTAGATGATAAAAAACTACTAATGTTAATTAAATGCAAAGAAACCAAAGAAGAAATCTGGAAATCTCTTCCCCAATCTCTATTCCTCAATAGTAAGTGAAGTTGAATGTTAATAAACATGAAGTAATATACAGCAAAAAGGGAGGGGTAGTGATGCAGGAATTAAAATACCTCATTCAGTTAGTTGTATTCATGTAGGGAAAGACACTTGGGCRTCACCAGAGGCAGTTCACAGAATATTGCTTTTGACTAGATGTTAGCCCAAACGTGAAATAGAGATGTTAATGCATGAAGAACAGGACAGGAAATATGAAATAATKGTAATGTATTGTATAGATAAAATGACACAGTTTTTTCTAGGGGTATTATGCATATTCCTAGCTAGTCTTCTAAAAAGATGACCAGAGAGTTAAAAAGCACCCACTGCATGGCAATGAGAAGGATTAAGGTCATGAAAACCCTCTCATGAAAAGAAAGGGTAAAACTGAGCTTGGTTACTTTCAAAAGCAGTTTAGTAACTGGGAACTTAAGAAGAGTGTTTATGATTGGGAAAAGGAGATCAGCCACTTCTCACAGTTTCGTAACACAARAGCATAGAGATGACCAATGAATTTCAAAGGCGGCAGGTTTGGGATTGATAAAAGGAAGGAACATTTCACACGAGGTGCCATTAAACGGTAAAACTAATCGCCATACTATGCACTGACAGAAAATACTCACTGAGATTCAGGAGGGAGATACATTTCTGTATCGTTAGCATGGATATTTAGCATCAGATAGCTCATCCCAAGCAAAAACATATCACTGGAAGAGAATAATAATCTCATGCTTGATGTGATGAATCAGTTATTCCACACCTGCCAGCTCTGAGGTTTTCATGAAACATCTGTTGCTGGTTAATGAGTGATGCAGTTTACTGGACTAAATGGTTACTGGTGCAGACCCAGTTAGACAGTGCCTAGGCTCCAAGAGTGGTCCATACCACCGGAATTTACCTTTTCAGTATATGCCATTTCCTTTTTTCTTCATGTTAGTAGTGGTAATGATGAGATATTAGCAAACCTGATGAATTTAATTTTTTAAAACTGAAAAAAAAAATTACATATGCCCCATGATGATTCCTTACACACTTCCATCCTCCAAAGGTTGCACACGGATACTGGTTTATAGTCTTTCTCTGCTAAACCTCATCTTCTGTTATGTACTGGTATGGTACTTAATGACCTGGGAATAGCAGGAAGCTTATAGAAAAAAGAAAAACAAACAGCAATACAGATAGCATGGTGGATAGATCTTGAATCAGCTTACCCCCAAAATTATTAAACAGTGTGACATCCCATAGATACTTGCATAGTCTTCTAGAAAATATTTACTGTATATTGAACTTTTACTGATTTTAGCTTCCATTTATGCATGTTTTGCCAGATTTAGGAGCAGAGTATATTGAATATATGTTGAATACAGTGAAAATATCTTCTCAAGAGGAATCTGCCAACACTGTATTATTTCCTAGTCACRCAGTACTGGTTTTTGTTGTTGTGATGAACTGCCTTCTTCTGAGAGAMGGGAGAAAAAAAACTAGGAACAAAGCACTGTATTTTGTTTTTCAAARCTCATTTTTTTGTTTTTCTTTGTAGTCCATCAAGGTTTTTCAGTATTTGCTTTATTAAACTGTTATTGAACTGAAATTATTCATTGAACCTTCAGGTTTAGTAAATAACTGCTTTTCGATAAAGAGAAATGCAATAACCATGATAACTAACATTCAATAAAAGTAATAGTGAAATTCTTTAAATTTCACAATGTTTTCTAGGAACTATGAAAATGTTAGCACCTTGAGTACTTCTGCAGGAAAAATACTACCAGTAGAAAAACATTTTCAATGGAAATCTTTTTCTCCAGAAAACATACAGGTCCAATAAAGAGTATGCTTCTAAATTCATCTGAAAATACTTTTTCTTTTTCTTTTTAATGGTATTTTGCCATATACATTCAGAAAGAAAGAAGAATTGTGACCTATACAAACACTACCAAATGGCAATAAGTATCTGTTTGTATTCGAGAAGGAATTAATGTGCAGTCACTCGAAGCATGCCTACATGGATAGGTCCTCCTGTCGTGTGTTTGCTCTGCTCCTTCTCTTTACTGTCAGGAGGTGAATTAAGCCATTCCAGAAGCTCTCCAGTTTTATCAACATGACCCCACATTAATTAATATACCTTGCTAGAAAGAACATAATCCTAAGGTAAAACATAGGACTGCAATAGTGCGTTAATACCACTCATGGTTAGGGCTGATCTGAGTCTGTTCAAGAGACAGAGAAGATTTGTAAACAYTTTATTTAAACATACCCATCTATTTAAACGTACCTTGTGAAACAAATTAGGGGAGGGAAAAAAAAAGTGATTATCAGGAAAATCCAGCTGTCAGAGCAACCCATAGAACAGTCTTGCGAGAGCTTGGATCTGCTGTCAAAATACTGCACATCACTGGAGGCACCTTAACTGCCTGTGCATGTTTTTAGCTTGTAGCTAATCTGAGATAATTGGACTAAAGCTAAATTGAATTAGCTTGTGATAGTCTGCCTAACAGGACACACATGGACAGTCACTGTGGCTCACCTAGCTATAGCAATGGGTTAAGCTGAGATAATTTGCTTGTCTTTGTTAGCCCTGGGAAGAAAGTGTCAACCTTGGCGACCCTTCAAACTAGACTGGACTTAAATATATTCTACAAGCAATCTTGCACTTTCGAAGTAATGGATTGGATGATTTGATTTGACTTTTATATTTCTTAACTGTTACGATTTTCTGAGAATGGTTTCCCTCTAGCCACCTCCCTAAATCAGTGTGAGAATACAGGCTCGGAAAAAAAATCTCTGAAGAGTTTTCCAACCTACACTCAAGCAATTTGAGCATGTCCTTTTCCTGTCACAATAACCAACTACTGTGGCATCCAAGGATTTTGTACGCCCCTCTGGCAGATCTGATAAACAGACAGAGGGTAACTCAAAAGAAGAGAGACAGATTGGAAGCCAGAGGCTTTTGCTTATTGCTTAGCAGTACTGCTTACATCTGTGATGGKCCTGGACTGAACCACTTGTCGTGAGCAGAAGTGCCAAAATTCATCCTTATTTGGGACAACTATCTCTTTTTTTAAAGGAAATGCTTATCACAGGGGGGAAAAAAAATCAGAGTCTGTCAGAGACTTTTGCTTCCTGCTATTCTGACTGGATGTCTCTAGAAATTCCTTCTTCTAATGGTTAGATGACATCTTTTTAATTACATCTTCAACTTTATCCATAACTTGCTTTTATTCTCGTGCCAGCACTGTTGTTTGTTATTTCACAAAATAACTTTGTAGGGTGCATAAGTTTATGCATCTGAAGATTTTACTGCTTTAAAACATCCCACTTAATAAGGTATTAAACGATTTGTTGGGGGGTAAGAAATCCAGAGGGTATGCTTTGATAGTAAGGAAACAATATAAATGTTAAGCACCATATACAAAACAACTTTCTATCATGTTTTTTTTTTCTGTTATGGACAGTAATCTCTTTAGAGTTGCAGACCCAAATTTGCCTCCCAGTCAGGTAGACATGACAACAGAGTAAGGATCACCAAAGGGAAAAGGACACACAGGCTCCCACTTCAATAACGTAGGAAAAATGTTGGTGGAAAATAAAAACTAGTGTCTATTTTGAAACATTGCCAGCCAATACGGCAAAACCATGGAGAGAAGATTCTTATTGCAGTGAGAGTTCAGTTGGATTTATGGTGGGAATTCTCTTGCCTAGTTCTATCAGACCAAGAGGGGGGTATCCAGTCCCCCTTGAGTTGGTAGAAAAAGGCACCTCCAAAATGGATCCCACCTGTATTAGACATTTATCTTTGCATCAGATGAGTCACCCTCTGGAGGCATCTCTCTCTCTTCCCCTCTCTCTTCTCTGAAAAGCAGGGAGTCTATATGYGTACTCTTGACTGGACACTTAAGTTTAAGAAAGCTAAAACTGCTACGAAGCCCATCTGCAATACAGAATTTGATCCGGGAAGTCATTGTCAGGTTTATGCAGTATTTGTTTATCATTTTCCCAAATAAATGATATGTAACATTATCACTAAGAAAATAAGGGTGTATTTCTAAATGATTTTGAAAATGTTTTGTTCGGAGTTGTTCAAATTTAGATCTATGTAAAAGAATACAACAACATAAGAAAAACTCCGTGACAGAGAGAACCTAAACTTTACTCATTTCATCGTGCTTTCTCCAGGGTACATCACAGTTCAGTTCTGTTTCATACAGTTTCTGGTCTCAGTACAGAGCTTTCCTCTAGATTAAACAGTGAAAGAGTTAATATTYTCCTGGAACAGTTTTCTCTGACCTCAGTTTTTGGATCTTCAGTGGCTGAGGCTGTTGCCAGGTCTCAGTCTGCCTGGGAGTGCTACCGCATTGACGGGCTAGCTTATATCCTACAAGCTCATTTTTATTTTCCTCAGAGTCCCTTATTATATTATATGTTATTATACTGGGAGCCTGGGTGGGAATTATCATCCTGTGCTTTTCGCCTGAGAACGCTACAAAGGAATTTATGCAATGGCTCAAAGTTCTGCAGAAAAGCCTCTTTTTATGCTGCAGACAACTTATCAAGGAGAAACTCCTGAGTAAGACTTTCATAGCYCTCTGCTGGAAGCTTGCCACTAATCTGCTCTAGTATTGCAATCCTATGCCAGAAGTCTCCTCCATTCTGGCATTTTTTTTTCTCTCTAATTCTATGTATACCAAAGAAAAGAAAAAAGACCTTGATGGATCAGAGCGGAAAAAAAGTTTCACTTTAATTATTCACAATGTAATTTCACAGCAACTGTATGATGTGTTTGCTCAGGTTTTTTTACCTCTTTTAATACGATGTAAAATGGAGATGAGGGTATGATAGGTGCATCTCCTTGTGGTGTCTGYGGAAGGGAGGGAGCTGAGAGGGGCGAGCTGAAACTGCGTTCCTGGAAATAATTGCTTCATTACTTGAGCGGGTTACATCGAGCTGAACTGATGCACTTCTCCATCTGTTTCTGCTAATTTATTGAACTGGTGCCATTGGACAGTTAAATAAAGAAAAAAAGAGTTGTACACAGTCACTGCAAGAAACTCAAGGAAGTGAGAATCCGAAAGTGCTGGGGAAGCTGCTGCTTCGGCTGCGTCAGTCTGGCGAAGGCTGATTTAACAGGCAAAGCACGAGATTTAGATTCTCGATATGTGAGCTCAATTTTCTGTCTTACCTCATACTTGCTATGAAATTCCAGGCATCACGTAACTGTTCTGGGTTTTTGGTCCTCTGGTGTAAAACAGGAATTATGAAGATGATGACTGTTTTTYATCTCATTGTGTTTATTTGATTGAGTTTTTGGGATTAAGGATTTCTGCTTTTTTCATATATATAGCTTGGCACAGGTATAATTAACTAATCCATATGACACCTTGCCCAAGGGAAGATGGATCTCTATCAGTACTTGCAGATAATATTTATTTAATTATAAATAGGATATCCCTTGTATCCTGTGCAGGCCTTATGGTTCTTTAGTAAGACTACTGTTTTAAGGTCTCATAATTACAATTAGATCTTGATGGGCCTTTTAAGGCTTCTGCAGATTTCAGCTTCTCTCACTCTCTATCTCAGTCTGTCTATGAAATTGTACACTTAATAGTATACATTTCTTGGCAGACTTGGCAAACATTGCAAAATCTTCCTGGATCTGTGGAATATACTGTGCCTCTTTAGGATGTATTTTAAGCTCTTTTTTTTTTTTTTTTTAACAGTTAAATGACAAATACAATTGGCATGCGCAACTTTTGTTCATTTGGTAGTTTCCAAAATTTTTAGACCAAAAGTTCCTTCTCAGCTTTCAAAAATTGCCTTGTGTCACCTTACCTCAGTGAAATTCAATGGAAATTTTTGTATTAACAATGCCCCCAAAACGTATGAGTGGGTTTCTAAGTGGCAGCTCTCAACAAGAACGGCAAAGCTGTGTTACAGACCTGTCATGGTTGCCAGAGGCTACTAAATGGCCCAGTGGAGACCAGAACGGAGATGACTGAACTGTTTCACTTCCGATGAAGAAATAAATTAAGTAGTGTGTTCAGCATCCATTTCTTTTGTACTGGCTCATCTACACAAGTAAGCACAGAGAAACCCAATGTACTCAGCCTGTCTCTGAGCTACCAAGATGTAGCCCATCTTCAGCGTAGAAGCTATATTGGTGCTGTGCCTGGACTAATAGGAGCTGCTGGTCTTTGCTGCTAACACAGATATTTGACTACTGTTCTGGAACTGGTCTGCAGTAAAGGTGCTCCTATGGAAGTCCCTTCCACACCCACGCATGTGGATATGTCCTTACTCAGATGTTAAAGTGCACCACTAGAAACACTGCTGGACAGATTTGATTTTCTCTGCAGAGACAAAGTCTTGCTTAAAGGTCCCAGACAAGATGCTTAAGAAGGTGCTAGTGGAGGTGTCAAGGTGGGGAAGCTTAGAAGATAAAAATGTACTGGCCCTTCCAAAGAATTTACTGCATATAAAAAGGGAATTGAGAAATATAGGACTAATGAGCACTAGCACAGTGGCAGATTCTCAGCTGGATTCAAAATGTGCTTAGTTACAGGGGCAAAAAAGTAAGCTGGATGGATCCGGGCTGTGCAGGAGTAGGGCCATTACAATTAGTGCTGAGCCAAATCTCATTCACACCATATGCTGATGAGATGACCAAGAGAAAGGAATCTTAAGAAAGATGTACAAATGAGAAGGTGGCACCAGACTAGGAGGGCTGGTCAATACTAACAAGGAAAGAAATTGGGCCAAAGAGTATAGTGAAATATTGTGACAGGGGTTGCCAGATGCCTGCTGGATCCTTTGTGGGGATAGGAAGGGAAATGTAAACCATGGAGAGCTGGTGGCTCCAAGGAACCCGGCTAAAATCATGACTTTTTAGGTGCAGCCTGAAAGCTGCAAAATGCCAATCRTATAAATAAAATACAAATAAATACCTGTGTGATGATGCATCACAGCTGTAAAAGCATGGCTGTCAGCAGAGAAGAAAACAAGTGGGATAATGAAATATGTGGGGAAACAGCACAAATTGAAGATGTCAAGTGAGAGAAATGCTGCATGGAGAACCAGAGTCCAGAGCTCTAGTCTTTAAAATTGATTCACTTGGTGGGCTTGGCTTTCTCCCTCAGTTTCCTGAACTGAAGTCCTTAATCACTTGTCTTGAAAAGGCTTCTTTTGCCTTAATTAGTGCTTTCTAAGAGCTTTTTAGATAAAAAAGGCAAAAAATCCTCCCTCTCAATATAGTCAGTAACAGGTAGAAATTGGAAATGGCTGAACAATATAAACTGATATGAAATAAACACAAAATCAGCATGAGATCACAAATTGGCATGGAAATTCCCAGCCCACAGAGTTCCAGTTTGTGCCTGTAATTACAGTCCATGTTAGTTTTAGCAAATTTTTTCTCTTTGCTCCAGCTTTCAAAAAAGCAGGTTAGCATCACCTGCAAATTTTATGCCGAGTTGGCCACAGGACAATTTCTTTTTGCAACAGCTTTCCAGACATAGACATTTATACTCTCTCAGCACTGAAATAAAACCTAGTGTCCTGGTGCATTTTTGCAAAATAGAATTTGTCTGGAACCTCTATTTTTGAATTGAAGGGTTCAGTTTTAATCTATAATGAAGGCTTAAATGTCTATGGCATCAGACATTACAAAACCTTGAAAAACACCTTATTGCTGTTTTAATCAGAGAGAAATCCTTACTTCAACAAAACAACTTGTAATATGAAAAATATGGTGTTAGAAGTGTTCCCATTACCTTTTCATAACAATATGTACCATGATATCCGGTCTGCATTCATGTCATTTTGAATGACACCCCCCAGCCCTGTAAACCTGAAACGTGTCAGTCTTTCCTTCAGGCAATATTAAATCAAAAGACTTGAAAGAGACTTCTTGGGATGTCCTAACTTGTACTTTCACAGTCCGTGGGCTGTATGTATAACTTCTTTCAAAACAGGACAGAGCTCTGTCCTGAGAGCAAGTTATTCCAGAACATGAGTTTTGTAATGGTTGCTCCAATAGTGAGTCCCATTTTCTCATCAGTGCATTCAAGGGTAGTCCATCTTTGTCCGTCTATACAAGCCAGGGTCTTCTATTGATGTCTTGTAAAATAGGATGTCCAAATTTGCAAGAAGTCACAAAAATGACTAACAAATGGGATATTTGGATTTACAGTCTGATTTTTAGGCTCCAGAACCCCCCTTTTTTCTTGTTTGTGTTCTTTCTGTGTTTCGCCTGCAACTAAAAAAGCTAATTTTTTTTTTCCTCTAGGAAAACTGAGCTATTCATGTAATTATGGAACTGTAGGGCCTGTGCCACTCATGAAAAGGACAAATAACACAAGTGTCAGAAACCACACTGATGGTCAGACCTAAAGCCCCCTACAGTCAATGAAAAGACTCCTTTGATCTGCACAGGCTTTGAATCTGGCTTCTAACATGTCCTATTGACTTTAAAGTTACTATTCATGGACTTATTTATATCCTTAGATGTTTGGCTGTTTAAAGGCAGAGCAGAGTAAATCCAATCATTGAATGCCTATGGCTGGATCAAAAATGTCCTGTGACACAAAGCACTGAGCCAACATAAACACGAGCTTGTAGAGCTGCCTAAAAAACTATCTCTGTACTAATGTATCTCTGTACCATTCTCTAGCTAGTATGTCTCATATCTAGTTGATTTTTTTAATATCTGTTGCTTCTTTCCTTCTTCCACTATCTGGGCTCACCTTGTTGCTGGATGTTTCTTTTATATGCAGGCTTCTGCACTTCTTTTATTGCTTGGATGTTCAGCAAACTCCAATTTTGCCTTGTCCTGGAGACAAAATGCCATATTTCTTTTGAAGAGGTGAGATATAAATGATGGCCTATCAATACCATGATATCTTTCCAGAGATGATGTCCAACCTCAGAAACAGGAGGACACTTTCCACCCAAACAAATCATGTTATCTTATAATAATAATCACAACAACAAAAACAATAATATGAAACCGATGTCCCATCTCTTTATAAACTCAAGTGAAATGTAGTTCAGTTCTTAATCAGATGTCCTAATGAAATAAAGTTTACACTGTTAGAGCAACTTTCTGTTTAGCATTGTTCCCTGCCAGGGAATTTCAACAAAATTTGACAGAAGAGGAGATGTCAGAAAGACATTACATTCCTGTGTATTTTGTTAAATAGATAAGTAGGATTAGGCTGGGCTTCTCCCTTCTGTTAAATGACAAAAGTTCAACCAAAGATAATTTAATATACATCTCAAATGCAATGCTACACAGAAAGAAGTTACTAAACAGTCATTATTCATCTTCCATTGCTTCATTATTTTAACTGCTGTAAAGCAGCTTTATTTAGCCATTGCTAATAAAGGATGACTGACAGTGAATATAGAAAATCCATGGCTATTTCAATTAATCTAGAGTTAACAAAGTTAAAAACTTAACATGTTATCTAAAGCTGTGAAACTTATGATCATTTTTCATGTTTTGTTATGCCCTTGTGATTCCTGATTTACAGCATCCTGTAAATCGCCCCATGCGGGGGAAAATATTAGTTGTTGGCTTGGTATTAATGAAGTAATTCATTTATCTTGACAACAACAGCAGTAACCCACCAAAAAAATCCAAACAAATGACATTAATATGAAAATAAATTTTGGTGCATTTGGAAGCTAAGCTCTATATCTTTGCTTTAATGACAGGTATTGTTCTGCATTACAGATTAAATCCCACTTGTTCTCTTGTAATCTCCCTGGGAGTATAAGTGTCAATGAGTATTCTGTTCGTATTCCAGGATGGAAGAGTTTCTAAGGTTTTGATCTTGCAAAGGCTCCTCCATGGCGGTGACTAACGCACTTGCAGGCTTTTGTGGCACATGTGCTCAACTAAGGATTTGGGTGGATTGACATCTGGGTAGTTCTACTGAAGTCCCAGGGCTGTCGCAGCCAGGGTATCAGCCTGCCCTGTCAAGCTTTTGGGGAAAGAAGCTGATATGGATGGGTTTTGTGGACAGTGGCCCCACACTCAGGGTGGAGATGTTAATATAAGCCAAAATCTATGCATGACTCCAAAGGTTTCTAAGTACTAATGGTTTTAAATAGTTGAACTGATGAAAAGTAACCTATTTAACAAGTTATTTTCACTTGTATTTCCTGCAAAGGTACTGAGCAATGTGCATATTCAAATACAAAGTCATGATGTTGCCTGATAATTAGGGTAGAAAAACTGCTTCAAATTTAACTGGATCATACAGGCTGCTGCAATATATCCTTGCTGTAAGTAAAACACCAGTTAGAGAGAGTTTCTGGTGAGCAGACCAAATGGGATTTGCTTGAACACAGTTTTTTCCTGTTTTTGCTTGTCCATATTCATCAAAATTCCCTGACAGCTCTTGCCAAAGATGCATATCACCCTCATGAATACAACCAYCACACTCCGCTCATGGCAGGGTTAAATCCTTTAAATCTTCCCCACACTATATGGTCTAGGATTCCTATCTCGCATTGAACATGAGTGTGCACCTCACAGGGTTCACCTCCGTGTTTCCTCTGCTGGTGAGCTTTGCTTAGATCAGTTGTTGCTATGAGTTTTATTGCAAATGTGTTCCCTGTTTTTCTGTGGCTAGTTCCTTGCCGTTATTCTTTACTCACAGTAAAACATTTGACTTTTCATCTTAATCGGTGCTTTCAGTTGCCTCAATTGAATTACATCGGTAATGGACATGGGTGAACCTAGCTCCAAAACGGTTGACAAAAAAGTGAAAATGTCATACTCTTTCAAAGCACGGGGATAACTGTGGTGAGAGATGTAACATCCTTTATTAAGCCAGCTTGGATAGCTGGAAGAAGCCAAAGAGATTTGAGAGACATAGGTCCCTCTCAATTCTGCAGTATTTCAGATTTGTAATTTTGAAAACTTTTCAGCTGAAARTCTCAAAGCTTTTTATAATAATTAATTAATAATTCATAAGCTACTTGATGCATCATATTTCAGTGACGTCCTGCTGGTTCATATTATTATATCCAACTTGGTTTTGAATTAAGAAAGCACAGTGAACACATGTGAGGGCCAGAAGTGAGACAATCATGTGGTCGTTAATGAGAAGCAGAGAGGGAGCTGAACGCTGTGCGTTTTGTTAATGTGTTCTAGAATGAAAATGACATGATTTTGGCAGAACTGAATAGAACAACTCCTTAGAGGCCAACATCTGTAATGAAGGAGAACTTTATTGAACAGTGACAGTCCTGCTATAGAGTCAGGTCTACCTGTGCTACGTCATTAAGACAAAGTTTACAAAATGCACATATTGATACATACACTGAGATCACCTTTTAGTCTTACAGTATACAGTAAAATGATTGTAAATGGAAGTAACTGTTAGCAATAAATGAAACTAGAATGAACACTGACCATAGAGAATGAGAATTAAAGTGACCAAAATGTAGCATAAGTTACGGTGTTGTAAAAAGAATAGAGTGAGAACTGGAGTTAATTCATTTCTGTGTTAAGCAAAATAGTGCTAGAATCTAAGGATTGCTTCCAAACCACTGGATAATACCGTATCTATGAGACTGTGCCTTCCCTAAAAAAGCATGCTATGTTACGGAGCTCTGCAAATTTTCCTAGGTCATTAACCAAATCTAAATTAAAGGGCAAAGCAAACACCATTTCTTCCCTGCTGCTGATTTAATGCCCTTTCATCCCAAAAGCTCCTCGTGGAGAACAGTGGAGAGAGGTTGCTGTCACCGAGCAATGACATGGGTAACATCCTGGCCCTCTGAAACCGGTGGGACTTTTTCCATGTAGTTCACCTCATGGGTTCAGCCTCCTGTCTGTCTCCTCTTTGCTGCGTTATTAAAAGAGGAAGAACAGCAGCTGCTGCAGGAGTCATATAAAGTGACAAACTTGCAATAGGTGATGCCACCTGTGCCCATCTAACTTAATCACAGCCCCGACAATCTGCCATCCACTTGCAGTGGAGGTAATGTTCAAGAGCATCTCAAAGTGACTCCGGGCCCGGAGGGTGAGAGGAGAGGAAGCAGCATGTGGGGAGTTTGCTCCAACACCCTCTTGCTTCTAAAGAAAGCCTTTTAGATTATTGCAAGTGGACATGAAAAACCCTTTCCCTGCTTTTAGGGAGAAGGGAAAAATTTGGTAAGCAGCTAACAAGCACCGTCTCCAGCACTTACATGCCAGATGGATTCAGCTGTACTGTATTATATCAGCTGTTGCTGATCCATCTGTAGCGAATGCTTCTTGCCAGTTGCTTAGCTTCGAGCGTTTGGGAGGACAAGCCAAGAGAGAAAGAGAGCCTGTTTATTGTACGGACAGAAGTGTCTTTTCTGCTGGATGATCTCCTGATCCCTTATTGTCTCTCTGACAAGAGCCTCCTCTTCTGTTCTTTTATGTAATTATGTTAATATAACTGGGGATGTTGCTACGGTTAGTCGGTGTGACTCTGAATTAAGACTGTGCTTCTGAATCGCAAACACCCACTTCACATATTCTAAGTTTATAAGTGGGACAAGCTTTCTCATCACATGTTCAGCTGAGCTCTGGTGAAGAACGGCATGGGCCTGAAAAAGAAGTCGAAAAGCTTCTGAGTCTTCTAAGGTCGTTGACTTCTTGTGGTAGAAAGGCAGACAGACTGTGAGTCAGTCTTAAGCTCTAGCACCGGCTGGTGTGACTCGTTGGTACTGAGCCTTATGTAAAGCTACCTACCATCTACCACGTGTCTCCACAAGAAGTGAGTTCAAAGTTACAGAACTTGGTCCCTCAGTTCAATGAGCAGCAATATATGTGGCCATCTTCAGAAAAGTGAAGGTCAGCGTTGAGTCTGTTGTTAATAGTGTTGGTAAATGTGTTAGCTGTCATAAAAAAAAAAATCTCATGCAATCAGCAAGGTCTAACTTTCTGTAAAACAAATTATTTATGTAACATGCCCCTCCTGCATCTTCATTTGTGATACAACACCAAAACTTTCCTCTGAGTCTTTATCACACAAATGGAAGGGCAAGGGCTAAATATAAACTTCCACACCACACCCAGTGATATCTATTTTCCACCTGAAATGTGGAAATCTTTATGGAGATCTTCTTTCGTGACAAAAAAAGAATCCTTACTAGGTAAAATAAATGAATGCATTTACATTAAAATGTTTAACTGAAAACCTAAGTTACTGAAAACGTGAAGGAAAATGCTTTAGTTAAGTCTAGATATATTTTTACTTCCCTTACAAAGGATCTTGCTCGTCAAGCAAAGGTTGAAGATTTCTTTTTTTCAGTGAGCAATATCTCATCATTCAGCAAAAGATGTGAATTACTTTCTCACAGAAAAAAATCTGTACTCCATCTTCACAGCCAGAACTTCTTCTGTTATTTTTTGCATAGTGATCAAAAGACCCCTCATATCTACTATACCTGAGCCTTGCTTGGGGTGGAACTGCTTTAAAATTGCTCCCACAAAATTATTGGGAGTTTTGTCGTTTCTTTCAACGGAATGAAAATTAAGCAGCTTTTAAGAAATATAAAAGACGTGGATTGATAACAATTATTAACAATTAATAAACAATTATTTTAAGAGACTCAGTTTTAGTAAAGTTTAATGCTGAATAGTTTAGAAATGTATTACCTGGGCAATTAAATATACTTCTGGAAATTTTTGATGTTTGGCTTTTTTTTGTTTATATGCTTTATGAGATCAGCATGATTATTTATGCATACAGGTTAAACTTCTTTCTAAGTGCTACACTGGTTCAAGACTTAAACCTTTCAGGTTTATCCTGTAATTCCTATTTCACTCGTCACATTATGGAAAGATAAATAAACCCCAAAGTCATGTTGAGGATATTGTGCGATGGCTCTTGGCTGTAACTCTCCATGGAATCCTGTGACGTCAGGGAGAGATCAGACCCAGGCACGGAAATTTATAAGTATATTTTTGAATTACATTTTAAAACTAGTTGCACTTCAAGGCTTACACTCATAATGAATTGTGAGAATAAGATAAAAAGGTAAGGCAAAAGGTACATCACCATGAGAAATCTATAGATAATATTGTTTTGTGGGCTATTTTGACATATCCCTTGGTAATATGGTTATAAAACATCATGTGATTCATAAAATTATTCCAACATAGGAGTCTGTTACAAAAGCAGCCTGCTTCTTTGCAACTCTTGCAGTATTTCAGTTACTCCTACTGGCACAGAGGTGTATTTCTGATGAATGAATAAACTAATTGGAGCAACTTCTTAATTCATTCCATAGCATCTTCCTTTAGGGGATAGGGTTGTAAATGAACAGAACTAACTCCAAGAAAAGGAAAGAATTGCTAAAGTTAGGCTTC
This sequence comes from Apteryx rowi, assembly GCF_003343035.1. Classification (NCBI taxonomy): domain Eukaryota; kingdom Metazoa; phylum Chordata; class Aves; order Apterygiformes; family Apterygidae; genus Apteryx; species Apteryx rowi. The sequence continues at coordinate 3,924,642 of NW_020449974.1, forward strand.
AAAGTCCCTTTATATACCCTTGTGTATTTTTATGCTGATATCTCTTTTCTTTCACTTCTGTTTCCACTGATAGCTTATGAACAGAAGTTGGATCTTTTTACAGTCTTAACAGGGAAATATCTCAAAACATCAAAAGCCTGTTGAGAAAAAAAAAAACTAACAAAATTTAAAACTTCACTTTCTTTGAAATGTCATACTATCAGTTAGTGATAGTAGCAGGTATATGTATCATTTACAGAAAAAAAGCACAGGTGCTCATTTTATATATATACATATATGCTCTTTTAAGAAACACAATATTGAACCGGACAGGTACATCCAAGTCAAGTTAGCAACACTTGGAGAATTAATTGAGGGAAAAGGCAGGATCTACACGTTAGGTCAGATGTTAAGCAAGCCATCCTATAGTTTTTCCTTTGTTCGTGACGATAGATAGCCTGGAGCTTGGAGAAGCTCCCTGTACACTTTATTCCCCAAGCATGCAGTTGGGGTGGAGGGAAGGCATCCAAAACAAACCATAAATCAGCAACTATTGTTATAAGAGGAAATAGGAAAGGGGAGATTTTATTTCAACTTTTTCAAAATAAATAAATTGGCCTTTTTCCCTGTGAATATTTGCAGATATTTAATTAAACTTCTTACATCCTGGGAACCGAAAATACAAAAAAGCAAACTGTCACTTTTGGAGTGAAAAATATTTAATGTCTCCAGCGTGCTTTTGTCAATGAGAAAAATTTAGAAATCACTTTTTGAAATCCTATTTTGGCTAATCTGAAATTTTTTTATTATTATTTTTAGTTACCAAGTCAAATTAAAATAGTAATTCTCACAGCTATATTCACAAATGAGAACACGAGATTATAGTATATTTTAAGACCTCAGCATTTCTAAGAAAGGAGATTCTGGTTTCCTTGTAGAAACTTGTCATTCAGCACATTACTTTGTTTTTTATTCTCCTTGATCATGAGAAGATCACAGCTTTGGGTGTCCAGTAATAAGTTTTATGAATTGAATTTTTAATAAGCAATGGTATTTTCTGAAGTGCTATGGCATGCAAGATGGGAGACAGGATTTGGATTATAATCCCTGAGATGCCGTTTTCCTCCCCTTCTCTTCTACCCACTCAGAGCAGTTGTCTCCATGGTGAGTTTTCCACAGAGCAATAGTTTTGTGGTTCAAAATGATTGCATAATTCAAAATGCATATCTCAGGTAGCTGGAATTCAGGTATGTGGTATAGACAGGGAAGGTATGTGTGGTCCAAGGTATTCAAGGTATTCAAGGGTATTCAAGCCCTAGAAATTTCCTGTTCCTTCAAGGTGCAATTCTTATGTCCTTTACCTTGCCAAGTCAATCACAGACGTTAATTGCAGAGTAGGAGCAAGTAAAAATCTCCAACTCCTCCCTGAGAGTATTTATAATTATTTTAACTTGGAAGAATACAGTGCACACGAGGAGAGGGCCTAAAAGGAACCAGATTAATTTTAATTTGATGTACATGGAAGATGCACTGAAATTTGGATTTAAAAAAAAATCCTTTAAGTAACATGCTCGCAAGCTGTGCAGCTGCCCTGATTAAGCGTAGCAATGAGCTATGACTGCAAACCTTTCTGTTGTCAATACAGCTACTGGCATATTGCACAGGCTAATGAGAAAAATAACAAGAAACTTCACAGCGCTTCTCTTCCTGTCTCCGACGCTGACTGGTAGCAGAGTTAATTGTTATTCTCTCTCCAGGGTAACTGTCAGGGCTTAACTATGTACTGAAGTTGCTCTTCCCTGAGATAATGGAAACAGGAGCAAGTACCAGAGTATATAGAAATTTGTGTTTGTCAAGTGTTTATAGGCATTTTGGCTAGTGTCTGCTGGGGTCAGAAAGAAGGGGGAAGAGATTGCACGTTAACCTCATTTTCTCCACTGACCGAYTGCAAGCATGTATTTTAAAAATACAGGGTTGTCAGGCAGGCAGTGACTCCCTCTTCTATAATGTAGCTTTCATGAGGCCTCTCCACTCCTGTATGTATTTTATTAGCTACTGTCAGCTCATCCCATTAACCCCGGCAGAACTCCCTGGTCTAGGTTCTGCAGGACGTCAGTTCAAAGAGGCCCTGTAGTCCATTACGACCTTAAAATTCAAGGGTCGTCCATATCTCTATCCAAATAGACTTGTAAGTCTTGCTCCTTTAGGATAAAGTAGCTGAAGTTTTCACAGCTGTGATAGGTATTAATCCCACTTCAGGCTTGTAACCCAACCACGTAATCACTCTTGGCTTTCTCTGTAGGCAATGAAGAGGTGGGCACTCTCCCCATCCAACATTTTATCAGTCCTCACTGGGATGCCCACCTGTTTCCATTCACCAAACTGGGGATCTAACAGAAACTTCTCGGTTCAGTGCCATGCTTGTTTAGAGGATGAAAAATGTTCAGTTGTTTGGTTATAACCTTGTTTATAGCAATCTGTCTTACAAAATGGAAAGATGAGTGAAAAATTTTTATTTTGAAAAGCTTTTCTCAGTGAACCATGATAGGACCAGCCACATAAAAATCACTGTATATAAAACTGAGTTTATCTAGGAGGCAGGGGCTTGCGTTCTAATTCCTGCATCAGAACTGGAGTTCGTATCTGAACTTCATTTCRCTCTTCATAGCAAAAAAGACTCATGTGTTGACTGCTATGTGTCTTTCTCCCTGTCTCTTGATAGCACTGTTTTACTTTGCATTAGAAATTAAATCTCTATTATATAGAGGCTGGGACACTGCATTTTCTGTGATGAAGAATTCTTTTTTGGAGTTCTGTTCTAAATCTCTAAAGAACCTTGATCATCATTTCTATGGTCCATTAAAATACTTTTGCTTTAAGGAATCAGAATTGTCTGATGTCCTAAAATACTCCTAAATACACAGTACATTAATGTATCCATAACCATATAATTTTCTTATCAGCTCTACATATAATGGTTTCATTTGAGCATCAAGTTTTGACCTAAAAGCCAAAAGCCAATTTAAATGTTTATGTTTGGGATGTTTTCTTATTATTTTCAACTCAGACTCTACCTTTTCCATTAACTTCAGTGATATCTTTCTAGCTGCGTCTATTCGTAGATCTACTGGAAGCAATTTAGGGGTTAGAAAACAGCTTCCAAGCTCAAATTTATAACCTGCAATGGGTAGAAATAATTAAAATAATGATTATGTGCAGAGAAATTTCAAAAAAATGACTTTTTTGTTTGTTCCTCCTAAATCTCCTCTCTGATTGGCATTCTTACTGTATTTCTCTCATGAACTTTTTATTGCTGTTTTTCAGTGATAAAGTCTTCAGATCTCTCAATAACCCTTAAGGATACTGTTTCTCTCTTTATTTCATGATCTGTTTGATTAGGCTTTTCACTGACTTTATTTTCAGCGGTGCATTTTTTTCTTCATCTTTTTGCTCTCAGTCTTTGCATCATAAAATACTCTGATGCAATTACATTAGGAAATAAAAGATTCTATCTAAAAAATGCTCATTCTTTCTGCTTTGTCATTAATTTCTAGCCTTACTGCAATTTGAAACACTTTAAATGTGCAAACACGGATATTCTAAGACCTACAGATGGTTCCCCTTTGTAACTGAAATTTTTACTAGTTAAGAACACTTAATGATAACGGTGGTAATAATTATCATTTGCAAATTTATGACAAGCTTTTAGCCGGAAATCTTGAAGTATTTTATAGACAGGAGTGAATATTCCCATTTCTTTGTCTGAAACAGGAATTGGAAATCCTTAAAGGTTTGACAGAAGTCAAACGGGGAGACTTTGCAGAGATTACAATCCTCCTCCACGGGCTCTAAGGGGAGCCTAGAGGGCTAGCACTGACCAAATACCTTATTTTTGGACAGTTAATGTTAGGTGAGAGGAACCCCACACTGAGTGATGGACAGCTGGGAACAATAAGCTGTTGGGGCCTGAATCTCAGGTTCACACCTCATTAACTGCATTCTCTTCTTTATCTGTTCATTCTGTCTATCATTCTATCTAAATCAGTCTTTTACATTGAAAAGTATTATTTGACACTGAGGAGCTTCTTTTTTTATTTTATTTTATTTTTTATTTTAGGGCCAAGTTTGTCTTGGATCATCTTTTTGACTGGAGGCAAGGTAGATGCCTCGAGTTTCAAGTGATGAGCTTCCACCCTAACTGTCCTAAACTGAGTTAAAACTACAGTACCTGCTTTTTGAGGAACTTTATATTGGGTTATCTTATGCATGTAAAAAAACACAGATAAAAATTACCTACAAATGTGCAAGGTCTGCTTACATCTGTACAGTCATGGTCATGCTGTGAATAGTGTAGGTGCTGTCTGAGGGAACAGCAAGGAAGAGACTAGTGAAGACTCTTAAACTGACTAGAACAATTTTGCTTGGTTCTTATACATGTTGTTCACATTTTTTTTGCTATACAGAGACTTCTAGAACATTCAGAAACACTTCTCCATCCCAACATGAGGGAAAGTTGTGTTCTGCAGAAAAGTTGCGCCCGTTCTTTCAGGAAGAACCCTTTTAGTGAACCTGGGCCCGTCTCCCTTTTTTCTTGGGCTGAATTCTGTTTTTCTGTTCCATACATGGTTAGTTTTCAGCTTTATGGCTGATTCCTAATGCCTGCTGGGTCTCATGATGAGGTGTATAATCCAAGTAATAATAATACCAAAGAATGATTCTTTCCCAAATTCGGCACAGCATTACGCCCACCCAGTACAATTTTTCTGGAGCTGATGGAGGAGGAGAGAGAAGAGCGAAGAAGGAAATAGCACCCCTCACATCCTCATGCCCTGGTCAAAGCCACTCTTCCCTACTTTACAGCCGTGATGATGGAAACTCGCGCAGTCTCCACCTGCTGCACAGTCCTTTAGCTTTTCTCCAGCTCCCGCAAAGCCAAAGAGAATCAGGAGCGCTGAGCACCAGCTAAGAGATGTGCACCGTTTCCTACTTGCAAACTCCAGCCATCACCTTGCACTATTCCATGACCTCAAGCAACATTCAAGATAAGAAAATGCTCCGCCTAGTCTGATAGATGCTTTCCCCAATTCACGTTGGGGCTGAACATACTCAAACATACTCTTACGTCTGCAGAGCATGGCCGGAGTACAGCAACGTACAGGCCCCAAATCTGTCTCTTTCTAGCTTTCATCATTCTCCTGTGAACTATAAAAGCACATTGCTGTGCAAGTGGGATGTAGGATTTCAAAGTTTTTTAGTTGTTCCAAAAAGAGCTATTTTGTATTCTAAGCTAAGCATAATCAATATCCTGACTACGAGGATAGTGCTCCAGACAACACACAAGTCTTGCATTATGAAATCTGATTTTTCAGTGTATTTTATTTTCAATATAAATACAGACTGAATACAAAATGCTGTCTTTTCACAGATTGCAGGGAGAAATTCAAAATGATGACACTCTGTCTTGCAATGACATTTTCAGTAGAGCTGAAGATCAGAAGGTTTTAGATTAATATCAACTGACTACAATTAATTTTGAATTCAGATGTATGTAAGCTCTTCCATAATAGATGAAATAACTCTTGACCATTTTCTGTGAGACTAGAAACTAACTAAATGACCTTAACCCTCATAATTTATGACAATTAACACATAATTAGCTGTGAACAGTGGTCAATTAATAAAATATATAATCTTGGTGTTTGGTACATGAAGCTTTTTAAAAACAGTTTGCTCTGATTTTTCACCCGACATTCTCTTATCTGAATGATATGATTTGGGGTGAATGAATTGGAAATTCCTCCCTTTTTTGATTACAGATTTCTTCCATCCATAAAAGCTATGCTAGAGACCATTGCATTGTGTAAGGTGTCCAGTTTAGATGATTCCTTCCGCAGAGATGTAGCACGTCAGAGGGTGATATTTCGTCTATACAAACACAGGAATTGCCTCAGGTGTAAACTTTTGAGTCTTTGTTTGTATGACTGAAGGAGATAGGAGAGAGGGCTAGGCTGATTAAAAGGGTGGGAGAGTGGAAGTCATGGAGCTGGCGTGTTGGTCTGCGGTCAATGAGAGAAGTACACTGGTGAGGGATGCTTGATCAGTGGTGATTGACCAAGACACATGGATTGAGGATGAAATTGGAGGGAAAGGTCAGAGCAAAATGCATCAGAGGAACAAGTTAAGGATAGTGTCTCCTCTTTCTCTACAGTTTCTTATAATTCTTAGCAGTCAGACAAAGGGCTCACATGTGCAATAAGGATTAGTTAAGCCCAATAACACACTCTTATCCCATGACAAATACATGACAGGCCAGTTTTACATAAACCTCCCTAAATTCTGTTGTTTTAAACACACCCTTGTAAGTTTAAGGTAACTCATAGTTATGTTGCATGGCTAGTTTATAAAGTTAATAGCATTAAACAGACAATTTTGGATGAGCTGATACAAAATTTCTAAGCCATGGCATTTTGCTCATGGCATAGCTGAACCCTGCCATCAGAGCTGAATCCTGACCACATATTTTCCTACTCCTTCATAAATCTTTCTTTTCCTTTGGTTTTATCATCACAACTCTATTATGTTCTACCAGGTACCTTGACATGGGTCACTGAGCAGCTACAGTGTCATATGAAACAGAGCCCAGTTACTTCACTGAATAGTTTAGTTTCTGCAGCCACGCATATGTCAATTATTGTTAAGGATAAAGTTTAGTCAACTCCAGAGGATTATTTTGGGCAAATTTCCATCTTCACTGGGTGCTACATGGGCAGTGTGCGCTACTAGCCACTGCAAACTGCTTATGAGTCCTTTGTGTCAAAAACATGTTTTAGATTTGTCTGCAGGTATGCTGCCTCCCCTACTCAGCAAAAAAGCCAGACTTAGCTGAAACACTGCATGTGAAAGTAAATGGCATTAGGGACATTCTGTATATGAGCCAAGACTCTTAAGACTCTAGGTCTTCAGCGCAMAAATTTTAATTAGCTTGTGCTGCCTTGTGTTGCCAAGACCTTCCTTCAGATAGAAAGATCAATATTTTTTAGTTCTAGACTTATCCCCAATGTAAAAATGTTATCTGAGTGTAGTGTTTAGAATGCAAAAGACAAATAAATAAAATGTTACCATAAAACATTAAAAGAGCCAGATCTACACTCACTTTTTTTTTTTTAAGATTTTTTTCTTTTTTAATTACCTATTGCATAAAATATCCTGGAGAAGGCATGAGGTGGAAAAGATATCAGACCATGAGAAAAAAAGATAAAGATAAATGGTATGATAAAATAAAAGATAAATGACAAAAAGATATCAGTTCAATGATAAAATAGAGCCAAAAAAAAACAATTTCTAATTACAGTATAAAGAAAAATGAGTGGACTGGGATAAAAATCTGTTAAAGAACAAAGAACCCTTCCTTTCTTTCTTTCAAACATATTTGTTTGGGATTTTTTTCCCTTCTCTTCTCAGATGGGCAGTACTGTCAGAGAGGTAAGGCTGTAAGAAGAATCAGAATCCATGGGTGAGGGAAGCCAGACACATACCCAATTAAATCCTAACATCACTCACTGTCGGAGTTAATTTTCTGGAGCATAGTATGTAGGTCTTTGCCTTCTCTTCTAAGCACAACTGCAAGGTGAAATGGTGATAGTGTTGGAGAAAGTGTCGCCTTGCTGATATTTCTTTGTAGATTCCAGCAATTCTGAGTGCAAACCATCTGATCCGCTCTTCAGAACTTTATGAAAAAATACCATCAAGAGTTATTTTTCCCTGAATAACTTAATGACAGATAACTCAGGCCCAAAATGTCCCATTCTCTTGAAAATAGGTTTAGACCAAAAATGAAATATCCTACTTAGAGTTTGGCCCTTAACTCTATACAGTATACTGTTTAGTTATACATATGTATACTCTGCTCATTGATAGCTAGTTCTTTAAGTACAATGGGGTTCTGCCATTATTTGTGGCATTTCTACTCTGATTTACGGACTACATTGTTTTGGTGCTGTTGCTGGAGATCATAAGAAAAGAGAGAGAGAATTTGAAATACTGCTATTTCAGTCGTGAGGAAGGCCCTGAAAAAAATGCATGAAACTTAAAAAGGAAAATGTGTTTTTTCTTTTTCAGTTTGCCTTCTGGTTTCTTGAGGACTAAGAGATCACATTTTCAGGGTTTTCTTTAAACTGCATGATTACATGATTCCAGAAGCTAGGACTTTTAATTGCTAGTATTAGAATATAAATCACAAAATACAACAACCTTAAAAATAGATTCACTTTCCCCCTACAAATTTGTGTTGTGCAGCAGAGGTAGTAAGAGAGGAAAAGAGTTTTCATTTCACTTAAGTGACAGTTTAACAACTTGTGAAAATAAACTGAGGCTGGTGGAGAATGCATGAAATGAACATTTCCAGTGCTCGAAAGGTAGAGACAATTTTTGTATTACAGTAATTGCTGAATGTAACAGGGTATAACATATTTTGTTCCAATAGACAGCAATCTGATTATGTAACGCACTCAAAGTGACAAGAGTGGTAATAGTGCCTCTCATGATGAATTAGCAATTGGAACGTTATATTGGCTGGTCTGCAACACTCAGGCTGTAGAAGTTCAAGTACAAATATATATATATATATATATATATATTAGATGTATCCACTGGTGATGCTTCCACTCGTTTACTTATCTGAATGCCAGGAGGCCTTTCAACCCCTCTGTATTCAATCCAGCTGAATACAAAAACAGAAAAATAATCAATGGAATGGATTCCTGAAATCCCTTTTGAGTCCTTAGTCAGGCAAAGTTTCATTGATTCAGTGAGAGGAAACTGAGAGAGGATTTCTGGAGTGAGCAGAGTGAGCCCCTTCAAGGCAGCACAGAGTGAAGCACTAGAGATGTGTAGTGTCTATGGACCAGCACGACCTCATTTGTATTTCATGAGGCATGTCACTCCGCTTCGAGGGATAGATTCTAAGTGTTTAACTAAATGCGTCACCACATTGGCAAATAATTTAGCTTTCGGGGTTGCTCCCAGGTCCTAATTCCTTGACTTTTCATACTCCGCATGTTGCTTTATACAATTTTGAAGCAAACCAATTAGCTACTAAGGATAGCTGGAATTGTGAAATCAGAATAATTGGTAAGAGACCTCAGGAGGTCATTAAACCAGCCCCCTACTCAAAGAATGGCTAACTCCAAGTTGGATAATTTACTCACGACCTTTCCCAGTAGAATTTTGAATATCTCCATGGATGGAGATTTCACAGCTCTTTAGGCAACTTGTTAGTACGCTTATCCGTTCTCATGAAGAAGAATTTGTTTCTTAATGCAGTAAGAATGTCCCTTATGGGCAACTTGTGACTGTTGCCTCTTGTCCCTCTGCTGTGCACCCCTGAGAGGAGTCTGGATCTGTCTTCTTCAGACGCTCCCTGATAGTGGAAGACAGCAGTTAGATCCCCCTTAAACATTCTCTTTTCTACACTGAAACCTGGGTCCCTTGACTGCTCTTTTTATGCCATGTGCTCCACTTCTCTGTCCATCCCAGTGACCATCTGCTGGACTTACTTCAGTTTGCCACTTCCAGTCTTGTCCTGGGGGCACAGATAGACACAGTGCACCAGAGGCACGTTGACAAGTGCTGAATAGAGAGAAATAATCACTTTTCTCTACATATTGTCTGTGTTTTTGTAAATGTAGCCCAATATGTGGTTAGCCTCAATCACAGCAGGGGCACCGCTGACATGTTCAGTTTGTCCACCTGGACCCTAAGTCCTCTTCTGCAAAGTTGCTCCTTAGCAAGTCAGTCACCAGCATATGACACTGCACTGGATGATGCCGATCAAGGCGCAACACTTTGAATTTTCTTTGCTGAACTTCATGATGTACCTGTCAGCCTATTCTTCATGCTTGATGAGGTTCCTCTGTACGGCAGGCCTACCCTCCAGCATATCATCCAGTCTCCCCAGTTTCTTATGACAGGAAACGTGATGACAATACCTTCCACCCCATCATCCAGGTTGTTGATGGTGATGAATATAAATAAATCGAATAAACGCGTACCCATAATTATGTTTTTGAGCAACAGAACGACCATATATTGCCTAGCTGAGACCCAGGAAGAGTGCTGTTTAGTATAGGCATGGCAAGGCTGTTGTAGAGAGACTGACTGTCAGCCCTGCAGCAGAGAGACTCTGAGGTCCATTTGGATATCACAGGATAGATGTAGGGCAGCATAGTCATACGACAACCTAAATCTTGGTCCTCTTCATCTCCTCAGATGCAAAAACAGCTCTAAACAACAACTGCAGATGCTAGACCCTTGACAAATATGCTTACGAATTCTGCAGGAGTCAGAAGGTGCCAGTCAGCTCTGTTCTCATGAATAATGTGTTGGAGAGGAAAAAGATGAATGAGTTACTATCCACTTAGGCTGATAAGGAAAGAAAGGGAAATGAAGAGAAAATAGATTCAGTTGTTCCTGTGACTCAGGATATTGGTAGAGGATGTGACCGAGAGGATCACAAAAGAGAGAAAGAGGTAATCTGAGGTAATCCTGTCCTGACTACACTGGAATTGCAAGGAAAAATAAGTGTGCTATCCTCAGACTTTCTCTGGACTGCCTTGTGTTCTCAGTTTTCGTGACAGCTTCTTGAAAACAAGCAGGGAGGAGACAAGTGTGTTCTCTAAGTCCTGTTCTCTGAAATATTCAGGAAATTAAAGATTTTGAAAAGGGGAAAGAAAATAGCTGGCAGGATGCTGCTTGGGCATGTGGCTCCCAGGGGGCCGGTAGCAGCAGGGGCTCCATGAGGGAGCAGGACAGCTGGGGACAGCGGGCCAGCCCCAGCCCTGGGCATCAGACATCCACAGGGACAGGGACCGGCCATAATCTTACAGCTGTCCATTTTGCCTGTCTAAGAGACAATGGGACGAAGCTTTCTCTTCATATAAAAATCATTATTATTCTAGAGGGTAATAAGTAATTACTATTGCTGTTTTGTCGTATAAAGCAGCCCACTCTTAAGTGGTATGATAGACACAGTGATGCAATTTAACTTACAGCAGGGCATAATATGTTCTGATGCAGATGGTCCCTGCTAAAAATAAGTTTTTAAAGATAGCTTGAAAAAGCATAACCCCACTTACATAAAGATGTGGGTTAGGGGACTGATTTCTGAACTCTCATGAAGGAATGGAAAAGGGAGCAGAACACTGAATGTCCTTATCCTTTGTCATTAGCAGCAAGAAACCTATAATCAGAGCCCTGCTACACCATATATCCTACAGTGATTCTAATTTTGATGGTGTGACTTGTTAGCTGAAAAAAAAAGAAATGCTGCCCTTAGAGAGAGCTAATCAGAAATGTACTGCTAACGAAAATAGTGGTCCTAATGATAATTTATCACCAGCTCATGGTTATAAAGAACATTTTGCAGTTAATGGATGATGCTAACTGGGGAAAAGAAAGTAAAGACTCAAGGAGAGGTATTATATTTCAGAAAACAAACTTCAGAAGTCATGATGTCTCTGTTCATATTGCTTTTAAGAATCGATAGTGATATTCTGTTGTTCTGAAATCACATAGATTATCAGCATCTATTTAGAAAGCCAATACAGGAAGTTTTAAGCGTCTTTTAATTCCAACTAAATATCATTTCTGCATTTGCCAGTTGTTAATTGTATAAACTAATGTTCTTTTCACTGGGTATCAATTTAGAGAAATATGATAGATTACATAAGTTATACTGAAGAACATATTTGTTCTGGCTTCGGTTTTATAGTGGTTCTAATCGCAAGCTAGCATCTGTATTTTTTCTCATAGAGTCTGAAGGCACATAAATATTAAAATGCAATTTGAAAGTTTTGGCCAGGCCCCAGAACAGTATTGTTTATGCAGTGTTTGACAGTGCTATTCAAATAAATCAAGTAACAAATGTGTCATGATTACTGTTAAAGTGGAAACTGCAGCACTAACAACTATTAAGATAAATGATACCATGGATAGAAAATATGAAAATATTTTATGGGTGCTCTGTCTCTATGTGTACGTGTGTGCATGCATGCACAATCAGTTGTCTCTCAGGAAAATTAAAACTGCATCCAGGGATGCATATTGCAAACATCCAGCTTTGTAAACAACCAGCTACAACAGAATAGTCACTTGCTGTGCACAGCATAAAATGGACTTCTGCTTTGATTTTCTACTAAATCTTTGCTGGGTTTTCGGTCAGCTTGTTTCTTTTATTTATTTATTTATTTACAGAATGAAAGATTTTTGGCAGCAATCAAAGAAATACAAGCACTTACTTGTCTGCCTATAGTCAGCCGTCTGTTTCTTTTTGTAGCAGCAGCATGTTGCTGAAGGATATTAAATTGTAATCAAAAGTAGAGTATAAGCTCCAATAGAACGAAGGCTAGAATTAAAGATTTAGTGACATGTAGTGTAGGATTTCTCTCACTATATTTTAGGCACCTTCTCCACAATGTGGACATTTACAGCTGAACTATTCGGTTCTCTTTATCATCACGGGAGAAGAACAGACGTTTTTGGAGAAGAAATCATCTGAGCTATCTGAGATGTTTGAATTTAGTCAGTGTCACTGCGGCATGTATACCGAGCATCACTGGGTCTCTGTAGGCAACATCTGCAGTCGTGTCACATATATCTCAGTACAAGGTCCTGACCATTACGTGCTGTTTTGTTGCTTGTGGCTACACGCAACCAATGGGACATAGGAGTGTGTTTATCTAGCTAGCTGCACAGGGAGCACAGAAGAGTCTGGCTGGTTGCCCTCATCTTCTGGCAGACAGAAGCAGCATGTATGGACCTAACTAGATATAAATTAATGTAGATGTCAATTAGTGAGAATCCTAAAATGGAGGAGGGAAGTTTGTGATGACTGATTATATGTCTCACACGTGAAGAAATATAGAAAGCTGACACGGATCTAGATCAGTAAATGCACATTTTGCCATTATCTGTGAAAGACCACAGGGTTTGTACTGACCTTACAGTGCAGAGTCTCGTGACTTGTCTGGGTTCCTCGTGGCTTGAGCTGCTTTTGGGTTGATTCACTGTAATAACAATTCTGTCACCGTCAGGTGACAATTGTCAAACTGTGTTTTAGTTTAGCTTTGATTTATAGTGATAAAAGTTATTCTTCGTGGACTGAACTGTCGATGACTAGAATAAAATGTGATGTGGAAGTGTGTAGACACAAGTGATACCAGAGGTCCTGGACTGTAAACAGAGATCACACAGGACATTACAGGAATGCAACCTTTTGCATCGGGTAACCAGTTTTAAGTGTAAGAAAGACATTACAAAAACTGAGTTTTTGTGGTTTGGCAATCAATGGAAATAAAGAATGCATATGCAGACTGCATCAAGAAAGCACGTAAGAATAAGCTGAACAGGAGGAGAAACTCCCAGCATGAACATCTTATTTCCCTGRGAGAAGACCTTGAGATGCTGACAACGTGTCATTAAACCCCTTCTGCTTGAGGAAGGTTGAAATGTCAACCTTAGGATCCAGAGGAACATTGGAAAAGAGCACAACGCCAGAGAAAACAAGTACATACTAAGAAGGTCTTTGTACTATAATTTTACGGAATTATTGATTAGGTTTTCCTATATTAACTGCATTATTAGGATTATTAGACTGGTAAAACTTTAATTGCACTAACAATAAATTCTTAGCTCTGTCTATATGGTGTGCTCGATTCTGCCCACAACAAGATTTTGAGTATAACAGAATATTAATGAGCTTGAATATTTAGAGGTAGGCAGCAGGAAAACCACAACACTTGTAACTTAACTTTCTCTATCTCTACTTTCAGCTTTGCAAATAATGATGAGAATAGCATCCTCATCAGACAATTCATTAGTGTGTGTTAGGTCTATTGGCAAATTCTGTCAGCTAGGATATTTATGATAGAGTCCAAGTGCAATGGACAGTGACTGAAGTACACTCTGTGAACTTTTCACTAGTGTATAGTCATAGTAAAATCCTTTTGGCCAAAAGGTGTCATATGCTGGTTGCTTTTCTGTTTGAATTTAAAAAAAAATCACAGAGAATTATGTTTTCAAACTGATTTTGTGACCAAAGAAATCAAGGCCACAGTTGGTGGGAAGAAGGTATTTCCATCATAGCCAACAGAAGACCTCAGATGAGAGCCAGGATATGCTGTGRGAATAATGTAATCCTTGTGCCTCTGGGAGAAATTTCAGTGGAAGGAATGTATCACTAAAAGAATCTGGGACAACTGAATGTACAAATGATCCTCAGTATCTCAAACCATTACCAAGGATCTCCCCTCACAGGAAAAAAAAAACAATACCAAAAACATAATTGCTTTTAGAGGAATTTCTATAAGCTCCATCAGCTGAGTCCAAACAAACTGGAGACAAAGCAGTGGAATTATCTTAAAAAAAATAAAAAAGTGGTGGTGGGGGGGGGACTTGTATAACCTTTCTGAAGAGTTTGAATACTGTGCAAACAGAGCTGTAGTGCAACTCTACAGCTAAATGCGCCTATTAAGAATTTAATTAAAGTTGATGGAGCATGCACAGAAAAAGTGAAAGAAAATTAGGACTGCAAGAAGCATTCCAAGATTTAAGCAGGCATTTGAGACTAGGTGGAAGGCTGGAGAAGACCAGTGCCAGTAATCCTGAGAGTCCCACAGAAGTAGGCGAAAGCTGATGGGTATTTGGCCTGCTTAGAAAATTCATTCCCCGTGGCAGGACTCCTGTGTGCGGGAGAGAGAGCTCAGCTGTGGCATAAGATGCCACAGGCCTGAGCAGGGACTTGTTTTGCACCATGCACTGGAAATGCTGTTCGGGATCTTCATACATTTTAGTTAACAAGAAGTTATATTCTATTTTAGATGTTTAGCTCACTTCACTTCATCCTGAAATACTTTCAAGACTTTTGTTCATGACAGAAAAGACATACTTTGGGATTTCCATCCTGTTGAGAATGATTATTTTGATTTTTGTTTTTTTCTGAAGGCACGGTACAGGAAGAAGACTTTGACATATTTGGAATTTATATATAATGTGTATACACAACTGTAAGAGCACGTTTATTTTTGTAGCAGTTATTTATGTTAAAATAACAGTGATTTATTTGGTACCTTGGAATAAGTGGCTCCTTGGTACGCATTTGAGGAAAGAGCAGTGAACTGTATGCCAAAATTTTCCCTTTAATGTGACTAAAAATAAGCTTAAATACACACTTCATTGACTTGATGGAAACAAATGTGGAATGAATCAGATAAATATCTTCTACAATGAAGACAGTTTGTTTGATATTTACATTGTGTTCCTGAGCACCAGGAAACCACAGGAAAAAAGTGATTTTCAGCACAATAATGTGATTTTTGATCTCTGGAACGAGTTGCTCAGGCCACTTAAGTGGCTGCTTACACTTCAGAATAACGACCATTCAGAATACTTTAAAAGGTAGGTGGGTAATTCAGGGTCTACAGGCAACTCAGTTCTTGGCCCTCATTTCACAGCTCCCAGTAAAGGGATTGATTAGTGTTGACCGTATCTGACCACTGGAAATTGATATTGCTGTAAGTTTTCAACTAGCTAATCAGCAAAGATATGTAGAAGCAAGTAAATCCATATTCAGACTATGTTTCATTAAGAAATGAGAAATAATTTTTCCTCTTGGCTGATTGCTAATTTTATATGTACGCATACACAAAACAGAAAATCAGACATAACATTGTGTCATCTCCTCCACTCCTCTACTTAATGTGAACATTTTCATTTTTTTCTTCTATAGCATGATTAAAATCAGTGTAATATTTTCTTTTACGCCTTTTCAACTTCAATTTTCTGCTGCTATAGATGATTTTTTCTTCCTCAGACTCATGAATCAGCATAGAAGAATTATTTGTAATTCTTACCCAATTTTCTCTTTCTCCCCCTCCATCCCAAAGATTCATGTCAGCATATTAAAACTTCTTGCTTTCTTATTTTGTTATTTTTGACATAACACAGAATTTATATATGCACTTTCATTTTTCACCAATGGACATTGACAGACAAAGAAGATGACAATTTTCAGTTCGAGTCTGCAGAGTCATCTTGTTTGAAGCCCATAATTTTTTCTTATCTCTTTTTGTTTATTTGTTTGTTTTGCTTTTAAATACACAGGCTGTGATGTGTCCACCTGCCTGTGAAGAGAAAGCTATTCTATCTTCTGCTTTTGCTAGTGGTTATCTGTGAAATACAGTAGCCCTAAATTCTCCTAAAGGAGAAGTGATTTGCAATTCACTTACAGCCTGGGGAGAAACAGAATTTTCTCATTTGTGGAAAAAAAATTGCAGTGGTTTATGTACCTTCTTCTAATGCCTGTTGTTACAGAACCAGCAAATGTGAGTACTAAAACTTTTTGTGCACAGATTTAAAATGCGCTTACCTGATATATTAATTCACAAATCCACGAACTGCTGAGGTTTGAACATGCAAATACATATTCATGGAGTGACACAGCAGAAGCGACATGACCAATAAAGTGACATTACAGAGCAGAACATCACTGAACAGTGGTCACTTCCTACTGAAAATATTTCAGACCTACTGCACTAGTGTGCCAATAATAAAAATCTCTTTTAATATAATCTCCTCTTTGGCTTCCACCTTTTGCAAAATAGAAGTTTCTACTGTAAGTAATGGAAAATAATCCTTTTCTTTTATGTGCACTTCTAATTTGAGCCCTAATAACAGAAGTTCTCACTATCCACTATTATATATTTTAGATCCCCGCATAGAAGCACCAATTGAGATCATAGTCCTGCTGTGCCACATATTCATGTGGCTAAAGAAAATTACTAGTCCAGCTGGTTCACGCACACACAGGACTATATGTAGATGAATCTTWTCCATTTGCATCCACTTACCATAAAGGCAGTCTAGCATGACTAGCTCAGACATAGATATCTGCAGTCGATCAGGTGAATCCTCCATAAGAACCTCAATTCTGAATTGTAATTCTTAAATTTTGTTCTCAGCTGCTCTCTGGTCCCATGGACAATGAGTTTTCACCTATAAAGTCAATGAGGTGCCTAAAATACTCTTCTGGCGAAGCTCCAAAGAATGTCTGTCTAGTCTGGTCATGCTCACCCCAATCACAGTCAAAAATCCCTCCTTGCTTATGATTTCTGAAAGGTCTCTTAAACATTATGAACACACATAGGAAATACTTCCAGATTATATTTCACACAAACATAATGGGAGTTGCCACCTTCTCTCACCTGGTGGAGATGCATCTCTTTCTAGCAGGTGTAAACAGGAAACCTTGGGTCAAATCCCACCTCTATCCACAGTGGGTGACTAACCCCAAATTCTTTATTTTAAGATGCATGATAAAACAACAGAGCTGTTGCTTTTCTGAGATAGACAAGATGTTTCATGCCTTTCCTGTTGAACAAGCTCCACTTTATATCTACAAGGATTCTTAGCATTGCAGAGACCTAAGACTTTCCTCTTGGAAGGGTTGGGTCTTGGATTTTGCCCCAAGGACTCTTTAGTTGTGCCTGTCTTGAGAATCAAATGCACTCTCACATGGTCCTGCATTCACAGTATACCAACCAGCTAGATGAAGGAACATACTGAAACATATAACACCTTTCCTGTGCTTGAAGCCAGAATATGCACACAGGGACCAGGTCTGCAGAATGCATTATAGAGTACATTTGGCCCCTGCACCTTTGCTGTTCATTGCAAAATTCGGGGTTTAACCCTTTATTTCTAATGCGGTCAAAATTTAGCCCATGTTTGGAATTAAGGCAGACGGTGTATGGGAAATATATAGACAGAGTTGCCTAGCTACTCAGGTGAGTAAAGCCACAATCAGTTGCAACTTCAATACATACAGCCTAACTGTGTTTAAAGAGGGACGGTTTCTCTAATGCATATTTCAGGATGATATTGGCTTTTTTCACCTTGTTAATGGATCCACTCAGTTTGGCTAACRAATGGTCATGCAGGCTGTAGGAACAGCAAATCCTCAACTCAGACAAGACTTTCCATTGCCTGAGGAGGAATTACAACATAAGCATCATGTCTACACAAGGAAAAGCCTCAGCTTGACCCTGTAGATAACTTTCAATACCATCACTAAGAGATAATTATGATCTGTACCTTCTTTAATCTGGTAGTAAATAAATGATTTCTGCATGCAAAAAGATGGGGGGGGCAGAGTTAGTAGTTTGGGGATATATGCCTCACAGCAGAGCATGCTAGGCTTGGATTAGCAGCATATGCATTCATTGTCTTATTTATGTAGCTTTATTTGCTTCATACAACAGAGATCAAGTGGTTATATTGCAGATGACAAACAACCATTAAATGAAATGTTACTGACAGGAAAATGCTAAAGACAATAGCATAACTTTCCATTATTGCAAAGTTAGGAAGACTGGATTCTGAAAACCTCGTTTTGAAGGTTAATGGCAAGCCTTAATGAAAATTTTCAGAAGTTTAGGACTGAAAAAATCCAGATGGTAAAGCAACAGCTCAGGTGAAGAAACATGCCCACCTCATATCCCATAATATGCCCGATGTATAATTTAAACTGGCACACAAATGGATTTCCATTTCCAGCTCCTCATCATTCTACATAATTAAAGGTCTGATAATGTATAAAAGCTATTAAATGCAATGCTAAAATCCTCAGAGAGTTGTCTTTTTACTACGATATTTGAAAATATCTGTGGTATATTATGTGTGGTTTTGTAAATGATATACATTTTTCATAGCTGTTTTCATTAGCAATTTTCTTCTTCTAATGGCTGTATAATTAAACCATAATGGGATATTTAGGCTTATGTATATTCATGGAGAAATAGTTATAACAAAACAAACTATAATTAACTATGACCCAAAAAATACATTTTAGTTTATACACCAATTTCTATTTTTCACAATCCTTGTTTTCTCCAATAGAGAACAATATTCAGAGGAAAAGCATTAAATATGGTCTTTAAAACCCATATGAAGTCCTTGTGGCTTCAGGTTTGTTTAAACATGGTTTGTACTGACTCTGACTAGAGTAACTCTTGCAAAATATTGGCAGTAACATTTTGGGCTTGTGTGCTACTTCGGTGATCTCAAAATGCATAAGGGGCACCTTATTGTCTACTCCAAATATAGGCAGGGGAAAACCCCCAGGTGATTTGTATGGCACACAATTAGCCTCTTCAGTATCTTTTCCAATATACAGAATTTAAAATTGGATCCAGTGCAAATTTAAAAGGCATTTACAGCATTCTCTCCTGATACTATTTTGTGGTTTACTGCCTCTCATAATCTCCAGATCAGCAAGAAATGGGACACTTCATATTTTTGCTCCTTTGCAGTGTGCTCTGGAGCGGCAGGAGATGCACATATAGATGGGAATTCCTGACCTACTTGTTTTTCTGTGTGGTAAAGTGTTGACTTCATTTAATTCAGGAGAACTTTTGCCTTTGACTTCAGAACTACCATTGACTTCTGTGGTACCAGGAATCAATCCTCTCTCTTTTTTGCTGAATTTTGGATGCAGCCTTGAATTTCAGATTCATCCTTATATCAAATCAATAGCCAGGGACATTCAAATCAAATCAATAGCCAGGGATTTTGAACATTAGCAGGACAAACTAACAACTGGACTAATTAATGTAATTTATTTCTTGGTATTTGCCTTGTCTTTCTAATTATTATTTCTATCTTCAAATAAATATTTCAAGATATTGGCTTTTTTATGGATTCATTTCTAGTGCTCAGTGAATGGCAATAATAATAATACTCATCAGAATAATTATTAGTGGTAATAATTAATTCTTTTTGCCTGATGGTTTGTAGAATATATGAATTTCCTAACTGTGCTGTGCAATCAGACATGAAAGTGATATAAAAGGCCTCGTACTCCCTGAAGAGGCATCCATCCAGTAAAGCACTTACATGGTAATGGTTGAATCATGTGAGTAGCCCCATCTGAGAAGCAAATGAGTAAACAAAATGTGTGAACCTGACAGAGTCAAGTTCCAGTCTTGAATTTATTAGTGGAACCATAAATAATTCTTCAAACTGTGTCCCCAGTTTTGTATGACACAGATGGCTTCTCTAGCCCATGTAATAGGCCAGGTTGGCACCAATCTTTGTCAAGGGAGAGGAGATGCTACCTTTGACCCAGGTGAATTTTTGGAAAGCAAGAATATATTTTCATTCATACCATTGGCTTATGCCAACTTAATGAGACTGTGAAATTATTACCCAGATCTCCATGGCTACACATCTTACTGCTTATGTCAACTCGAATTCCACACAGAATAATATGGTCAGGCAGCAGAGAAAGGGATAGACCAAGGTTTCCCAAATCTTAGTCTGTGTTAGGCTATACTTCTCTCCTGAAGCTTAACATCAGGAACCTTACACTTTTTATAGCAGAACACCTCTTTTTGCTGAACATTTCCTGCATATCTGAATTTTAATGAGAAATTTGTAAGCACAACAGAGACTATCAATGTGAAAGACTAATATAGACTTTTAAATGTGAGGGTTGCATAGTTTTTGTAAGACTATCTTTATTGAGAATATCGTGAGTATAATTTCTAGAAAGAAAGATTTACAATGCGGAAAAAATACAGTTCTATGATACTTCTTCAATACTTGTTCACTTTCCTAAAGTTGGACTAGGCAGATTAGAAGCTTTTATCTGAGAAAAGGACGTGAGACATGACAAAGATATTATATTCAAATGACATAGACAAAAGCATGACGGAGGTTACCGTGAGGGGCATGGAGAAGGAGATTAGACAGCAATTGTTCATTGCCTCTTCCAAAACAACAAGAAGGTCATCAAATGGAAGTTGGAGGTCGCAAGTTCAGAACAGCTAAAAGAAGTTATTGTCTTCATGTAGTTGTAGTTAAAGCTGTCGAATTCATTGCTGCAGCTTGTTATGGGGGCTAAGAGTTTACACGGGCTCAAAACTGCATTAAAAATTTTCGTACAAATGCAGCCCCTTCAAGGTTCTTAGATAAAAAGATCTTACTCCTGTCTCAAGAAATCTCTGACCACAGCTTTCTGGACTGTTTGCCAGGGAAATATTAATCTGTGCTTGTTCTGATGCTACACCTCCCCATAGGCACCTGGAAATGGCCATAGTAAGGTACAGAATACTGGACTGCATGGATGGAGTTATAGCTGTTCTTACATTCTCATGTTTTCATACACTTGTAAAATATGCACACATGCTAAGAAAGGTAACTGAGGTCACAAGGTTTTGTTTTGGCTCGTGACTGTTTTCTGCCATGCATCTAGGTTGGTTTTTATTCTGAACAGTAGTCAACAGTTTTTAGACAAAAAAATATTTTCTAACATTGGGTAAAAAAATGGTGTTTCCAGCTAATTATACATCTAATTTTTATGGAAAAAAGAGATTGGARACTTATTTTTTGAAACACAGCCAAAGCCAGAGTATTCTGGACCTCAAATTCGCCTGCGGTATCTCATGGGACTTGTAGGGAGCCTGAGATATGAACTTTTGCTTCTTACAGTCAAGGGCCCTCAAGCAGACTTCTCCTGTTATCATGCATTATAGTCCTCTGACTGTCATGATAAATCATTTCCCTGAACTTAGAGGTGATACTGTGGTGAACTTTGGGATAGACAGTTCAGTCAGAGTCTTGTTTGGAAGAGATCGGATTATGGAGTACTTGCATTACAACTCCTTTAAGTTAGTTTGGCGGCTTCAGAATGTAAATATTTGGATCTCAGCTCAGATTTTGCAAAACTTTATGTTTCCTGTGGATGTTTTTCATTTAAAAAAAMCCACATTTTTCATATTTTTGCTTCACAGCATTCAGCAAAAGGGAAAGTGAATTCCAACAAGGTCAAGATAATCTTTAGATCACAGAAAGTCCTGCTTCTTATTGTATCAATCTGTCCTCTAAAAACTAGAGATTTCATGCTCAGGTCATTTTTCCCTAAAGCACTAGGTATAGTCACAATAATATCATGTCCTATGGTGTTTAATTCAGTAAACAGACCAGACCTGAGAGACAGAAGCTATTACTGGTTCCTTTGACCAACTTTCTCTACTGTGGGGTGATTCTCTTTCTCCTCCTTTGCACTCCTGATATCAATACCTTAAGTGTCTGAGCTTTATTTAAGATGAAAGCAATGTCAGGAGCCTGCAAAAAGAAAATGCTGTRCAAAATCAAATGTGATAAATTGCAATGAAAAGGCTATGTTAGTAGTCTCTAACTCAGGAAAATTGAATTCTCTGCAAAGACAATGCAAATTAAATTCTGTCTATTGTACAAAGTTCTGCAAAACTGAAAGGATCACATCTGAAAAATGTGTGTTCACAAAATAATGCAGATGGGTTAATTTGAAATTAACAGTAAAGTGACCCCCACAAAGTGTACTGTGGCACATACACAAAACGATTAGTTATATTAAATACGGAATTACATATGAATGAATTTTTGCATATGTAATTATCTCTTTCAAGTTGATGGTGTGGTTTAGAACAAAAAATTTGAGTGATATGTTGTAAATTTAGCCCAGAATTACCCCCTCCATCAAACTGTGATTATTTTTCCTTTGAAGAGWTCTTCATAAGAGATCTCAGTTTAAGCAAATGCTTATTTAGTAAAATTTTAATAACTTATCTGAATGCCAGGAAATAGGATATCAATAGTAAATAAGACACCAATTTTCACAGAGACAATATTCATAATCTTTGTCTCCAGCTATAATTTAAACTGACTTGTATCTGTGAATGAAATGACATGCTCATTTATGAAGAAATTACTCTTGACCTTAGAAACATTGTGGTAAAAAACACATTTTAAATCTTAGGAACATTCTTATCAAAGGGTTGATGATATAGCATCCAAGACAGTGGAATTTAGGAGGCAGGTTTCAGTATGGATGCACTTGAAGGAATTAGAGTAATTCTTGCTATAAGAGAAGAATCCTGTAGCAGTCAGTTTTATTACTTCCACGGAGTATTTAAACAAATGTTAGCCAACTGGCAGTTCCCATCTTCTCCAGGAATCTCAGAATATTTATTGATACTGGATCGATAGTGGTTAGTGGTTGCAATAAAACAGCTTTCCTGTTCTAACTTGCACATTCATGGGAATACCAGTTAGCTCCTGAACGGTGTTCAGCCCAATGCAAGGCACTTGTGAGGCCACATCTGGAACCATAATTCAACAATACGCTTCAAACCTTAAGGATTCCTCAGAGAGACGGTAACCTTTAGTATAGGAGTGCCGGAAGACAACACTAATGACACAGCTGTATTGTCACAGAAATTTAGAAATCATTTTTTCTGAGAAGGGCTTTAGGTTTGCATAATGGAAAAGGCCAAGCTCTAAACCTTGAGGAATTTTTCAAGGAACTGCTGAAAAAGTAGTTCTCTTGGTTTGCCACTACTTTCACGCCACAGAGATGCACATCAAATTGTGCATGGAGCCACAAAACCAGAATACTGTATCAAAAGCTAGTTACTAATGTCATGTAGATAAGAGCATCATAAATCGGAATTTGAGAGGTAACGAAATGGCATAAGTGATATATCACTTAAGCTGTTTCAGCACTATGAAGAACAGAAAAAAGAAATGATTGGAGGAAGAACTGAAGGTTAGAAATTGTACTCAGATGAACAACACCAGAGCTGCAGTGAACTGTTCACACTAATGAAGAAGTGTGGTATGAAGAAATTCAGACACCTGACACTGGACTGAGACCTCAGAGATGCACAACTTTATTCTCAGCCCACCTGTTCTCAGATAAGTAACGTAACTTCTCCAGTGCTGGCTCTTCGTTTTTAAAACAGAGCTACTGAGATTGCTTTCCTTCTAGAGCTGTCTAAGGAAACTTCAGTAGAATCATATTCCACTGAAATCAAAACATTTCAGAAATTGTTGAAYTTCCCAGAATAGGTTTATTTGAGGAAAGCAAAGGTGAACCATTTGTACTAGTAATGATCCTAATACAGAACTAGTGCTAGGGAGTTGGAAGCTCTAGGGCAGAAACGGAACAWGGCAACTTTCCAATTTATCTGGAAGATTATAAATTCAAACTTTAAATTTAAAAAAAAAGGTGGTAGTTAATCTTATTTTATTTTATTTTCTAACCTTTTAACTGGTTCCCCATATATATTTTGAGCTGAACCCTATATTCCTTACGGCATTTTCCGTGCTTGTGTTGTGCATGCAAACCTTCAGCTTCAGTGCATAAACTATATTTGAAAAATGTACTTTGGGATTAATAGCCATTTCCACCTACATTATTTTTCATAACTGAAAATTGCTTCTTCAGCAGAGACTGACGAAAAATTTTCTTCTAGAGCAAATTTCACACCAGATTTTTTTTAAGGTAGCTGCTACCTCTTGTGATCTTCAGCAGAAGAGGAGCCAGGGAGTGCACTCAGATGGGTGTTTCGAGAAGGGCATCCATCTTCCAGTATCTTCGAAGCTAAGCATTTCCCTCCAGACTCTGACAAATAGACAACTGTTTGCCTATTTTTTTCTTGACTCTGAAAGTAGGATGTGAAGCCAATAAAAACACAGTTATTCTAAGGTTCAAAACATTATTTTTAAATGAATAAAAAATATGTTATACACATAGGTAAATAGAAAGCTCACAGCATAGTAATTTTTTAGCTTGTTTTCAGTTCTTCTTTATAGACCAGACATGACTCTCTCTTTTATTAAAGAAATGTATACTCCCCCAAAAGTCATTAAAATTTTTGTTAACATATTAACATTTTTTTGATGATATAAAAATAATTTAGGATTGGATGCTCTACAGAAAAGTTATAACTGTCTCAAAACCAACTGTTTACAAACACAGGAAATTCAGAATTAAGGTTAAACATCAATCAAATCCAGTTATCTAAAACAATGATTTTCAGCGTAATGCCTAACGACCTTTAGAAATCAGTGGATTACTCTGAGGGGCTCTTGAAGAAGCAACTAACAAAAGCAAAGTCACTGTGTGRCACCTCAAAGCCACTATGTGATGACAAACACCTTTAAAAACTGCCTAGTCCGGCTTTAGGAGCACAAGTGGTTGAAAACCTTTGATTCAAAAGTAAAGAAATCATATTAAAGCATTAAAACAGTCTTAAATTTGTCCTATGGTGATTTAAGAATCAGGATATATGGGTTTTTTTTCCCCTCTCTTTCCTGGGAAAGAAGGAAGGAGCCTAATCAGGGAAAAGTACTAAAATGAACAGTAAAAAGTTTCTGTCTAAAATCTTTCTGGTAAGTCAGATGCATGGTAATACTATGCATTTTGAACAGTGTCTATATGTTATTGGAAGTGCCTATATGTTACTGAAATAAAAGAGATGAGTCCTTACAGAGATTTCCTCATGCCAAATGAAATGCACACTGTTCTAATCCACAGATTTTTTAATCAGTGAGAATTTTCAGGATGTCACTTATTTATTGTATTAATGAAGATTTCTTTTCAGAAGTGTTTGTGATGCTGCATGGTGACTTAGCACTTCTTTACATTTTTTTCTGCGAACAGTGGGATTCTAAAATGGGTTTATCATTCGGCATACCTTTTCAGTTTTAAAAAAATTAAAGAGTTTAATTTAAAGGGTTTTTTAACTTGGATGAAATTATTAAGAATGAAGTACCTTACAGTAGAACTGTTTCTAAGGAACTGGGGYAAATACAACATGGGACACACATCAAAACTGAATTATCTCACAAGCTACCTTCCCAGAGTTTTAAAACCCAACAGAGCTGTGTGGTATCAGAGTTATTTTAAAAAGTTCAAGGTCCTGCTTTAATTTCACACTAATATTTAGAGAGTATTTCAAGTCAGAAATACACAAAGCTGAATGCTGCTACAAATAGATATCTGATTGTCTTGAAAATTCATCCAGAAACTCTTTATCCCTTGTTTTATTGGGTTTGGGAATACTGCTAGGACTAGATTAGTTGAATTATTATCTTTCCAGTGGAGAGAAAAGGAAAAAGAAGCAACTTTAAGATCTACTCAAACACATACCTTTTAAAAGTCTATTTAAAACATTGTGGTTAACACATCTTTCCTTCTTGCAGGCTCACAGCTCCCATTGCCATTAATGAATGCTGCAGCAGAGCTCAAAGAGAATTGTCTGTCCAGGCAAAAATTCTGGAGATGTCTTAGAACAAAGATACATCTAAGGTAACACTGTGCTAAGAGTTTCTCAATTCATTCATTAGTTATAAACTAAAAAAGAATCAAGTACCTGAAGGCTTGAAGATAAATGGGGTCTGAAGCCCAGGAGATTTCCACCTAAATCCCTTGCAAACCCAGCTCTCAGTGTTCRCAGTGCAATGATGTGCATCATCATATGCTGCATATGTGAAATATTTTGTTTGAGAAGGAGAAAGAAYGACTGTAAAATAATGACCTGCTGAAGACAGCTCACCTATTCCTCTGCTCTTCTAAGCTTGCCCCTTGCACCATGCACTCTCTAGACTTATCCTCTCATTAAAGATGAGAGGATTGTTTGTTCAGTCAGACTGCGTGAGAAGTTCGAGCCAGTCCATGTTAAATTGCCATGAAAATTAAAACTGATCCGTCAAAAAGGCACACTGGCACTCCATGATCTCTTTATACCTTTGTGCTCTCACTCATTCACCCACCTCTGGATTCTGACTGATGTGAGTAGGCTCTCTGTTAACAGCTCAGTTTTTCTGTCCAAAACATAGGCATTTTGTACAAGCTAAGTGCCTTAAAAGAGGTAGGTCTCTCCATTGGACATCCCAAATCAGGTTTCCAAAGCAAACTGCCTTAGGTTCTGGAGATATCTCTCTTTTCCTGTTGACTATGGATAGCACTTTAACATCTAGCTTCAATTAGAAGCTTTGTTTTAGAAAGCTTAAGTTAGGGGAGACGATCCCTATTTTGACTGAGTAATTAATGTCCAATTTAAAAGAATATATAAAAAAATACATGTACAATTACAGTCTCTGAAAACTGTGGTCCTAGTTGTGTAAAAATTTACAAAGATTGTAAGAGGTCTTAAAGTACCATACGAAAGGTTATACTCATATCTACACACTTGAACAAGGAGAAGATATAAAAAATATATTTATGCTAAACAAATAAAGTCTTTTGGGGGTAGGATTCATCTTGTCTTATTTTAGGAGCCTACAGCGCAGAGGTTTGTATAGGAACTAGCTGTCTACATTCCTGTTGGAGTCAATGCATCCAGTTATCTAAGGCTAGGTGAGATGTATCCTGCCCTTAACGTAGCTAGGTTTATGTTCTGAATAGATCCCTGAAGCTGCCTTTACATATGGAAAATAAGGAGAACTGCCCCTCACATGGGACAGGAGCCAAAAGTCCAGCTAGGACAGGATCCAGAAGTCCAGCCACAGCCGTGTTGGAAGCCATTCCCCTCTGCTCTTGCCCCCAGGGTACCAGGAACCACATCACAGGGCCATGGGGAATACCCTTCATGCCTTATTTTACATAGGATGAGCCACAACCATTCAAAAAAATCCCATTTTCTCTTCCAGCAACCTAGGAATTGCTATAGCAGGTCAGGCTAAAGGTTCTCCCTAATCCAAAAAACCAACAGCTCACAGGAAGAGATACTTCAAATGTAAGGAATACTGATATACAGAGTAACCCCAAACTGGGGATATTGTCTTAGCAGCCAGCAGTTTAGAGACTTTCTGAGCTGAAAGTTCAATCAAGCAATTCCTCATCCCAGCTTTCTGACCTCCAAAACTGCTGTCAGACTAATAGCAGTTATCCTGCCATGATAAGGAAAAGATCACACCACCCAGTCTACAGAAAATAGCTGGATCAATGGACAACACTGTGTTAAAGGCTCCTTTAAAAACAGTTTGGTTAGGTTTTTGTTTCTTTTTTTCACACAGATTTCTTCCTGGAAAAGTGTGATTTTTTCACTCATTTAACTCAAAAGCTTTTTAGAGGAAAAGTTTTTCAACACACTGACAAATTTCAAAATAAAGATAATTTCTGTTTTTCTGGTTCAGAATTACTCTTTGTTTAGAGATAGAGCAAAATCAATAATTGAAATTAAATGTTTCAAAATTATCAGTTTAAAACCTTTTAGTTGATTCAAACTGATATGCCTTTGCCTTTTTCACAAAAAACAGATTCTCTCTTTTTGTTTCAGTTTGGGACAGAAGGACTTTGGAATCACAAAAATACCCATAAGACAGGAATTTCATTTTTTTTTCTGGCATAATCCTGTTCCAAACTCTGTTAGTGCCTCCTGAACTGAATTACTTTAATTGACTCTTTTTTTGACAAGTCATATCATTTTAAATTACCATACTGCTCTCATGTTGCTCATTAAATGGGAGATATGAYGGTAAAGTAGATGCAACTAATTAGTAGTGAATACATTATTTATGGCTTCCTGAAAATATGAGTGACCTGTAAGTTAACAATGTTGGAGAATTAATTTTTAATTGGATATAGTTTTATTGCTCTTTGTTTTTCACCTGAAAAGTTTTAAATAGCCATTTCTGAGTGCAGAGATCTGAAAGTTCGCCTGTCAAAAGTGGGAAGATAAGGGAAAATAAGGGTACACTCCCATAAGCTGTCTGTGCTGTGATCACTGGAACCTGTTCGAGTTCTGCAATAAATTATTAAATGAGACTCGAAAGCACCAAATCAGCAAAATAACTTAATCACACGCTTGACGTTAAGTTTGGAACAGGTCTTCAAAGATGTTTAGGTGTCTAAAAAGGAATTTATAAAGTGCTGAGGTACTTAAATCCTATTTTCTCTCGTAACAGMCAAAGAAATGCCATACTGTGTCTAACTAAGGGTTGTTCATAATTCAATATACTGGCAGTTGGCAATAGGAGATATTTGGATTATAAGAAATAGGGATATACAGACTGATCCTTCTCTGGAGATATTCTCTTAGCCATCAGCAGTTTAGGGCCTTTCTGAGATACAGGTTTAAGCATGCAATTGTGTTTAACAGTCATAAGGAYGGACCAGTCTTACACAAATTTTCAGAGTCCCTTTCTGAAACCACTTATACATTAATGGCAGCTTTGTGGAAATTTGCTACTTGTTTTCATGTAATTTTTTCTATATTTTTCTCTGAAATGATACTGACCATTAGTTAAGCAATACATACAAGTYGTCCTCCATAAAAAGAATATGGACATCTCCCTTGATTTCTTGTGTAGTGACTAATGATATTAAAAGTAGATTTTATTCCTTGCAGTGGCTTTATCTTGCTTTTACGGTTTATTTGGGGTTTTTTGCACTTTCACCTGTTGTTTTTGAAGTATATAATATATCAGAAAGAATACTGACTGTTCACAACATTCACATTTTATAACACACACATTTTATTCAAACTGAAAGGACTCTATTCCTTATTACTTCTTTACCAGATTATTCAGGCAAGATAATGAAGTGATGCCAAATACGAGACTGATTTCACTAAAGTATCTGAGAGCATGCTCAGCCATTCATACTTTCTATGGGATGTGAAAATATTGCCCAGATTTTTTAACATGTTTTTAAATCTGTATATAGAAGTCCTGTATAGCAAATATAAAGTGAGGACCATGTGATTCCTCAGTAACACCGATGTCTCCATTAAATCAGTTCAGCATCACAAAAAATGTGTGTACTATAAATACATTCCCTTTTCATTTGCATTGTTACTCTTCCTATTAATACTTTAGTCATGTCATAAATATTTTAGGAAATAAGATTTTCTTTGTGTTTATAGACCACAACATCTGATGCATAATTTAAAGGAAAATAAACAGATATAAATATATAGGTATTTATTAGAACCACAAAGTTTTAGCCACAGAAAATGTCCACAAGAATTTTCTGTGAAGATTATTCTAGTTGAAGTTTTCTTCTAGCTGAAGAATCTTTTCAGAACTCCTTTATCTTACTTGGTTTAATAATTAAAGATGATGTGAAAAATTTTTTGCAAATCTGAGCTTTCAAATATTTATTGGAAGGGAAACAAAACATCATGAGAAAACAAATAAGTGAAATTGAGACACCAGCTCATTCACTGGAGTCACATTTACATAATCCATGATGAAAGAAGGAATCTTTGCTCTTTAAATAGATGTTCTTACCAGATTCAGTTGTCTTTCTAGTGGAATCCAACTTATGTGGCACCATTTTTTTCTTTTTCCGTATTTGTCCCAGAACAAAATGGCAATGGATCTAGGAAGGATTTTTGATTAACTCTAAAGTCAAGTCTGCACTTGCTCTGCAAGCTACCACTTTAGCTGCTAGCTGTTCGAACAGCCTATAAAATAAAGCTTTTCACAATGTTTCAGAAATTAAAACATTAAAACATTTGCCAGGGCGATCAATACCTTAACATTTGCAAAGGTGGGAAGTGAAAGGACTATTGGAATTTCTACTGAATATCATGGTATTGGACATCCAATCTAGCCAGAGTTGACTTTAGACTGTGTGCGCTTGTCTCCCATTTTTCTTTGTCTTTCTTGTTTTTTCAGTCTAAATAGGATCATTGTATTTTCTGGGTTCTGATAATGCCAGGGTCATTCCAGGTTTGCTGTCTGCTGAAGGATCAGCCGCTTTCTTGCCTGATCATGCCGTTAAGAGTTGTGAACGGGGAACACATTAAACTAACTCTTCTTTCACTTCTCTTGTCTCTAGGTTCATCTAAAAATATAACCACCTGCCTGAAAACGGATGCCTGTTTCACCTGACATGCCCGCTCTCTAAGCGCTCCACTTAAACCATCTTTATCTGTCCCTCCCCTCTTTCCCTGTGTCCTCTCTCTATGTCTATCACAGGGAGAACAGTTTTAAGTATATCATCCTGACCTTAGTAATATTGCCTCTGATACATTTAAGGGGGAGCATCAATATTTTTCCTAATATCATATGTGTGGGTTTAGTATGACCTGAATCAGTAATTGCCAAAGATTGTTCTCATTTCGTGTCTTTTCCATACCAAGTGGAAGGTGATTTCCATCTAAACGCCGCAGTTAACTGCACAGATTTTGTCACTAGAAATACGGCACGCTGCAATTGAATGGCTGAGTGCATCTGAATGCCTGCTAAATACTAAAGGACTTTGCCTCATAACACACTTGTGAGAACGGGAAATATTCCAATTCCTGTTTTTTAAAGTGGAAAACTGTTGCAGAGGAGGACTAATGATTCAAGAACACATAGGGAGTGAACCCAGTCTTGAGCTTCCAGTAGGATGACGAAATTTTAAAGGAAGTATTAAAATGATATATGACATGCCAGTTCCAGAGGTTTGAGTTGGGAAATACACATTTTAGAAAAAATACTTTAGGCCTAATAGCTTTGCAATTAAAGTACAGGGAAGCAGAAAAGCTTGGATAAAGCAAAAACAAAGTTTGCTCAGCCTTGTCGATGCCACTCCTTTAAAATGATGATCTGTGGTCTGTAGAAAAGAAAAGAATGCACATTTCTTTTCACATTGGCTGGATCCCATGTTAAAATGGTACTGTTTCCTAACTCACTTGAATCTTTATTCTGAGTCAATTAAACACTATAGCGTATTGCCATGTGGCACCGCGTTATAGATGTAGTGAGACAGGTTTGACTTTGTCCAAAATGCAGAGGTTGCAGACAGAGGTTGTGGACAGACTACATTTCACATAATGTAGTGCACTTGCCCTCAAATAAATTCTGTGATGCCTCATGTCTTCAGATTAACTATGTGGAAAACAGTTAGACCCCCAAATTTCTGTCATGAGAACCAAAACCTAAAGCACTTGAACCTTGAACCTTCTTATACTACCTTCCCTCTAATACCACACCTGCACTATACTGCAATACCTGCACAAGGCCAACGCTCTTCAGAAAGGAATGATTTTATCAGTCCAACAGACTAAGATGTTTTTCTCCTGATGTTTTATCTTCTTTACTTTTTATTAGCAAACTTTGCTCTATAAGCAATACCTAACCAGAACTTTCCGTTCCATTAAACAGATAACTAACTAACTAACAGATAACTAACTAACTAAAGCTTTTTATTCACAGTTCAGGAATTGTTGTAAATGATGAAATACATCAATTTCCTGTAGACAGAAAATTATTCTTTTTATTCACATCTAAATCTCACTTCTTGTAAAATAAATGAAAATAATGAAGTGTCCCTGTTTAACTGGTAAAGTTGCGCTACTACAAGAGGTACACCAGGTACAAGCAAGACAAAAAATTAATAGCTATGCACTGCTTGTATATAAAGAACCCCATGTTATTCTCTGATTTATAATTCCATGGATTTTAGAATGACTGTGCTTGGACATACGATAACTCACCCTAGCTACTTATCACTGTTGATATCTACAGTGATGTTTCTCCACACGACTTTCCTGGCATACTCATGTTTTATCACGTGGCTAAAAAAATGAGCACAGCATCTTAATATTTTCCCATTGCTCTGTTTTTCTTTTTCTTTTTTTAAAAAAATATTCAGCTCTGGCAATTCAAAATGATTTTGGCCATATTTTGAACTCTCTTCACTGCTTTTTGCCTTCAGGGTCGTTTACAGTAGGGCAAAATATGTTTAAACTGTTACAACATCTGCAGGTCTGTCTTATACCTTTTTGTGTTTATTTAGCTCACTACATAAAGTGAAAATAAAGCTCATTCTCTTATGCTACCAAGTTTTGATTTCAATTATATATTAACTGTGCAAGTCCTATTACTTGTTTGTAAGATCTTAGGTAATTCCCTTGCAATCAGGAGTTTAATCATCTGGTTGGATGAGGCATTTGTGTTTCCGTGCTTTTCTCAAAAGCCTCTTCTCAAGATATTCTTCTGTTTCCAGCATGTAGCTCAATTCACAAGTAACGTTTTTCCTTCTATCATTCCCTTCAGACAGGCAGAACTTGAAAAACCTGTCTATTCCAAAGCAAGATTTTTCTTTAATATCAAAAAAATTCAAGATGAAATTTTAGAACGTCCTTCTGGAAGGAAGGGAAGGTACTGCCTTTGCAGGCAGGACAGCTTGATGATAGCTGGTGCATTTTCAATTAGACGTTTCACCGCCGCTTGACAGGGTCTGTCATTCAGTGGATTGCATTCGTTTGCAGTGAAAGAAAAGCCTCTGTGAATAAAAATGAACGGATCACACTCCTCAATCGTGATCAATAGCAGGAGGTGTGACACAGGGAGCGCAACAAGCCACTGATTGCGTGTTTCATCGACTGCACACAGAGTGTTCGATATCATCTGACATAACTAACTTTGGAGGATGCTATTAAAGTATCTCAGTGAACTTAATACAAGTCTGTCATTACAAAAGAAAAGGGGAAAAAAAGATTAAAGACAGCAGCAGTCAACAGCATATGGTTTTCGCATGGATGAGGTTTGACACATCTGTAGTGTGTCCCTAAACAGAAAGATCTAGGATTTCCCTTTTGTGGGATCTTTTAAATTGAGGAAGAGCCTAGAATATATCCTGATGGGAGGAAAAAATGTGTTAGGGCTATTATTGGCAAAAGCAAACTGCTTGCAGATGCAAACTTAAGGACCTTTTCCACTTCAGACACACAGAAAAATCTGAGAGATACAGAAAGTATAGCAATAAGTCACCACAGTTGATAGTCATCAGCGAGGTTAAAAAATGGGCTTTTGAAGGTTAAAAAGCACATGAAAAATGTCATCTGCAAGACAAATGCTAAAATGCATCACATTTACTTAGAAAACTAATTGAAAAAAAGAGGCAGTTGGTGCTGCCTCATGAAACATTCTCTGCAAATTAAACCTAGTCTGAGTGTCATCCTCATCTTGCAATTTCTCAAAGCCAGGCTCTTTTACAAACACATTTTTTTTTGTTCTGACCCTGTGAGCTCCTAGGAGATTCCTAAGTGGAAAAACAGAATGGAGAAACAAGTATTTATCAAGGCTTAATGTTATTTTTTTGCTTAGGATTAAATCACTAGTATTTCATTCCTCACCAAGAGGTTTCCAGTGACCAAAGTACTGTGAAGGCATTGGAAAAAAAATATATGTTGGAGTCATTGTCTAGTGGACAGTCTAGGACATAAAAATCCTATGAACAGTCTACTCCGCCATACGCTTTCAAGAAAAAAGTTCTCCCTGGGGTTCATCTTCTCTCAATTTAAATATCAAAAGGTTAAATGTCTCTAAATGTCACCATTGTCAATGAAGACAGACATACTTAAAGCATGGATTTTCTACATGTTTCTTAGAAAGCTGAGGATGCGTACAGGAGAAACACACATATTGGAATTTATTTCTCCCAATGCAATAGATGGAAAACCAGAAGCTCCCTGCTCTCAGAATGCGTGTGCTAGAAGTTCTGTTTTCTTAATTACTTTGTCTCTCTGTTTACCTTCCACCTTTTGGGGTTCATATACTTACGGCATTTTACCATAATCTACCAAAAAAACAACAAAAAAAGCATTCTGAAGAAGGGCCAATCCATTGGTGAGATGTTAATCTCTTAAGGAGATTAATAGTTAAATATCCTAAGCAGTCTCAGAATGTCTTTCTGGAAGAGCAAGGGCTGGAGCTAGGCAAGGCTTGAGTAAAATAACATGAATAGAAGATACACACAGTAGGCAAAATGACGGATACATTTTGAAAAAGTAAAAGAAAGTAGTTCAAAACTCAATTAAAAAAGTCCTATAGGTTTTAGTATTTCTGCTGACTGTGCAAATTTTCATGAAGTCCTATTATTTTTGCTAAACTACATTGAATTAAAAGCTGGATTTTCTAATATATTTTCRGAATGAAATTTCTTTCTTTTTTCCCTTAAAATACCTTTTCATCCTAAAATTGAATTTCAACAAATGCATGAAACTGATGCCAAGGGTTTCGACTTTTATCAGAACAATTTCAGTGAATCATTTATTTTTATTTTTAGTCCATATGTGGAGGGTGGGGAGAGGGGGAGAGTCAACCCCAAATTTCTGACTTTATTTTGACGGGGAGAGAAAAATGTGCATTGTTGCATGACAGAAAATCTGATGACCTCTAGAATTAAAATCAAAATCTGGATATTCCAGGAGTTTACATGAAACCCTTCTGGAACTTGTGGCAGCAAGTGGCAGCAAGTCTACAAAGTTGAACTGCAGTCAGCATACGCTACATACACAGTTTGCCAAAGGTAGAATGATCACAGTGTGCATTCACAACATAAGGTCCTGGCTGGCCAGAAGTCAAACAACTACATATTTTCTCAAGCCAAAAAGCAAAGTCAAGGGAACATTATATCTTTCTTAATCAAAATTAGGAGAATGGACAGTGAGTCAGATGCTTCATTGGTGGTTGTGCACTTTGTGCAATACTATTGACAGTAACAGCTTGAAACCAATACAGAATGACCATTATTTTGTTGCTTTTATATAAATATGGCTTCTTGAGGCTGCCAGATTCAAATGGAGAGGTTTATCGTCCTCCGCATGAAGACTGGGAGTCTGTCCAGAGCGCAGTTCATGCAAAATGCTGCTAACAAAGGCATGTCTGTAGTGTCTTTGCATGCTCCATAGACCAGAATCATCCTTTCAGGCCTAACAGCAGCTGAGTCGGTCGTGTTGCCAATATATGCACAGAGAAGGCCTTTAAATATTACATGCCACTTAAGATCCACTCCTTCGGGGAGAAGGAGAAAGGCCACTCTCTATTTGTCTCGTCAACTTTTGCCTCTCGTACTCTGTGGACTAAATGCTATTATTGGTTATATTTAAGTGGAAAATAATTCTCTTTTATTCAACAGTGGGCCATGAACTTTGAGCTGCTGCCTCAGAACTAAGTGAAAGCATCCGTATAGTTCTTTTTTCCTCTGCTTTCCCTTTTATAAAAATTCGCTCTGGCTTTAAAATTATGTTCAAAGATATGTTTGTCTAGTAGAGTGACACATTTCAAAGCATTGCCTGAAGAGTTTAGTGTATTTCTTGGCTGGTATCAGATTAACTTTTGGGAGGGTGAGTCAGGAACATAACCAGGAAGTGGGCACAAGGAAGCTGAGAGGAGGTCTGCKCAGTGATACATATTCAGAAATGTGCGGAGAAACAGTCACGTAGACAGTTAATGGGCTAACCAGCCTTTCCACCCCTGCAGACGTATGCAAATCCAGGAAAGGTCAAATCGAGTTTGAGAATTTTAGCCTCATCCTTTGCGGACATTTGTCCCCATCACAAAAACACAATGGGATTTGCTTCAATTGAGTGGAAAGGCAGGCCCTCGGCTGACTGCTTGGGGAATAACGGACATCGCAAGCCTCTGCTAAAACGCATTGGCACCAATATCTGGGAAGCGCATAGGACGTATGCACTGTCCTTTAGCAAACCTCATCAAATCAACAATTGAAATAAGCTTCCAAGTCAGGAAGAAAACATTGCCTGCAACAATATTTCCTAAACAGCAAAAATGACTGGGAGAAAAGCAAGAGGAATAAACCAGTCTCAAAATTAAATACTTTGAAAACATACAGAAGAAAAAAAAAAAAGAAGATAGCAAGAGAAATGCTGAACACACTCTCTTAAGAAAAGAAGGCAGATAAGGCTGGCTTTGGGGAATTTTTATTAGCTCTGAAATTAGAACCAGGGCATTGGGGTTGGGGAGAGGGGAGTGTCTCAAACCAGCTGCAGCTGGTTTTAATTAAGGGCTAATTACCAAGTAAAGCCTGCTGGAAGTGGGAGAAGTCTATGTCCCTATATAACACAGAGCAGCTCACTGAGGCAACTTTTGGGAGGTTAGGGTTATTGGCCTAGGAAAGAAAAAGAGTGATTAAGCTCAGATGTGCTTGAATACTTCTGTAGGTATTTTCTTTCCATATTGTGTGTTTGTATGGAGTTTTCTTCGGAATAAAGATCTTATAGGAGAGAAAAAAGTTAAAGGTGAAGGATCATAGGTACRAGATATGGAAATACAGCCTTCTAAATTTCTTATTTCTTGAAACATATATATATTTTTTTCCCTCTTATTTTCTCTTTATCTCACATTTCAGTTATTTAGGTAGTTCTCATTTGCTTTGGAATACAGCATAGCACCTCTTTTTGTGCAATAGCTATAAAAATGATAGCAGTTTTCTTTTAGCRTTGAGATATTTTTGAATTGCTTGGATATCTATGATCTGCACGTCCTAACAGAATGTAGAGTAGTCCTGTGTTTAAAAATCTGCCTTAATCCTGGTTTATCTAAAACTAATCACTTACGCGTGGGATCTTAATAGGAGTATAGGTGATATTTTCTGCTGCTCTAGATTCTACTTATTAGAGGCATGGAAAGGGATTTAAAGAAAGAATGAATTACATGATTAGTCTTTTTCCTCTGTGAAAAAATTTTAAATGGTATTCCTGTATTAAGTTTTGCATGTATGCTTCTGGCCTATCTGCAGACCACCCGGGTGAACTGACACCACCTTAGGKAAGCTCTTGAAGAGAAAGATATTTTTCCAAAAAACTCAAATCCTTCAAGGCTGGGCTGTGAATGTGTTTCCCAGTGTTACATAGTAGTAGGAATTGATACGTGGCAATGAGCTGGGGAACTCTTCTAATAGCTGGAAGAGGGCTGATGTTGGACCCACCCTTGGCAGGAGGAAGAGGAAGGTGGGAGGTCAAGAAAGAGGGTGAAGGGAAATAAGTCTCTAACATCAATTCCCAGGAAAATTATGTAACAAGTCTTCCTGGAAGCTGTTTTCATGCGCATGAGGGACAGGAAGGTGATTGGGAGCAGTCAGCATGGATTTATCAACGGGCAATTGTGCCTGACCAATCTGTTTACTTTGCAGGATGAAATGACTGGCTCTGGCAATGGAAAAATGGTGGATATCATTTACCTTCAGCGAGTTTTCAGTATGGTCTTCCACATCATCCTTTCAGTCAAGTTGGACATGCATGGACTGCTGCATGGAATACAAGGTGGGTGAAAAGTTTTCTGGTCTGGCAGCCTGAAAGGGTAGCAGTTAGCAATCTGAATTTTAAGCAGGGGCTGGTGATGAGTGATGCTCCTTGAGGGCCAATACTGGAGGTGTGATTAACGTCTTCATCAGTGACCTGGTTGATGGATTGCTTGTGCCCCTCAGTGTTAATGTTTTAGCTGATGGTGGTTACAGTCCTCCCATGAGAATCTGGGCTTGCAGTCACACAGATGCATGCGTTTTCTGTTCTTGCCTGAGTGTTTGGTAGCTGTAGCAGCTTTTCTATCTGATCGTCCCTCAGGAGTGAGCTCCATATGGGTGAGACTCCTGAAGCGCTAGGTGCGGTTGCTCCAGGCAATGCAGGAGTTGTCCTCCAGTGTGTCGCTACTGTTTTGTCAACTCCAGAAGTCGGTCTCCAGCAGTTTCTCTGGGTTTCTTGGCTACTACCCTCCATGCCAACTACTGTATTAACTGCCTTGTCCCTGTTTGCATGACATTGAGAAGTCCCTCTGATTGCTGGTGCTTCTGCAGTTTCATTTAAGTAGAAAATTGGACATAGGTCTATCCTCCTTCCACCCCACCCCCTGAGAGATTCCCTGGCCTCCAGAAAATTTCTTACTGTCTCTTGGTTTCTAGATAACTGATGAATGAAAGGTTTGTGGCACTTTTCTTCCTCCTTTGCTGTGCTCCAAAGAGAATCCTGTTCAGAAACTATATGTTTGGGCTTTTATTTCCTCCTGTTTATTTCCTTCATGTCCAACTCAAGACTTGATTTTTGTTAAGTAACACCACTCTATTCACAAGATGTAATTAGAAAAGTATGTAAGCCATGTTGCCACAACATGCAACTTTCAGACTAAATGCAACTGTCAGTGCCATTTCCTTGGTTCAGTGAGGTGCTGAGAGATAATATATTCTTCTTGGACTGGCAGTGTCCAGTCAAGTTTCACGTTGCTTCTGGCTGTCTGATAATATGCTGCACACCTCCCACCTRTTTGGTCATCCAGATGTTCTAGGGGCATGTTCAAACTGGCTGACACAATATAGGATGCCTTTTAGCTCTGAATTGGTCCAAGAAAGTGTGATAAGTGCAGCACAAGTGAACTATGCTAGTTTATCCTGGATCGTTTTTTAACTGTATATGCTGTGGGGGCAGTCAAGAGCAGAGAGGGAAATAACCCCTTTCCCTTAGTTAATAATTGTTGGAGAGCTGGGAACACAAAGCAAGTTAAGGCCTAATGTGGGTAAAAGGTATCTTTATTTAGCCATTCATCTGACTTAAACARTCTAAGTCTCTCCAGTCATGGAACTCCTTACCCTTGTTTTCTTCTTAAGAAAAAAAAAAAAAAAAACCACCCCACAACTGTTCAGTGTTGAAGGATATGTCTGGGTGATTTCGCAATGACAGTCTCCTGACTTCATTGTAATTCATATCATGTTTTACTATCAGCAGTGATATTTGGGAGCAGAATACACTAAATGAAACCAAGCAAAACAGCAGAGATAAAAATATAATGTGAGCTATGCTGAAAGCTCTTTCATCTAGGAAAGAAAGATGTAAGAAGAATCCATGTCTGAAATCTAAAAGATATACAAATTCTTAAAAAACAAACAAACAAATCCATGTGTYGTAAGGGTAACAACGTACTGTAGCTAAATGTGGAAATACCAAGACAACAAGCATCCATGTCATAACCAGAAAACGAAGAGTAGAATGCAGGTAGAGGTTGATGGCTGTGAATATAAGATATATAGTACTATTCTAAAGTGTGATACATATACCACTAGCAATGTGTAAACTGCTTCAAACTAATATGCAAAAAAAGAAAGCAAGCTGCAAAATGATGTGGAAATTACCATTTGGAATAGCATTGCTCTTAAAGTAATGTCTGCAAGCAAAATAAATCTGAATTCCTAGCCTAATGCCACAGAGGTGATCTGGTAGTCTTGTTTTGAAAGTAGAGGAATGCATGTTTAGCAGTTGTATCTAGGTCCTGGCAGAACCTCAGAAATTGGAAAGTATCTTTTTGTTGTTGTTTGTTTGCCTAGAAGGAAAAGGAGTTCTTATTTCTGAAGCTGTGAGACTGTTGGTTTCACAAGATGTGCGATCTCATTAACATAGAATTTCTGCTGCACTGTAATGAGGTGTTAGCTTCTAGCTATGTTAAACTTGCTTATAATTATTTTCCTCCTCACACCTTTGCATCCCATGATTCTTGCCTTATCAAGTACAATAGCTGATACAGAATTTAAAAAAAAAAAAAGTGAAACTATAATGTTTAATTCATGGTAATTTGTTCAATTTTTTATGATCCAAGTAAAATAGCCTGTATGAGATAATATATCTGATTCATCTTTTTTTTGTCCTGGTTTAATACATTTGCTATAAAAACATCAAATAACTACAAAAAACAATTTAGATAGAGCTTATTACCACAAATAACTTCTAAATTGAATTGTTAGTTTAGGCAACATCAAACAAAAAAAGATCTCAGGTAACATTGCAGAATACATGGCATACTCTAGTTTTCCTCTAGAAAACAATGTCCAGAGATATCTTTCATGATTCTGTGTTGACGAGGATGAAGCAGACTAAGAGTGATGTGTTCTGGAAACATCTTTTCAGGATTAAAACATGAAAAAGTTAATGTTAAGGTACTTGATAATCAACCTTACTTGGCCTCCTTTTTTTTTGTAGACTAACTTTAAGGCCAGTGCCATTAAGATCTCTAAAATTTTACATAAAAATTTGTTTCATGCTGATCATTATTCAGAAATTGTGAATTACCAGTTGATGGGATGTATGGTAAAGATGCAAAGAAGCCCTGGACCTCTTTCACATCCCAATTCAGGGTCCAGAGCGAGTGAAGGAGAGTTCAAACACACTTAAGGGAGGTGCRTTAGTATTTCCAAAAAACAAATGCTCTTAGTTTCCATTTCACAGAAATTCTTTTGCTTGCTTTAGTCTGGCTTGGACTAAAGCAAAACTCCACAGCAATAAGACACAGCTTTTCTGCCAGCTTGATTGCTGGTGCATTGAGTGGAGGGACCTCAGGCTCTTTACCTCCTTGCTCATCTAGCACGTGGCTCCAAGAGGGGTTGGTGAACTGTCCCTGCTTGTGGCTGCGCTGCTGTTGCAGTAAGTAGCAGATGACAAGTAGGGCAATGATGGGCATTTCAGCATTTTTATGATGTTTGGAAACTGGCAGCAGGCCTTGGAAATAAGTTTCCTCACGACATGTTGCAGCCACTGAAACTCATGTAATGAAGTTCAACAGAACTTTGCTGTTTGAGGAAATGAAACTTCWTGGAGTTTTATGGAGAGCTTACATGTACATGCCATTCCTGAGGCAGGTAACTTTGACTAGAGATATTTTATATCCAGTTTATCTTCAGGTCAGTGCCTAGCCAGGTTCACACTGGTTGCCAAACAGGTAGAAATAAAGTTGTGTGGAGGTCAGCCCTGTCATTTAATAGGTGTTAGACATTGCTCATTGGCCTGGACTAGAAGCTGTTGTCTGACCCATGTTTTCAAGCTGTGATGAGACTGTCAGCAGCATCCTTTTGCTTGTTGTATCTATGCCACAAGAAATTACATATAGAGGGCTTGAAAATATCTTTATTAAAAGATGATTAAAATGAACAACTGATACTTTAGCTCAAAAAAGGCTTCCTAGAGATAGTTATTACTAAGTGAAGAATGGCAACCTAGAGTTTCTCCCAAGCACCCTCGCTGAAAAGAAGGCAACTCTTCCCCTCAGCAGGTATAACAGAGGCCTTACTTCAAAAATGTATGTTGAGAATGAGCCTGCTTTGCAGCTAGTCTGGCATTTTTGCAACTCTTCCACTGGTTTCCTCCCCTGCCCCGTAGCATAACCCCTACTCACTTCTAAGGAAGCTGCTTCTGTGTCCCTTCATGAGCTGTCCACTACTCTAGACATCCAGAGAAAAYTATTTCCTATCGCAAAATTTCTTGGATCTCTTGAGATATATCTGCACTAGTAAATAAAGTGGGCACTGAGCTTTAGCTCATGCAGT
The DNA here is from genome assembly GCF_003343035.1 of Apteryx rowi. Taxonomy (NCBI): domain Eukaryota; kingdom Metazoa; phylum Chordata; class Aves; order Apterygiformes; family Apterygidae; genus Apteryx; species Apteryx rowi. The sequence continues at coordinate 3,966,541 of NW_020449974.1, forward strand.
GGCCTGAGACGGTCTGAGTTGTTCAATTGCGAGCTCACCCAGTTGCAGTTCCCACCAGTGCCAGCTAACAGGCAATGTATGGGCATAGTTCAAGGCAYGGCACTTGACAAGTGCTGTTTCCATAGGCAATGTGGAGGTAGTCACATTGTTCAGAGGGTGGARGAGAGTTTAGGTACATGGACATAAGCTCTGCTACAAGACTTTGAGCTAAACTTTGCCTGTATAACCAGAAAACAATCTCTCTCTAAAAAGTCTGGATATGGACAGAGGATATTTTGTGTTTAAGGACCCTGCTTACTTTGAATCTCTTGTTGATGATAAGTTGGTATTTGGCAAGAAARGGTTGATCAAAGCACTTAAGCTTCAGACAGATGTTACAGTGCTCATCGCATTGCCTTAGCTTGATCCAATGTTAGCTACAAAGCCATTTTTTTCCCTTGTGCCACCAATACCATTCAGTGTTTTACTCCAYATGCTTCATGAGACCTAAAGAGGTAAAAGACAAAGGATTAAGTTCAAGACACTGGATTTCGGGCCTGGTTTGCAGAAGGTATCCCTGTTTCCCTGAGAGTGGTCCCTTAAAGCAATGGAAGTAATGGATTTCTTCTGATATGTATGATATGATACATTAAAATGATGTAGGAAATATATTGCTGTATTTTTTTACTCCCACTTTTATACCATTACAGAATTTCAGTTCTTTATAGTTCAGGAAATAACTTCTTGATTTGTCTCTCCAAGCAATTATGTCAACACATCAAATAAACAATTTTATTGTAAAATATTAAAATTAATATTTGAAAAACATTGCAGGACTCCCAGATGCCTGTCARCTAATACTAGCTGGAATTTAAAATGCCTGTAACTGGGTTGTAGTATATAGCTCAAGTCTAATGGTCTCTTTGYAGTGTTCTTGGATGTCAGAAGCAGGTATCTTGGTCTCCAGCTGGACAGAGGGACAGTGAACAGAAATTGGATTCCAATTTGTAAAGCAATCGGCACTAATTTTAACGTGTTGTTATACTAATCCGGGCATTTCACAGTTAGATTTTTGTTTTYGTATATGATCTTTCAGTAAGCCACACTATCTTGCTATCAAAATAGAGTTTGTTTCCTCTTAYCTTTCCTTTAAAAGAATATCCGGAGCTCTTCAGACTCATATAGCTGAAACTGGTTTCAGTGTTTTGTCTGCAGGGACAGTATACAACTACGAAAAGTACTGGGGTCCAGAAAAGTGTATCATATGTCCAGACGACAAACACCTGGCCTGTTCCGAGAGGCTAGAAGATGTCAGTCTACAGATAGTATCCTAAACTTGGGCTTTATGCTGTCAAAAAAAGCTATCGATGCAAGGAGGCTTTGAATATAATTTATGTAGTTATTAAAAAAAGATACTAATGGGTAAATTAAATTGAATAGCATTTCCAAAGCCAATAAAAAATTCTTTTATTAATTCACTACCTGTGATATTCAGGACAAGAATAGAGCGTGCAGTGACCTGGGAGAGGAATCAGGCTGGAGGTGACTTGCCCAGTTGTCTTACTCTCTACCTCTAACTCTTTATAGTGACTTCTAATCTCTACGCTGATTTTGAGTTTCTTAGGCTTCAAGACTACTTTGGATCTGTTTATGCCATCTTACCTACCTACCATATCTTTGTTCTGAATGCTTTCCTTAGCCTCTTTCTCTTTCAAGTGTCAATCATTTTCAGTTTCTTTACCCTTTAAAAGTCCTTTAAAATTCGTGTGAACAATATGCAAGAGTTGCAGCGATCAGGAAAAAATACATATATTTTTTCAGCCTACTCTGGGAACTGTCCTGCTCTTTCCACCTGAAACCTCCTGAGGTATATTTATTTACTTGGAGGCTACACATAGCATGGCATACCTCTAACAGCAAAAATCCTATCAGATTTAATACTCTAACCAAATACTGCAATGTTCTCAAGCACAACCTCAGAGCATCTGACGAAATCAAGTAACTGCAGGCAGATTTTGTGATTTGTAAAAATTGGACTGCAAGACAGATTTTGAGTAATACAGTAGAAGTCTGGAATAATTCCAGACTGGTATGTGATTGTATCTGAAAAGAATCTGACCACAAAGCTCCATTAAAGACCTAAGTTTAGAGCTATATTGGGTTTTATTCAAAATATATGCAGAAAGGTTTGCCTCTAGGTTTAATCAGTTTGAAAATGTTTACCTTCTCAAAGAAAGGCTAGGCAGAAGGCTTTTGTCAGGGAAGATTAATGCATGCTATTGGGGATATTTATATTAGTTCATTCTTCTTTGCTGCTGTCTGCTGTGATGTCAAATGTTCATGTTTTCAACCAGTAAAACACAAGCTAAAATTATAGGTTGCTAAATATAGCTAACTTGCCACATCATTTAGCTTGACAACTTATTTGTAATGAAGACCCAAAAGCAAAATCCAGAATGTTAACTGGGGCAGAAGTTAAACTTTGTAATAATTTTTACTCGTTGCTTTTTAATTGCGAATTAATAATGGACAGGAAAATATGATGACAAAGCCCAACAATAAATGAAGTATGACTGTGGTTAACTCAGAGAAGGGTTTTTCTGTCACACGATTCCACAGGCAAAGGTCATAATTTCAAGACAATGTTTTGCAACACAAGTGACATTTTTGTAAAGAGTTAAAGTTATCCCCTTTGTATAGGGATTCAATCACAGTTATTATCTAAAGGGAAAATAAATTATGCAGGARCTTGTTTTGCTCTTGAGTACTTACGCACTAGCATCAGTACAAAAAAGTTGGGAAGTCGCTTTCCATAAAATTAAAATAAAAAAGATGTGGGATTATCTAAAATGGGAATAAAATATATTAATGTGGCATCGATCTTGAAGATGCACACATATGCATGTGTACATGCAAACAGGATTGCTGATTTATTTTATTTTTTTTAAGGGATAACTTAGCAAAATTTTCATCATTATACTTTGGCCTCAAATTCCCGTGACTTAGTGGCAAGAACACTAACTCAAACTCTTTGGTCTTGATTCCAAGGGCTTTTCATGTATATCTGTGTTACATGAGCTAGTCATTAGATAAAACTCACTGGTCTGGGGACTGATTACCAGACTGATTACCCCTCCAGCTGAGCACTCTAGTCTTGAGAGTATACTACCATGATTTTCCTCTTTCTGAATAACCCAAACCCTCTTTTGGGAAAGTTTTGGGAATGGGTATTTATTCTTAATGTGAAAACTGGAAGTTAACTAATAAAGTAATTAAGTATTAGGTTTTAAGCAAAAAAAGTGGCACTTCCAGCTTCACAAAAATGAATTTGGGTTTTGTTGACAGATATTATAGAAACAAAAATATATATAGGGTCAGAAAACAAATAGGAAAATTCACTTGACTTCTAAACTTGGTAATTTCAGAAGACCTAAGATACTGCTATGTATATTGGACAAACTTAACTGTATGCTTGCTCTGCTGCTTGTTCTAAAGCAAGTGGCTTTCTGACCACTTAAACAGGATATTGGCAGAGGTGAATCCTTACTCTTAATCTGTAAAGCAGTTCCTATTCTCTCTTTCTTAGATATGATCTTAACGTTTGCTATGGAACCAATCGTCTAGGCAGCTTGGTACATAAATTGCAGTAGTTCAGGGTGCAGAGTCTGCTTGGTATATTTTAAATGAAGATGATCTAGAGGTTCTTAAGAGCCCAGAGCTTAAGTGGCAGCTGAATATAGATCCTGGTCTTAATTTTAAGAGTCTAAATTCCATATGATGGGATATAATTTTTTTGTATAATTATATTGCCCCTTAATCAGTCTGGTTTATAACCATGGCCAGTAGTTACCTATCTACCTTCACAATCCACGGTATATTATTTGAGCTTACAGAGTAGGTTACTCTCCAAAATGAACTCCTGGGCTGTGGAATCTGAAGTTGCTGGTGTTATCTTACTGATCTGAACACAACCTAAACCAATAATCTAATTAAAAAAACAAAAAACAAACAAACAAAAAAACCCCCACAAACTTTCATTCCATGTCCTTTCAATTAGAGAATTGAAGCAGAGAGCTGCTTCTCTGGAGCTCCAGAGAACCCCAGATGATCCCAGGTTTCTGATAACTTTCTTGTTGTCCAGTCTTTGCTTTCAAGAGTTGAAAAGACAAGATAATCTAGCCCAAGGTGTAGTCAGGTTCTGTAGCTAATGTCTACAGCATATTGGTTTTCTGCTTATCATTTGCCCTCTAAAGAGGTGGTCATATCTTTCAAATCCTCTTGTGTTTCTAACCTGTTTTATTTTCTGTCTGGAAATACTTGCTTTCTCTAGCAACAAGGTGCAGGGTTTTTTAACTCCTAGCAGTTATATGCAAGTATTTGGCTACCTTAAAAACAAACCAGTCTATCTCCTCCCTCCACACTCGATTGTTGTCAGACACAAGTGCACTACTGTTGAAAAGAAACTTCATGTACTGATATTTGATTTAATTTGTCATGACAGAAACAAAGGATTTTCAGTGTATTTAATGAGCATTTTTAAGTAGCTAGCATTGAAGATAGCTAAATGTATATGTATTTGTCTTTCTGTGTCTTAGTAATATGTTCTATGTAAGTTTGCATTTAAGACCAAGTTTTAGTCTCATTAAAATCAGCAGGAGTTTTGTCTTCCACTGACACAGAACATAACAGTTTATCAGGGAATTGGTCTAGACTGTCCCTGGGAACCAGTATAGCCATAATCATACTTAAGGGGAATAGCTACTGCTTAATGGGACAACGATGTTTCTTAATTGAGACCATTTCAGGTGGTRCAGGCCTCTAATTCAGCCAAGTACGTATACGTAACTGCCAACCCTACTGTTCTTGGCAGCATTTCTCACTTTAAAAAAAAAGTAGTGATTTTTGGATGCCCATCTGCCTGGACGGCTAGATGCCTGGAAATCTCAATGCAATACCCAGAACAGTCTGACATGTGCAATGACTCTGGCAATCAGGATACATCTGATGTTTGTGCACCTTGAGCATTTGACACACCCCAGGGCATACCAACTGAGCAATGACAACGTTTCTCTATTGAGCTTGAAAGAAAATTGGCTATGTGAATTTATTTACGGGATTTTTTGGAGTGTGGGGTTTAAAGAGCTCTTGCGTTGACAAACACTGTCGGCTCTACAAGTACAAAAAAATGAGTCAAGAAGGTGTATTCCTGGGGTTGGTAGCTGCTTATGAAATCTGTGGGGTGTCCATGATTCAGGTGAGAGTATCTGTGCAGAAATAGAGGGATAATCATTCTTTTGTTGCAGTTACTGTTATTCATGGAAATCTGCCTGCAAAGGAAACAAAACAGTTATGTCCAAAATAGTACTCAAGCAGACCTTCAGGAGGCATGTTGTAAGATATATGTGAAAGAAAAATCAGCTACAGTAAAAGTGCCTATTTTAGACTTAAGAAAAAGGAAGAGTTTTTGACACAACTGAAGCCGCAACGTGAATGAAAAAGTCTCTAGAAGAGAAGACAGCCAAATGAGGACTTTGCTGCCTAATGTGCCTGAAGCAGAAGTCAAGGGTCAGAGGAATCTAATCAATGATCTGTGCCAGTCTCAAACATCTTTTAGGAGGCTGATATGAGGCAAGTCAACCCCCAGCAAGATCTTTCTGCTCCAACTTCTTGTGGGCAGTACTATATTTAACTGTTAAGTTCTGTATGCAGAGAAATATTTGTTTGCTCCTGAAAAGACATTTGAAACCTTCAAGGTCAGAGAACTGTGCTGGGTTTAGCGGCAGGAATGTCCTTGTTCATACATAGCAAAGATACTATAGCGACTTATGTTAGTAAGGTTATTTCTACAGGCAATTAAAACAAATAATGGGGAACATTCTTCACTGTTATATTCAGAGTTTCATAAGGTTTTATCAAGTTACTTCTGTAATAAAAGCACATCAAATTAAAATTGAAGCTTTAAGTAGAAATTTTAAGCTACCATTATAAACCACACTTCAAAAAGCTTAAACCACTTTCTATTCTACCTACCTGGTATTTATATGGTACTAACCAAAGTATATTTTTCATGTTAACTATATGCTAGATTCTGAAGTAGTTATAAAGGTAAACAGCTTCCATGCAGTCATGCCATTATATAAACATGGACTGTATTTCCAGAGGACCTCACATTAACCCATAAGCATCTGCTATGAATGCCAAGGAGGCTATTTGTCACTTCTGCTCTGTGATGCGAGTATTTGCCCACTGAGACATGATTTGAGATTGATTCTTGCATGCCGTAGGAATAAGATCAAGTCCTTATCCAGGGACAGAGTGTCTGTCCTAAAAGCTTACAGTTGCAATTAAAACACGAAGCTTTGAACTTTTTTTGTCAGGGAATGTGGAGCTAACCATATGTTTTTGGGTTTTTTTGGTGAGTATGTATTTATATGCAAAATTGTAAACTCTCAATGGAGCTGTCCTCACTCCAACTTGCAGATAAAGATCCATTTAATGGATCAAGAAGACAAATCGTCAGGAATTCAAAAAATGCAGCAATCCTTAATGTGAAAGGGAAGAGAGGAGAGGAAGGAGGAGAGAGAAGGGAGGCCCTGTTCCAAGGTTGCAGAAGCACTGGCCTTGCTAGTAGCAACACAGAAGAACACGTATACTTTCCACTAGTTCTTTATCTTTTTGCAATGATGAAAAATGGTGCTGGCAGCCATCTGGGCCTGGGATCTGTATCTCCATAAGGCATAGCATTTAAAGTACAAACTCCCTTCTTCTAATCAGGATTCTCTGATACGCTTGAAGTTAGGTATGTGCAAACACCAGTCATTTTTAAAGAGTAGGTGTATCATTTCCAATATCTCCACTCTGTGTGAGACTGAAGAGCTAAGCTTTGAGGTGACAGCTGGACAGTTCATAAATTCARAGATGCTCTTTGAGCCAAAGGGTATCTCATGATGAATTATCTTCCTGTGCAGCTTGGCTCATGGAACTTCATCTAATGCTTCCTTATTAGGCCTAATAATTTTATCGCTTACTGGTGCACATTCTGAATATGTGACACTGAGATTACCTCCGATGCACATCCACAGCAAGTTACTACATAATTTGCTGTCACCTGTTGGAACTGGACACTTATTGGAACAATTTATTCCACAGAAAGATGGAGGCATGTAAACTTATTTCTTAGTTCGCTGGGGAAATTTTCCTCCGATGTTGTAATATAACAAAAAAGATGGAGTCAGCACTGCTGAATTCCCCGGATAATACCAGACTATTTCAGTCAAATATGCCTGTGTTCCCGAGTCCCAGTACCCTCCTTGCAGCAAGATCAATCTATTCTGCATAGAGTTACATTATAAATATAGAGGTAATTTAAGGACATAAGGGACTACTATTACTTCTAACCCAACTTTCTTTACAGAAGGGTTAGAAATGTTCTACAATTCTGTTTTGAATCCCAGCACACCTATTTTGGCTGAAGTCTCTCTACATGAAAGACACCCAGTTTTGACATTGCRCAATGGATATTCCAACATAAAGTATATACATGGTATATGTTACAGGCAATCATTATTTAACATACACTTATAGAAAGAAATGTAATGCCATGCAGAGATTATGCCACCAGCTCAGCCATTAATCAAATTCTACCTACCTTGTAGGCAGCAAAATAACACGGCTAGATAGCTGCTGTGCCAGGAACATGAAGAAAAGCTGACTTTGTAATAAAAAATGCAGCTTATGACTTGCATGCAGTCTAATCCAATGTTAACATAGACTAGAGTTAGGCACTTAGACCTGTGGAACAAAAACAAAAAATAGCGGGAAGTAGGAGCAGGTGATGTTTGCCAAAATCACTGGAAGTGAGGCGGGTCAATGAGGAGGTGGATTTGACCTGTCCTGATTGGTTAAAGAGAAATTTGGCCTTATGTAGCAACCAGAGGTCTGCAAAGGAGGAACACAGGGTCTTTTCAGTGGTGTATAAAGAGCTACTTGATCTCAGTTAACCGTAACTTTTCTTGTCGTTAGTAGATTCTAAGTAAATATAGAGTATTCTGTCACTTTTGATAATAGTGGCATAAGAATCACTTCTGATAATAATAACTTGTGATGTGGTATCATTCTGTGCTTTCAATTTTCCTGGTAAACCAGACTAGCTATTTAATTTTATTGTTGAGGTTACCTTGCCAACTTCCTTTAAGCGGGAATGGGTGACAGGAACAAAAGCATTCCCTTGATCTGCTGGTCTGGTTGCTGAGAGGTAGCAGCCCTCAGTTGGTGTGTGATGACCTCACCAACAGACCTATTGAATGCTATGGTAACAGCCCACGGATCCCTGGGTAGGTTGTCTGCACGTAGTGCCTCCAATGCACACAGTGCTAACACGCATCAGATTTCTCCATGTAGAATTTGGATAAGGAGATACATAGGTGCCAGAAAATGATTTTGTTCCTGTTTATCAGTGTGTGTGCTTCAGTACTGTTCTGGATTTTCAGTAAATCCAGTTGCTAGACCTTCCGAAAAGTGTATTCTTGATGTGGAAAATATGGGAAARGACTATTTTTTCTTATGTTCGCCAGGAAGACATGATATTTTCCACACAGTTTAAGACCATAGGAGCAGCCAGTGACCAGTATTTGACCGAGTAAAAGTATAGGAACAGRGCAAGTGAGTTGTGATTCTTTCCCAGGCTATCTCCCACTTGAGGGAATTGCTGATCAGAGTCCTACCGAACCAGAGGAAGTGCCCTTATTTAAYAGTCCCCAATGAATTTCTTTTATAAATGTCTTCAGTTGCCTTTTGAATACATCTAAAAGTTTAGATCCACAACYGCCTGTGGCAAGGAGTGCTGTGGTTTAACTACACGCTGTGAAACTGCATGTTTGTTTTGGATCTGTCTGCTTTACATCTCATTTTATTGAAAGAGACAACGAATGACTTGTTACCTTTTGCTTTTGTGTGCCACTCATGGCGTCTGTCATGTACCTCTTCACTCATCTTTTTTTCCATGCTGAAAAATGGTAGTCTATTTTACACTCGTCATACTGATGCAGTCCTGTGTCTTTGATCATCTTTGCACTTCTAGAAGACCCGAACAAGGTACTGAGTTGTTAAATGAGTTTGCAGGGCAACCCCAGAACTRAGCGAGTCCAAGAGCCTCTTAAAGGTGTTCCTTCACAGTGCAAAATTACCTTTGAAAACAAACATCATACCCAAACCTGTATCTYCACTGGCTGGAAGTGACCACAGTAACTTGGAGATAATTACTGGCATTCTCTTCTCAAAACAAATGAAGCGAATCAGGCACAGGAAGAGAGGAGGGGTGTAAAAGAGTGGGATAATTTGCATGCTCAAATTACTGAAGAAAACATTTTAAAAAGCACAATTTAGCTCAACCTCTACAGTGCTGAGAAGAGTAAGGCAGCCTTTTCATGTGACCTGCATATCTAAGGCTTAATACCTCTAACATTTCGAGGCAATGTAGGAGTGTTTACCATTTTATATGTATAAAAAACTTCCGACAATAAAATGCTTTGAAGTTGTTTATTTGCATTTCATAAAACAACTTGCTACATTGAGAGCAGTGTGCTTTTCTGCTTCCTTGCCTTTTCTGCAGTATGTTGATCCTCTTGAGCTGAAACACAAACTGTGTGGTGGTTTTTTTTAATCATTGCCTTTGTAAACTTTGCCTTGCAGACTGTTATCTTTTAGAGAAAGATAGATATAATCTTTTAAGCAGAAAAGGCTTTAAACACAGGTATATGGTTTGTTCATCTCRCCTTAAGAGGTGCTCTGGAAACCAACTGGATTCACAGTGTTCCTGATGTAGCCTGGCTCTGAGAACGGTTTTGAAGTACTGCCTCCCCAGGACTGTCTCTATACAMAGCTCAATCTGCCCGGGTTCAAGTTGTCTGCAAATCCCATATGCTTTTGTGGTAGGACATCCTGTGTCCTTTCTAGGAAGGACCATTGCCTGCCCTGTCTGCATGGGCAGATAGGTTATGTGGAGAAATAGTGTGTGGTCCTGAGAAAACTCCCAAATACATGGCACATTTAAGTTTTTCATTGGAAAATGTCATGAGGTCTGTTCCAGAACAGACTGCAAGGGTCTTTACTGAGAAGTAATGCAGCTTAGGTGGCTAATTTGGCCTTAAACTGGCATCCTCCTCCCTCTCACACATACCCCACCACCAGAAAGGGAAATGCAGTTCTTCCATCCATGCAGGAACAATTTCCATAGACTCTGAATATCAGCTGCCTGTAGATCTTGGGATTTACTAAAATACAAGGAAACCTAAGTCACTCCTAGATAAAGTGCCTGTTCTCAGCAGTGACCAGCAGGAGTTACAGTGCTGGGCTGCTGCTCGTTTGTTGACAGGTCAATAGCACTCTTGGAATAATCATCCCATTTCAGATGACATTTCTGGGAAGGAGAGGAAAAACTTCAGGTAAAAGTAGCTGATACAAGAGGTCAGGCATCAGTGTGGTAGTAACCTTAGTTTAGGCTGGCAGTAGTGAAGTTTTTGGGAAGGGGTAATGATCTCAGGTATGATGCTCCTTGACCTGAAGGTCATCTCATCTTACTGTTGGATTACAAAGCTATTCAGGAGTGTCATTAAAGAGTGATACAATGATAAAATACTGCACAGCTGAGAACCTACTGAAAGCCAAGGTTCTGCTGTTTGAGCTATTCAAGTGCAGATGCATTGTCTCTGGGGAAAAAGGTGCCTTGGGAAAAGGGAGGTCACAATAAGAAGAGTTTGATGTAAATCATAATCTGCTGTCATTGACATCCAAATGCGTCAGTTAAAATGGGCAAAGCTTGTGTTGAAGTAGTATTGCGTCTGTGACTAAATCAGTATCTTCTAATATGAGCTGTGGTGTTTCTTCGTATTCTTGTTTCAAGGTCAAAGTAATACCAAACTTGCACAGAATGAGAGTATACTGGGATGCAACRGGCTCTGGCTGATGAGTTGCCCTTGAAAGGGGAATCTCTGATGGAAAGGGATGGGCAGGTTGAATGGAAGTTGTTTTAAATGTGTAACTCTGGAGCTGTCTTGATGCCATGCATACTGAAACTTCAGTGGGAAGATTTTAGCAAAAGCRTGTGTGGGCGGGGGGGAAATACTTGTTCAGTGCGCCTCAATTACAGTTCTAAGCTTTTTTGGCATTCAGATGCTTTCTACCACACTTCATAAATATTTCCTCTTATGCCATGCATATTGAATGCTTTGTGGGGAACATGAGCAGCGCTTTGGGACCATGGAGGCAGTTTTCCTGCTGGAGATAAATCAGTCATGCAGGGTCTTGATTAGAGCACCTGGTAATGATGGTTTTTATTCTTGGTTTACCCTACAACAGACTTTGGATGCAAGGAGTAACTAATTCCATGCAGTTAAATTCCTCTCAGACACTTCCCCAGTGCACAGTGCTGGTTTCCGGGAAGCATTCCTCCAAGGGACTGGAGTGAATGGGATCACARCAGCAGAGTAAATGCTATAGCTGACTGCAAGAGCACCCCTTAAAATGGCAATGAAAAATAGTGGAGGGTTTGCATGGCAATAAAACTATGTACTATGCTAGATGATATATATGTGTATATACTGGTTTATACTTTCTGTAGAGAGTAATACACTCATCCTAAAATGTACTTAACTGCATACCTCTTACTAAACCTTTCTAAACACCTTCAAAAACCTGGGCTTGACTGGCTAGCTTAAAATATCAGAGTGTACTTGATCAGACAGGGTGAGGACTTCAGACGAACTCTGTCCACATTTGTATTCTGCCACTGCTCTTGCTACCTGTATTTTCCACCATAAAAGAATAGAGAAGCTATTCATTATTGTAGCAGGTTGTCCAAGTCGGAGTTGCCATAGAAACTAACTTTCAGAATTCTTTGTCTTCTCAGTCACAGATTTTTCTCTTTCACTTTTGGCACTGACACTAGTTTTGCATTTAATAATAGGCTTCTGTTTGTAAACCAATAAACAGAAGTGCATAGATTCAGCACAGTGTAATTTCTTGCTTCTGGCTCCTTGAACTTCCAAYGCTACTGTATCGAGCATGGAAGTCAGCTGGGGTGTGAAAAAGCGAGCCAACATATATTGAAACATTAAGCTCAAATTTTTCCACAGATATTCTCTTCAACATGTCAATGAAAGTGGTAAATGGCAGGTATTTTCTCCAGCTTTAATCCTTATGAGATTTATAACAAAAATTGCACCTCTTCCTAGAATTAGCTGCCTATGCAGAGCCTTGTTCACAATGAATTTGATAGAAAGAAGTACCAATAACTCACAGGGTGCATACATCAGATCACTCAGTTCCATCTCAGACTTGCAATAATTTTCTATAATAGAACTGAATTGTTTCTCTGGGGATGGAGTGAATCTACCTACCAAAAAATTGGCACAGTGCCACTGAAATTTCATGGGTTATTATGCAGGACAAGATATGATCTGGTAGCAACAACTGCAGTTCTAATAATGATTGTATCTATCAATCCACTATCTGCTTCAATTGCTTTGAACTTTCAGAAATAAGAAAAAAGCAACTCTATTTTCAAAATAATTCAGATTTTTTCTTAAACCAGATTTCAGTTTAGCTACTCTTGAAGAAGACAAAAACCATAAATCTTTCCAAGTGCTTTCCAAGTCCAGTCAAAATTGGCAAGTGAAAAATCTACCTGGTTTTGTAATGTTTTGCAAAGTTGGCTAGTTTTCCTAAAAATAAATCAATTCATCAAAAGGTAGTGCACCTATTTGTAAAGTCTTCATCACCAGAGCTGACAGTATAGCTATTAGTCTTGCTGTCAGGCTTACGTGAGTGGAAAYTACTCCTTTTGCTTACAAAGGCCATTACCTCTTATCAGTCTGAATGTAATGGTAAGCTATACCTGGAAAACTCAGCCCACTTTTGTTCTGTGTTGGTATCCATTGCTCATGGGAAATGTTTACTATCAGTGTGATTTTATAGATTTTGAAAACACTTTCATGGGATGAGTAGGGTAAGAGAAATATGAGGAATACATTAACAAATCTCCAAGAACACAGTATTTCAAATAAGTGGGTTGTAATGCCCTAGATACTCCCGTTTTCCCTCCGCCCTAAGATACAACCATCTTAAAGATGGTAGATTCTTGTAGATTCTTTAGATGCATAATTATATTTTGGGGAAAAGAAAAAAAAACAATTTCATTGACATTCAATTATTTCATTGATAACACAATTTTAAGGAACTCAACATTATTGTAATTTTTTTCAAAATTGTTAGTTTCACTGAAAATAATAGTTTGTTTAAAGTAGTCCCCTTTGGTTTAAGCTATTTATGCTTAAATGGTCAATAAATACTTAACTGATATTTCAACGTTATTTAAAAATAAGATTTTGATGCTTCCAGGTTTTTATTCCACCTAACGCCATTGAATTTTACTGTGTCAGAATTTCCCATCTAAGTAATCTTTCAGTTTTCCTTGACACAAATATGTGCAGGAGCAGGTGACTACAGAGAACTTATGCTTACTCTACATATTTCTAAAGATTTTTAGGTTCAAATTTTTATCAGGTTCTTAAACTAACCTGTTGGAACTTCCTAATTCATTTATAGAGGATGGAAAATTTGCCAGATGAGGTGTTTGGACACTTGGATGAAATTTCAGTAATTTCTCTCCTGAAGCCTGATTCAGTACTCATTGAAGTCAATGAGAATTTTTTCACCCATTAATTGGTAAATGGACTGAATTCCTGATGATGATAGCAATTTAGGAAYAAGTCTACAACTACAGCTGGTTGCAAAAATTCTGTAAAATCCATATCATGAGACCAGCTTGAGTTGTGGATCTAGTTTATAAAATGTAGGTGTTTTAACGGTGTGATAAAACATTTTATTTCTAATTAGAGCTAACACAAATATCAATAGAAACTGCGAGCCTGGGCAGGTCCAGCAGCACATACATCTCTTCCCTTAAGCACTTTCTCTACTTTCCATTTCCACTCTTTGCTGACTGGCAGCAGATTCTTAGGTGTCCCAGTTATGAAAAGCTGGGATAATATGTACCTCTCTTCCCAGAACAGTCGCTATTCTGCCTTTCTTGCTTCTCACGAGCAGTGCACAGTGTTTCAGCAGGGGTGTTTAAGCATTGAGGAGGTCTGAAATACTATGACTRGATATGCAGAAGTGTTGGTCATGATTTGCCTAGTGAGACAGGACCCAACATACTAGGTGCTGGATTTACTAAGGAGTTGATGATGGGTTGCTCTGCTAATGCACAGTAAATCTAGCTCTCTGGGCTAGCACGTGCCTGAAATGACCACTAGARTAGCCACTGACAGACCATAGATTTGACAAGTTCATGCCTTAAAATGGGAACTGAGTTTGCATAATATCTCCAAGATTTCGGGTATGATTAGGAAGACACGGGGGGCAGGAGGGAAGTGAGACAAGACAATTTTCCACTCACCTAGTTGCACTACAAAAAAACCTTCTGTCCACAATGGCCAGATTATCTGAATATGGACTTTTTTTATTCTTCACATTGATTTGCCCACTTGTTGGAAAGGAGAATATTTCATGGTGATGGTTTGATTTCCGTGAAGTACCCACAGAAAAACCACCAAGCCTTGAACAGAGTCTGCTTAAGTCTGCTTTCCACATCCACAGCAGTACAATTAAGGGCCTTAGCTCCTTGTATCTGTGACTCTGGATTAGGTCCTTCAGGACCTCAGTCCTTCAAATCCATTCTTAASCACAGCAAACATTCTGTTGTTCCAGCTCAGAATGAAAGCCAAAACTGTAATTCTGCTTCATGAAGGATTTTTATTTATCCCCACATCTGCTAGAGATACCTCATCACCGCACCTCCCTTGTGCCACCATAACAGGACTGTAAAAGAGGTCAGGGTGAGGAACCAGGCCATTTCTGTGGCAGTAATGGTAGTAATTGCTCAAAACCAGCTTTGTTTGTGTCATAAAGGTATTTTCCCTTCTGACAAAAAGCAGAATCTGGAGCTGAAAAGTGTACCGTGGCAGTAAATTTTATACACAGATTTCTAAATTTTGAGCATCTCAYGGGAGTTGATGTCAGCTTGGGAGATAAATCAGGTAACATTATTTCAACTGAAATTGGTTCAACTTTATTGCTGAGATTTTAAACTGAGTGATTTCTAACTTTCTTTTTTTTTTTGGTGTATGTTTATCTCCAGCTTACAGTGAAAAATCATTTGAAAAAACCAGAGCTTTTGTCCTCCTTCAGCAATGTAATTAAAATGCAATTCAAAGCATCATAGGTTAGCTATGACAGCCCATTTTTCAGGCGCAGTCATCCAAAGGTAATTGTTATTTTAAAGTGTTATATGGGTATATGCAACTGAAATCAGAAKGTAAGGGATGAGGGAAGATTACTTTAAATAAACATATTAACTCTCACTGGTGAAGCTGGTTGTAACTTAAATTTGACGCAGAATGTAAAATGTTTCTTTATGTAATTCTTACCGATGAAGTTAACCAAATGCTGCAGTCAGGCCAGGACACTGCTGTGCTGTGCTGAGGAAATAAAGCACAAATAATTCCCTCCTCCCAAAAAGTCTATAGTTTAAAAATACATCTTTAAGTATCCATTATGGAGTTCTACTGACCTATGAAAATAGATTTCCCAAGGTGAAGGAACGGCTTTAGATTGTACAAAAGCACTGTTATGTCCAATCGCTTATGTAATAAAGTCAAGTCCTAGGTAGGCAGCAAAGTTTTGACCATATAGGATTGGATGGTGAAATAGGTAATTCATGTGTAAACGCTATCCTTCATTGGAGGTCTCCACGAGACCCTGCAAAGTGAGCCTAATACTTTCCCACTTTCCCATTTCTGTGATATGAGTCTCTTTTTTTTTTTTTCATGAGCATGTGTGTTAGGATGGGAGAAATAACTCCAGCAAGGTTAGCCAGCGTGAACCTAGAGTACCTCATGCCATAATGCTCATTCAAAACRTTTTTAAACACAGCTACTGCGTGCTTGCCACTACTGCAGCCCTTGCCAAAGCTGACTGGCAGCGACTGAAAAACTCCCAATGACTTCAAGTGAGTTTGACTCAGGACTTGTAGCCCACAGCGTAAGCAGTTTCTACTTGGGGTGTCTATGCAGCTCTGAAAGGTCTTGTTTTTGTCAATGTGTTTATTTTTTCTGTATAGCCTATATCCACTGGACTCTAGTGCTATGCAAAAGTGAAGATAAAAGCCTGGAATAAAGTGTTTTTGGGTACATCTGCGTGTCTGTAAGACTGAACCCTTATGTCTGAGATTAGTTCTGGTATGTTTTGTTGTATATCAAAATAGAATCTGTTACCAAGGAGTAAGCAAATCCCTATGATCACAGTTAAGTGCCAAATCTGACAGGCATTAATCAAGAACCCTAAATCAATCATCTTTCAATTGCATCTGTCAGTGTAAGCTTTTCTAGTCCATCTCAGTACAAGGTAAAAGCTATGTAGATGAATAATGAAATCATTTTCTATCTTGGAACATTTGCGTGAGAAAGCTGTGTTAAGATTTTGTTATTTTTTTGTGAGGGAGAGTGTTTAAGAATGGCTTGTAGTGAGAAAAATCTTCTCTAAATAGCATTTTTTTAGAGCTGGTTACTGCCTGTCATAGTTACAGATTGATTTCTTCTAGGCAGGAGTTTCATTCAATGTATATTGCTGCTGAGATTACACTTTTCCTATGTGCTTATTATGCTCTTGTCCATTTGTGTCCAGCATGCRGGTATGCTGCAGGGCTTTCTCTGCGGTTATAACCCTCTGATCCCTCAGATTCTTTGGGCTATGCACATGGAGGTTTTCCTCCAAAAAAAAAAACCCAAACAAAAAAAACCAGGAAATCTGAAGAATAGGAGGCTAGTGCTTGCCTGAGTTGTCTTTAGACAGCACATTTAACCTTTGTGTGTATCTGCTGCAAAAAAATAGAAGCTAAAACAAATAACGTATGAAAGACAGATTCCCTAGTGTTTTCTCTTCTCTTAAAAACATCATCGTCCACTGACCATCTCTACCCTTTCTTTGGTAACGTTTTGACCGGAATAGTTAATGGAATGTACACTAGAGGTAAAGAGGATAACAGGAAACTAATATCTGATATCTTCTAGGTCTGTTTGCAAAAAGATATTAACAATCCCTTTCATACTTTGAAGTCCTGAGGGTGAATGGGACATAAATATCAATATTTGCTGTTAGGTCTGTCTGTCTGAAATTACTGCAAAAGTGCCAAAGACCAAATACCAAGTCCTCTTTCATGTTTTAATCATTATAAGCTATAATGGGATTCCTGTCTCCAAACCGGTATTGTGCTGTTTAACAAGAATATTTTTAGCTACTTTGAAGGTTGTTACTATGAAAAATAATTTCTGCAAGGGGAGAACGATAGCTGCTTTCAGATATTAATCTGGGAGCAGCGCTTAAGCTAAATTATTTAATAAAGGTAACTTTTCTGGGCATTTGAAATAAAAGCTTGAGATTTGCAATTAAAACAAATAGTCAAGTACTTGGGGTTTTCTTTCTGTTTTTATCCTCTGCTCTGAGTTGMGAATTTTTGAATTTAGCTGTTGTGAGAGTTGGTTGCTTGAGAAGTCCAACTGGATAATTTGGCATGAAGGCAATAGCTTCTTGGGTAAACAAGCGTATAACATGGAGAAGGAGTAACAAACTCAGCTATGCTGAACACAGCATTGGCCTATAAGAGGAGGAAAGAGGACAAATGAGATGGAAACTTAAATGTGCAGCTTTACTTGCCTCAGACTCTAGCCTTTTTAGTACACCTTACGCCTGCTCTGTCCTAGACTAACTGAAGGGGTTTGTAGAAGGGACTCCTGCCAATTTGCATCCTGACCTGCTGCATAACACAGGCCAGAGAATTTCAGGTTTAAAAAAAAAATTGTCTGTGAACAAGAATATTTAGAATTTAATTTAGAAAGTCATCTCAGTGACAATAACCACTGGGAAAGCCACTATCCTGACCCTGAGGTAGGCTGAGTTGATTGCTGTCTGCTCCAATCTGGGAGATATTCAAAAGCTGTCTGGACAGGGTCCTGAGCAACCTGCTCTAGGTGACCCTCCTGAAGCTGAGTGTTGGATGAGGTGATCTCTAAAGGTCATTTCCAACCTCAACAATTCCGTGATTCCATGACTCTGCTCAAAAGTATAGTACAAATAATTTCTAGTCTGAATGTGCCTGGTTTTCAACTCCCAACCACATACAGTCAGAGAACATTCCTGATCTCTCCCTAGTAGTATAACACAGAAAATAATCCCAGCATAAACAGGATGTAGATGTATGAAGAACTACCTCTACTGCCCTCGTGATCCCCTCAAGATGTAAGAACGCAGTGGGACGGAGATGAATCAGTCTACACCTGTTTACTGTCCCTCTGGGGATGTCTTTGTGGCCTCATGTCATGCCATGTGGAAACCCCTGGGTTAGCCCTGGATGATGAGGAGTGTATGAAGGCTTCAGTAAGTGCTGTGCTGCAGGTTAGGTCTTGCCTCTCCTTCCCTGTACTGGGCTGAGTGCTGTTATCAAAAGTAGGCGTCTACTGTGATGTTAGTCCTTTGCCAGTTTAATATTGTAAGATTGTAGGACTATGAGAGGTCCTGGCAAACTACACAAACTGTAATACTTTTATGCATTTTAGGAGCGATTAGCATAATATTAATGTTTTGGTCACAAATATTTCCTGAGACACCTTCTTAATTAGATCCTTTTCTACCAACACCTAATCACTGAATAACTTTTAACAGGAGTGTAAAATGACCGGTCTTGACAAGTGATTTGCACATACCTTAAAGGACTAAATCTGTCTATGTGAAAGATTATTTTTTCACGTCTTGTTGATCTTTTTTTTCCCCAATCCATGTAGTCCCAGAAGGTAGGACAGAAAGAAGATAGCCATTTTCCCACACAGCTCCCCTAGACACTGAGATGTGCACAAGACACCAGTCTTTAGGCATTGCATGACCGAGCGTGACATCCATTTTCACTTTACCTCCAGTGACATGGAAAGCTGTAGGCTCTCCTGGCTTTCCTCTGCCTGAGAGAGGGAGCACTGGACTAAGCTGTGCAGCTGCTGCTCAAAACAGCATTTCTCTGCCTACGGTAACTGTGAATTGGAAAGAGCTTCACTCTTTGCTGCACCACTAAAAGCCCTACTAAGCTCTTCACAGCAGGAGCGAGCTGCTTTCAAGTCCTCTGAGAGTGACTTGATTTCTTAGTAAGAAGTGAAGATAATATTTATCACAGATGAGCAGACATGTTCTTATGCAACTCTCTGGAAGTGGTCACTATCTTCATACTGACTTTTTAAAAGTTTTATCTATTTTTTTTCCCCCATACACTTTTTATTCTTAGCTATTTTTGAATGAGTGTTTCCATTCAACATAACATTGAATAACAGAATGAACCAAAGAGGATGCAAAATGAAGTGACTCCTACGATCTTGTAAAGTGAGTTCAAATATTTAACTTCAGAATTCTCATGAACATTGCATTTTAAAATGAGAGGTAAAGAAAATCTAAGAAAGGAAATATGCAGAAAAGGAAGGAAAAGAGAAAATGGATATCTGAATGCAGCACACTTTCACAGAATTACAAAAATGAGGGGAAGAAACTATTTGAATGTAAAGGATGAGAGCTTTCAAATTTTCTGAAAGATATTTAAAATGTAATTATTTCCTTTTTCTTTGCTTTTATTTTTTACTGCCAGTGTGCCCAGCTCAGTGCCAAATTTCCTTTTAAAATTTGGTTTGATTTATTATCATGATGATCCTTTCTTTACATGAGGTTGACTTTTAGTTTTTGCTTCTATTTTGTTTTTAGTTAGATGTCAGAAAACACAATTTCATGTTGACCTGAAATATTCATGAATTGATTCATAAATATTTGCTGAATAGCCAGTTAATCCTCTCTTTTTTCCTCCATTTACCTTCCAAAATYAAAAGAATCATTTCCTCTTACAACATTTTACTATGACAGATCAGAAAGGAACTTTTTGATTCTTTTAATTTCTAAAAAATATTTTGAAACCAAATGTAACAATGTAAATTATAAAAAGTGCTAAGTTTAAAAAAAAAGTCAGGTTTTCTGACAACTTAGAGGAAGAGTGAAAATTACAATGTTTGTCTTAGATCAGCATGAAATATTTTTTCTTCCTCATAGTATTTTGGTTTTGACCAATAGCTTGCACACCTTTACCAACAGTCACTTGTAGACAAAGAATAATTTTGACTACACGCTGAATTAATCAGTTATAGGTATGTCAAGCATTCACAGAGCCAAATTTTACACTTAAGTATGTTTGCAAAACTTTCAGTAGAATTGAGGGGTTCTAAAGACTGAGTATCTGGTTCTTCATAGCACTGGTTCATTAGGGTTTCTACAGTTATCTTAATCACCAGCTTAAATTTTTCAGTGGCTGGGAATCTTTCTGGAGAGTGTCATATATGGTGTATTATTGAGAATAAAATAGCTGAACTGGAAAGATTTCGTTGTATTTCATGTGACTTTTGTTGGCCAAAATGACACAGAATAGCCCAACTTCTCTGCTTAATATTCTAGCCCCCTTGGACCTACATTCTAGATATCCACCTCTGTCCAGGTTGAGTTTGAAAGGACCTGAGCCACTAACAATATAGTGTTGTGAAACTTTACTATTTCAGGTCTGTGYGCAGGCCGAATGTGTCACTATGAGCTCAATTCAGGCAACCGTGTCTAGCCCTAAAGTGGCAAACTTGAACATTACAGAGCATACTTGTCTGTTGAGTTAGCCATGAGTAGGTTATGCAGTCGAGATCTGCTGAAAAATTATGTCAGATCTGGGAAATGAACTCAGATCTCTTAAGTGCCAGGATATTGCTGTGTCTGCAAATTCATCTATTCACTATCCTAATACTGCTCTAAATTATCCCAGGGAAGGGGCTGTCCATTGAGAGGAGCATAAAAGTGCCTAATGGGTATCTTTGTCTCAGTGTCACTGCTTTTGTACTGGGAAAGTTCAGCTACATCAGTCTCTGGCCCCAGTATTTCATAAAGATTGCTATTCCAATTCTGACCATCGCAGTCATTCATGTACACACTATATCCTTTCAGCTGTGCGGGTCTGTTTGCAGGATCAGAGCCTTCAGTTGCATATCTGAACAGCTGAATTAAAAAGGATGTTATCTGGGTGTAAATTTGATGCTGCCAATGTTTGGTAATTTGCAAATGACAGCTTCAGTGTGTCTCCCTCCTGAGCATTTTTGGAAAGGTGTGGGGAGCATCCAATTGAGGATTGAAAGACCTCCCCATGGACAAACTAAACAAAAGGTAACAATTTATCCCAATGTTTTGGTTCACYGCTGATGAATTTTCTTAGCATCTGCTTAAATGTTTGATTAAAGTATTCTACAAGCCCATCTGTTTCTGGCTGATATGGAGCTGTGTGTGAAGGGGGAATTTTTAAAAGCTCGCACACCTCATTTAACAGAGAAGACATAAAATTAGTGCCCTGATCTGTTGAATTTTCTAAGGGTAAGCCCACTCCGATAACACCATTAATCAATTCATTAGCTTCATGTTTTGTCAGCTAAGACTTTAATGGCAGTAAAGCAGGGTCTGTAGTGTGCCAATATCCCTTCCACCTTTTGTTAAAGCACAGACAAGAAATTTCACTTAACGAGAGTTAAGACTCAAATTAAATTTTCCTAGTCTTGCTGTATAATATGCTACTGGGTTTAAAATGGAGAGGACAGCTTTTGGATTTGAAACATCCACTTTTTTCCTAATCATGTGTAATGTCACACCAACTCAATCATATTGTGTGATGCACAGCTGACCTAACTGTGCACATGTGACCTGTCTCACCCTCATCTTCATGACATGTGACCATACCTGAGGTTGGTTGGTCTTCTGACCGGCCTGCATTTCGGGGTAGCAGGCAAAATCGTCTTGTGGGCTGGATACATCTTCTGAGTTGTCAGTTGACCGTCTCTGGTATAAATAAGGAATCGCAGTAGCAAAGTTGTATTTGTAGCTGCTTCCACTGTACACAGCAGATTTAAAATAATACATCTATAAAAATTCAAACAGCCTTGCAAGCGGTGAGACACTGGTGCCACAAATTAGCATGAAACTTGAAAGAAATTCAAAGATTTAGAACTTGAGATACACGTGAAGTTCCAAGCAATCTTACCTCTACTGCCTAGGAAAGATCCCTGGCAAGAATGAACAACTTCTCCTACACACAGCGAACAACTTAATCTCATTACTGAYTAAGAACTGTAAAATGTTTTACCTTTAAAGTGTCTTATAGAGGCAGTCATCCATTATACAAACAAACTCTGCCTACAGAAGAAAGTTACTTCTAGTTCGATGCAAGCCAAAGGGAATTCTGACAATGTAGTATACCTCTGTGATTTATCCTCTCTAAGTTAAATTCTTCACTTTCCCTTCAGACAGTCTCCTTTCTATTTTGGGTCTTGAAGGAAAAACACTAAAGAAAAGCTTTGGTTAAGTATTGTACTTAACAGTTGGCATCCTGCATTTTTCTAAACTCAAGCCCTGCTAAAGCTTATACAAATATTAAYGTTATTAGCGTGAATGTCTGGTCCCTGTAGGAGTGTTTTACAGACACAGTTCTCATGAAAGGAGTTCAAACATTTTAGAGTGTTAATTAGCAAGAGAAAATAAATACCACCATAAAGCTGTTTCAGCATCTAAGGGCACATGGGTTTCAACTATATAATCTAAGTTTAAAAAAAAAAAAAAAAAAAAAGGTCATAGAATAATTCAGGTGTGAAGGGAGCTCATCTGGTCAAGTCTTTCCTTCATTGCAGGCCTTGCTTTGAAGCTGGTTTTAACTTTGAGGGCATATCAGGTTGCTCCTGGCCATGTCCGGCCTAGTTTTGAAAATCTCTGTAGAAGAAGATTCTACCACAATTCTGGCCCCCTAATCCAATGTTTTAACCACTCTTTTAATTAAAACATCTAATAGGAATTTCTTTTATTACTTGTCTGTTTACTCTTGTCTGTTGTGCCACTTCTGTGAAGAGTCTCAACCCATCTTCTCTTACCCTCCCRATAGGTAGTTGAAAATAGTAGCTGGTGCCCAGCCTGCTGCCTTCTCCCAAGATCTCCCACCACAGATTTAACTACCAAGAACCTGTTCAATGCTCCTGATCATCACACTAAAGTATTGGCTCGTGACTGTCCCTACCTGGCGTGGTCTTACCAGGGCTTGTTAGCATGCTCACAGAAAGCTCCGGGACAKAGTTTAAAGGATGTCGGCACCCAAGGACTATTCTCAACAGCCAGCATGAAACCGCACAGGTCTTTGGGGGGGGGGGGGGGGAAGAGTTCAGCCGCAGTTAAGCCTTGCTGTGCTGCTTACCACGGGGCTGGAGAACGGGCTTAGTCATTTTTTATTTACTGCTATAAATTCGCTCCTAGAATTCTATTCCTTTACCATACACTCATTCTGCTGCCTTAGGCAAACTGATAAATCTTTCTCTTTTCCAATCTGTAAAATCGACACTGTGGTGTTACTTTTTTTTTTTAATCACAGTTGTAAGGTGCTCAAGGAAGTGATTTTTGCCTTGTGAGGGTGGATTTTCAGGGGGTATAGAAGGTGACAGCCATTCCCGAGATTACTGTGACCCCAGGACAATCGGTGCATGTTCCACACCATGCAGAAGCTGTAATCCCKTGCTGCTGTCCCTGTCAGCAGGAGAGCTTCGCTCATGTCTTTCATTTGTACTTTCTACACRGGGGCTCTCCTCTCCAAGTAGAGCCTTTAGGTAAGGCTTTAATATGAAGAAGTATCCGTAAACATTATTGACAGGAGGTTCCTGTCGGGG
Source organism: Apteryx rowi (assembly GCF_003343035.1). Lineage (NCBI taxonomy): Eukaryota > Metazoa > Chordata > Aves > Apterygiformes > Apterygidae > Apteryx > Apteryx rowi. The sequence continues at coordinate 3,990,381 of NW_020449974.1, forward strand.
AAATCCTGCTCCCAGCAGAAGGAAACAGTAGGATTTGTTCATTGCTTTCTTCAAAAATGTATTAAAAGGGCTCCCTTGCCTCAGCGGTTCCTGCGCTCTGGAGCTGAGGTGTTGGGGGAGCCCCGCATGCTTTGGGTAAACTTTTCCGCCTGCTCAGCTATTTTATGAATAGCAGAGAAGACATGAAGGGCTTGCTCTTAATCTCAGCAAAATGGACAGACGCTGAGTGGACAGACTCTCCCTGGCATCGTCTGAATCAGGGATGAGTTTAAGGTACTAAATCCTGATGCTGGACCCTGAAGTGTCAGAGGAAACTGGGAGGTGGGTCTGTCTTCCGGGGGTTTTTCTTGAGTATAAATGGAGATATCAGATCCATTTGCTCTTTGTCCCCGTTTGTGTACTTATCCTTTACAGTGCAGTGAACTTACTATACAGTATCTGTCACCTTTTCTCCATGAGTGGAAAGGTCCATAACAATGAATGGGAAGCAGACAATTTTTCTTCACTCCTTACTGTGTTTCCAATTACAGAGCCACTGGCATATACACTTCGAGGGCTCTCTTTTGCTCTTTCCRTCGGGTACATGCACTGACATTTTATGCAGTAATATATCATTTTGTACATCTCCTGCTCGTGGTGTGGCTTGCATGATTTCTTTTGTGCAGCTGTCTGAAAGCAGCCTTAGTTTCCCTTCAGTCATGGGTATTAGTTAAAACTCCCTTCTCTGCCAAAGAATAGTATAAGATTAAAGAGACTTTGATTTTTCTTGCAGCCTGCTGAATGTTAAACTTGTACTAATGAAAATGAGGGGTTTTTTTGCCTTTTTTGTTTTTTTTAAACGAATACAAATAGACAAAGCAAGACAGCTCCTATGTGAGATGATGAATTTGAGATACATACCTATTAAAAACACTAAAGCCACTGTAGAATATATTCCTTCTAAAAATAAAATATTTTTCTCATGTATAAGAAAACATTTCAGTTAATATCCTGAGCTTGAAGAAAACCTAATAGGAGTCTTATTTCCKATCCTGTCATGTGTGAATATTTCCTATTTCCTATAATTACAAGATATGAAAAAGGACAAAGGTTAGATCAATATTTGAGCTTTTAGAAATCACTGTGTATTTTCTTGTGCAACTGCAAATAAGCATGGATTTATCATCCTGAATCTGCAGGCACATGGAGAATTTTGACCTGCAAAAGGGTGTTTCAAGACTAGTGCATCTTTCAAGCTATCCACCTGATCTTCCCACGCATGTACTTTTTTGTCAATTTGCTTTCTCTTTCTCAAAAACTCAGGACATCTTTCTCTTTCCTTACAATGAAGTCCTGAAGGCAAATATTAGGAGTATGAGGTATATTTTCTCATTCTATCAGATTTTGGTTTTTGTTTCAGTGATCAGTTGCAAGCAGAACTGAGTTCTCAAAGCAGGAAGATCAGAAATAGGAGACTGAGCATTCACTTCCTCCAAAGACAGGGAAATTTTCTTGRCATTATAGATCTTTTTTCCTTTGAGGTGTTCTACTTGCTATATGTCACTGCTGTTGTAACACAAAGAGCAAACTGGCTTTCTGAGATAGAGAGGAGATGAGAAATTGAGAAAAGCAATAATAAAACAATTGCTTCTTTATGCACTTGTTTGTCATCTCCTCAGATGAAGTTCAGAATTTGCAGGTATTCCTTAAGTTTTTAAGGTTCATAGGTTTCGAAGCAATGCAATTTCTCCCTCGTAAATTCTGTGTTAGGGAGTACTGTGTAATAACAGAGACTAACACAGGATAAGAGAAGTTAAAGGTGGGGAAATCCCATATAGGAGCATATCCTAAGCAAGGCACGCATTTAAAAGCCTTATCCTGTATTAGCTTATGGTATAGACATTTATATCTGCTTAAAGGTAATGTGGCTATCAGTTGTCAATGAGCATTGGTTTGTCCTTATATGGCAGTGTTAATTCTCAGTTATTCTGCCTCAAAAATATATAACAGAAATGGAAGGAATCCAAGGAAGAGTAATGAAATTGTTGAAGGCATGAAAAGACCGCTTAGTTTTGCGGTGATTAAGATAAGATGTTGTAGAGCCATAGAGAGTAATGAATGGCACAGAGAAGGTAAATTAGGTGTCYCTGTGTACTCTTTTTCTAACTAAGCACAAGGTATGTGCAAAGAATATGAAAAGAAATCATCATGAAACCAATAAATGAATGGGAGTTCTTACAGATGACATGATTAACCTGCTGAGCTCATTGTTACAGAACTTAAAGTGRGTCAAAGCTGGGAATTCAGGATTTACAAAAAGAGTGGACTGATTCTTTATGGGACAAATGGCAACATCTACAATTACAAGAGAAATGTTCATWAAAAAAAAAGCAATGTAATTGTTGGATTTACTTTTCCAACATTCAGCCTCAAAGATATCTGGGTACCAAGCTTGTCTGGATTTTGGTGGCAATAGGTGTCAAATTTTACTTCAGGATYTTGACCTAACACAGTTGCATTTGTCAAGTTCATTCTCTGAAATAGCTGAGAATCAATGAGCCTCAGCAGACCATGGATGGAAATCTGAATTGCTTGCTCTAAAAAGCTAAGCAGTCTCAGTATTGTMCCTAGAAGAGATAAAACAGACTGAAAACCTCACCATTCTCTTTGTGACATGCGCATCTTATTTCACTGGAGTTCCCAGCCCTTTTAAGTGTGCTACTTGTGCCAACATCTGTGCTTTCTTCTTGGTGGACAACTGGTGGCACTTAGTGGAAGGATTAATACTTAGGCATTGCATAGCTCAGAGCTATAGTGCCAAAGTCCTTTTGGATCCAAACCAAAGTGACAAATTCGTATGAGAAGTATATATGTAGGGTGGGATTTGTCTTGGCTAGCATCACTTTTCTGGGAGTTTTCTGGGAGTTTCTGATCAAAAGCAAATCATCTAGATCCCCTCTACAGCCACCAGCAAGAGGCATCTCCAGAGCTCATTCAAAGATAAATGCCTTAAGATACCTTAAGTAAAAGAAATGTGCTCTGAAGATGCCTACAGTTGAGCTGAGTCTTACTAAAAACTGTGGTAATGGACAGGGGCAGAGACAGAGGTGAGTGAGGGAGAAGAGGAACGAAAGGTAGGGTAGTCTGCCTTCTCCATTTCCGTGTATCATCGACACACATCACCACTTATGTGGTGGAAGAATTACTGGAAAGTAACTCTTCAACCCTCTTCCCTTTGCAGTGTCTGTAATACAGAAACTTAGATAAAAGAAAGTGCTACTGATGTCATATTCAGGCCTGAATATCATAATAATAGCCCTTCCCAGATACTGCAATTAAGCAACTTTCTTCAGTCCTACCTAGCTCTGAATTTAGTCCATTATGTACCTGACCTTCTATAGTTGCTTCCAAAGTARCAGTAAAGATGCTTGCAGCCAGCAGTTTTTTAAGAAAACTTGTTCTGCCACTCAGAGATAAAGTATATGTTCTTCAAATGATATGACCAGTAACTAGCACAGTTATTCAGAAAGCAGGATCTTATAGAACACTAAAAAATAAAAACTGCAAAACCAACTGCTAAACATATTTTCTTGGAAACACAGAAATGGAAGAAAGGCATTGGTTGTTCCCCCAAATGGGCTGCTCTGCTTGTAAAACCACATTTTTTCAGCTTAAAGGCATGCTTTTCTAACTTCACTGCTTCAGATGATTGAAAATGAAATATTCAGCAGACTTCCACCAAAATCCCTTAATGCATACTTCAAAATTATTGCAACTTCATTCTTTGATGGATGAAAAAAGCACCTGAATGTGCACTAAAAGTCTGCAGTTTGTAAATTCATAGCTGGAGTTTCTGCTTCAAAAGTTTTGGTCTCTTTTGAATGTAGCTGACAATTATATCACCATCATCTACTCATAGAATTGCAAACACAGAATTCCAGGATGATAGCACTGCCTATTATTAAGTTTGGCTGACATTTTGCATTACAAGACTGTCTCTTTATTACTTCTAACATCAAATAGTTATCATTTGGACTGAAGGGTGGTTTGCTTTTATTTTTTTCCCGTGCCATGTGTCTGCCTCTTTTTTGGTTGTATGCTTTTTCACTACTAAAATAGAGTTTCGACTTCATGTTTGGTTCAATTGTTTTAGAGGAAAGGATTAAAGAAAAATACCTTACTCTCTCAGTGTTAAATACAGTTTTCAATTTAGACATAGGTACCTTTGGAAGGTAAGTAATCTACCAAAAAATACTTAGATGCTTCTTTTAGGAAGGGAGGAGGTGGAGGTGTCTGTCTCATCTTTGAACACAGCGACAACCTACGTGACTAAATATTTACTAGCTTTGTGTCCTGAATGTCTGCTGAAATGACATCAGACTTGACAGTAATGCACTTGGTATCAGTGATATATTTGTTATTTTTCCTGATAACATTGACTCCAGCTGGGCCATGGTCTTAGGAAAATCTCAGTTTGCACATTTTTGATGGGGTTCAGCAAGACCAGRCAGCCTCTTTCTTCTCTAACCCTACAGCTCATGCTCAGTCATAGGCTAAGAAAGACAGTATTTACTTGATTCAGGCAGAAGGAGTTCAGACTATTTCTTCCTAGTCATTAGAGCATTATGCGAAGGCTTGTGGACTGTCTTTGTGCTTTTTAAAGCACAATCTGCTTCATTAAGTCATCCATCCTTGGGAAGGATTCCCTGAAAGAGGCTCCAATGCCCCAGAGAAGGCTGGAAATCAAACATAACCCTTTTCCTCTGCTTGTCATTGTGACTGTCTCAAAGTGACTTCTCTCTAAGTATGAGGGATCCCTCAATTGAGAAATTAAGTTATTTGATCTTGAAATCCAATAAGCCTGTTTTTTCTGTGCTGTTTACAATTCTCCTACTGAACCAAAAGAAAACATGTTGATATTGMTTCAATCCTATCAACAAAAGAATAAAAAAAAATTCTTCAACAGAGCATTTCTGAAGAAGAAAATATTTCAATGAGTCTCTCATAGCTCTAGAGGTGAACAATTCTGGCTGTGAAGCAGGATTTGAGCAGAGTGCAGTAAATAAAACATTGATCCGCCTGTTAACCAATTAGAAAAAAATGAAGTATTGAATAGCTGATTATTATCCGAATGCAGTCCAGTCATCCTGAATCCTAAACGAGTCAGAAATGTGTTAGCAAAAAGTAGTGTATGATTTTATAACTAAGGTCTGTCCTGTAGCGTGAAAACACCAGGGTCTCAATCTCTGGTTGCTGGGACAAAACAACATCTTCCATTTCATAATATTTGAGTGCAATATTTTGCAACTTAGAGTCCTTTCAAACTACTTTTTTGTGGGCATGTTAAGCATGAGTGTGAATAATAAACCTGTGTTAATGGGATTTCATAGATATTTTGTACCACAGTACAAAATTTTTCACTGAAAGGTTTTAAAGTTCAGACGTGTTTTCAGTAGAACATGAAGACATTTCTAGGTTGGGTTTTTTTTGTGTGTGCTTTCTGAATCAAGTATTTATTGCAATATACCCATCTTTACATCTGCACCTTTACATGTTCCATTTAGTGTAGTTCAGTCAGAGCAACTGGAAATGTTTCTAGCGGTCTTTTAATTGGACCTTTTTTTGAGAGASAAAATTTCCAAAGCACAAAGGAAAATTCTCACAGATTTACAGTGACTGCCTAATTTCACCTTTCTGCCTTTGAAGTGCTCCTTCATCTTATAACTCATCCTGCTAAAATTCAGCTATTGACTAGTGATCTTTAACTGGACAGGTGAAAAACAAAACAAGGCAAAACCAAGTTTTAACGGTAAAGGCTGATTGATAAAAGAAGAAAAGAAGGATTTTCTTTTTTCTAAATATTCTTTAAGGTATAATAAGGTATCTGGAATATTTTTGTCACCCAGGGGAGAACTGCTTGTATTTCTTTTCAGTCATACTTTCACCTCCCACTTAGTACTTTGTTTCCTCTGGTTTTGAATGTGTTCAATACAGTTCTGTGACAGTCATCTTCACTTCTGCCCACCTTTTGGGATGTTTCTATGATCTTAGACATCATTGGATCTTCTATGGTTGTTGGTTTCTACAATCTTTCTATGGTCTTGGTGCTTTGCCTGTTGTATTGGAACAGGAATGTAGCCATTGTCAGAACAGCTGGTTTAATAGTTTTTGTCTTATTTATATTCTTTCCTTTCCTGGATCCCCAGAGACAAATTATCTTGCACTTTGCTCCAACTCTTCTCTTGGCACTGAGATGCCTTCCAAGTAATGTACTCTGGAATATCCGTCACCTTGATGTATGATATTTAGCAGSATGCGTGTAACTCATCCCATATACAAATAAGAACATACAACACTTTAGCTGTTTCTTGGATCGGTTTAATATCTCCAGCAGCTTGAATCACGTGCTCAGAGTGGATACGTCAAGATGAGCAGCAAAAAATGCATAACCAATACAGATGGGAAATGTAAATCTTACACAAGGCTGGATGAAATAACTCCTATATCATGTCAGGGCATTTGCCAGGGGTGTTGGAGATCCAGGTGGTCAGCTCTGAGTCAGAGCAGTTTATCCTCTCTTATTATTTCAGATCTGACTGCACTAGAACCTGAATTTCATTCATCCGGTTCTGAGATTTGTACTCTACCTATTTAGCTATGGTACCAGTCTCTTAGCAACCTTTGCAGAGCAAATGAGTTTGATATTTGAAGCAGCTCCGTTAATTTGTGCTTGCTTCATGACTTGCTTTCTATCTCATTTGTAGGAAGGCTAAGGAAATCCATAGTGTAGAGGTACATCATTCATGGACAGGCTCAGCACTTTGCCCCATAGATGGTATCCCAGTGACATGAGACACCACTGAGAGCTGGAGAGGTTGCTGGAAACATTATTGTGCAATCTGCTTCTTAAACTAACTGCTCTATAGTGATTTTTATGGCTCTAGAACAATCTGCAAATCCATTGGTTCAGAAAGGTTTCTATTTCAGACAACTTTTGCTTTCTCAGCTGGGTCACCCTCCTGGGTGTCCTGACTGTGTAAAGAAGCTTGGGTTCAGATTCTCTTAAAAGGTAGTCACTGCTACCCTTTACAGTTAATAGCTGCAGACAACTATTTATTCTGAATATCTATCTTAGCACTAATGGGATRGGATGAACTGCATTTTTAAGATATCTTTTTCTGTTCATTTACTATAAAGGGAATGTACAGTAAGAAGCTCTGGCTAGTCGTTGAACTCTTAGATGCCTCCAACAAGCACATGAATCCTATTACTGGGCTCCCAGCTTTGGTTCTTGATCACTTTATATAAAAATGATCTATAACTGATTTAGATCAAGCCAAAGAACAGAGAGAACAGGCTTAGAAGTATAATGTCTGGTCTGTTTGTTAATCATGGCCTGTCTATAGATCAGCTACTCCTTTTAAATTATTTCCATGAGGTCTGGATGTGGATTAGAGTTGGTGATGCTGATTACTGAATGTTCCATGTGAAACGGTTGAGAGCATTTCTTCCACTGAATCTTTCCACAAGGATATTTAAATGCATGATATTTCATAGGTTAATCAGATTCATTGATATGTGAGTATACAGGATTCTTGCTACACTAAYATATTGTCTGAAAAACATTAAACACACTGCAGATTCAGAGAATCTGTATAACTAAATTATTCATGTTCCAAAACAAAACCAAACAAAAAAACTTCTGCAAGTTTTCCAGAACTTTTCATTCATTCAAAGTGAATTTCAGATATTAGTCATAGATGAAGTTGGTTTTAAGTCACCCAAGCACATCCAGACAGTAAAAGCAACAGAGAAAGCACCAGTTATTATCCAAGACCCACCACATTTCTCCATGAAGAAAATAGTGTTTCAATTTTATTGAGAAATAGCTTACAAATGTATGCAATCCTTTTCACATTCTTTGCATAAGCAGGGCTCTTAAAAATTTAATCAAACCTCCACCTGCCTCAAAAATTCATCATAGAAGTATTTAAAGTTTAAAACACAATTATCTGTCAAAGGGCTTGAGTACTTCCAAATTCGTAATAAGAAACTGTTCAGAAAGTGCAGAGCAGTGTTTCATTAGCAGACTTGTTCAGCAAACAAACAAATGAGCAATATCTACCCAGTCGTCTTTGTCTTAGGAAACAAAACAGTTTCACTAACACTTTCTAAAATATACATACATATGTGTATATATATATGTGTGTGTGTATGTGTACATACACTCAGTGTATGATCTGAGCTGTATTTTGAGGATCAGTGTCCCAGTGTATTTTAAGGTCCTCCACGGCAACCAAACTGCACTCCTAACTTAAAAGGTTTGAATTGTCTTTTCCAGCTCTAATTCCTGCAGCCATGTATCAATTCTAACTCTACAAATTCAACGCATTTCAGCTAAGGCCAAATTATACACTGTGGTGTTTGCTGTCAATAAAACCTTACAGGATACAGGAGCTGTTATTTTGCCTAGGATTTTGACTAAACGTAGCTTTGAGAGGCTGTTCTTTTTTGTCTGTATAGGCTTTCTTTGCTCTTGATATGTCCAGGATACCTTATATGATTCTCATTAGCATTTGGTTGTTTTTGACAGGCTTTAAKTGAGCATGGTTGCGTTGCATGTAAACTAGAATTCAGTGATCAGAGACAAAAACTAATAAGAAAGAAACATACTTCCAGGGATATAACAAAAAATTACATGCTATGATCTAAATGATATAAATTAGCTGCCAAGTAAATCATAAGTAACAGGATGATGATACTTCTTGGGAAACTGGAAATTTAGCACTCAATTTAAAACTGAGGATTTAAACATTTAAATGGGYGACAAAAAGCAAATATAAAATCCACAAAAATATTCAATGTAAATATTCATTTTATTTTCTGTTAGACTGATAGAAATTGAGAGGCAAATCTCCTGCTGCATGAATAAGTGGAGGAAATGAACTGTAGAGAACTACTAAATAACCTGGAGGTACCTTATGGAAAAATCTGAATACGGAACGCGGGGATTTTGTTCCGTCAACAGCATGAAGCCACTTTAGTTTCTAACATACTGCAAAAGTGTTCTAATTTCCCCAGCACACAGAATGCTGTGTTAACTTAGCGGTACTATTAGACCACAAGAGAAAATGCATTAGTGTGTTATAAGGGCCAGTGCATTTGAATGAGTGGAAATTTTATGTATATGTATATACATAGGCAAATTTTCAAAAGCATACTTAAAATACAAGATGTCATTTTCATAAGCACACACTACTTTGGCCTTTTTAACTGTAAAACAAATATGCATTTTATCCAGTACGTAACGCTATATAGGATTGAAATCTTATTTTACTAGTAGGAACTGCATTAATATGGCAGCACATAAGGTCGCAGAATATTAYACACATATATTACTGCCTTGTCATCAAGCACAAGGGCAGGTGGATGCAGTCTTAGCCCCTCTGCTGTGGTCCTGGCTGCAGGCTTTGGCTTGCCTTGAATAAACTCTCCTGAATAAACTCTGGCCTAGGCGTGGGCCAGAGCTACGCACATACAGAACAGCATATATCTTAGTAATATAGACATCATACTTTTATTACGCATTACGCAAGTGTTATCATTCACATTTAGTCCCCTGAGCTTGAACACAGAGAAGTCCATTAGAAATTCGCATGGTTAGTCTACTTCTGTGCCCCTCATAGTCCTGCTGCGATGGCATATAAAGGATTTGCTTTTAATTATCCAATTGCTTACTAAAGTCTGCTTAGTTCTGCAAAGAGAGGGGCTTAATGGCTGCATTAGAGACAAGCTGAATAAGCTCCCTGCTCCCTCTTGGAGTGAACACGAAGTTATATTGGGGCRCAGGCACTGCAGCCTTGTGCTAATCCTGCAGCTCTGCTACAGCAGGGCCCTCAGAGAAGCTGGATGAGAGTCRGAAATGGCACAAGGTTTCACATATGGTAGGCCCCAGCTGTTAGCTCATCTTCTCTTTTTCACACAAAGTGATATTTTTCTGGGACTTCTGAGTCAAATCCAGGCTCTGGACTCCCAATACAATATCTGTGGCAGCTCTGCAAAGTCTGTTTGGYCTGCGAGAACGGAGATCTGGGTCTTTTGGCTGTCACGCTCACTTCAGATGAAAAGTTAGAAATCCTGGCGCTCAGCATTATCTTGCTTTCCCTTTTCTAAATTACCTAAATTTAGAGGAATATCTTTTGATCCATCAGATCTTTTCAGAGCTCAACAAATACTCACTAAATTCCTTGCAAACATATCTGTCTATGCCCCAAAGAGGTACACTTGCTGCAGATGTCTCAGCCAGTAGAACTGAAGTCTTTGATTCCTTCCGCTCCATCTTGATTCATGGACACGAACATGAAGTAGACCTATAGATCTTCGAAAAAGAAAGGGAAGAGACTATGGCTTTATCAGAACTCTCTAAAACTGAGAACTAATCCAATTGTTATCTTTCCACACCATTGAATTAATTTTGCCTAATTTGAGAGTTCAAAATTTAAGTCAGTAAGAATTCATCTCCACCTAGAAATGATTCTGTGTGAATATATATAAACAACAACATAAGTATTCTCAAGTATACATGAATATTTGTGGGAATTGAATGGAAAACAAGTGTGCAATAACTATAGAAAACAGAGGCTGAGATGCACAATTTTAACATTCCATGCATAAGTTACATCCTTATGAGTAACAACCGATCTGTCTGCAAGTAGAAGGGAATGGAAGGAGAGATTGCTGTATTTGTAACACATAAAGCAAACACTTTTCTGGAAGGAAGTTCATTTTCTGGTAAATTACGAATGGAATCACCCTTGTCATTTGAATTTTCTTTCTAAGAAATGAACGTTGTCAACTCCAGTTAGAGCTTGATCGTCAAAAGTATTCAGACACTTTGCTCCCTGCTGTGCATGGCAGTGGCTGCCCTGATTTCTAGTGAATTCTCATCACAGAATTAGCCCCCGAGGATCACCCTCAGGAGCACAGGGTTGGTCACCCAAGGCAAGAAAGCCTTATTAAATAATAATAACCAAAAAGTTACTGTGCAGTGAATTATATAAACTAGCCAGGGGGAAAATGCAGACAAACAGTTAAGACTGGCCACCTCAGCAGCCAAGAACCTTCCCTCCTCTTTTTTATGATCGGCAGATTTTCTTTTCAAGGCAGGTACCCTGACTTTTTTTATTTTTCCTGTCCGTGTGCAAGCTAGAAAAAAACAGTGTGCTTGTTACATGCTTCCTTATGTCACAGCATTCCCTTGGGATGTGAGAGACAGCGTTCAAGTCATCCAGATTTTGTGGCAAAAATTTGTACTTGCGGTTGCATACCAAGGGGTGCCTTAATCAAGCTGGTTATTTTAGCAAGAGGTAAACTGAAACTTTTCCACTGGGAGTAATGGATTAAATATTAATTTGGCCAAAGATAGAGAGATGCTACTGAACCATTTAAAGGGTCAGGTGGCTTACCTGAAAATCAAATAAGACAGCTGGGCTGGAGAAGAGGTTGTATCCTATCCACAAGGCCAAGTACTTAATCACGATACCATAATCCCAGCAGGTTACTGCCTTCTGAACATAGCTTGATTAGCAGGAAAAGAGATGGTTTCCTCAGCAACAGTGTTTATTAGCATAAAGTAAATATAGTAATTGTAGAAAGCTTCTAGTGTGTTGGAGACATGAAATGAGCTGGATTTCTTTTGGCAGTGGAGGATGGACATTTTGGTCCAAACTTTCTGCTGTAATGCCACTATAGTACTATGGGTGCCATGGTAACTTTAATATTTCCTAAACACTTCTAAACTATCTATGTCTCATGCTTTATCAAAGCCACTGGTCTGCCAAACCAAGAGCTGTTAAAAATAGGAAAAAAAAAAAAAAAAAAAAAAAAAAAAAAAAAAAAAAAAAAAAAAAAAGATAAAAAGCCTAGTGAATGACTATTCTGCACGCACGTTAGGAAATCAGGTACGTCATCTGCAAAAGGGAAGAATAAACATTGAGTAAAACAGATATAAAAATGACCAAATGGAGTGAAATGTTCACATCATCACCGATAACTACTTGACAATCTGACTCTGGAGCTGCGCAAGGCGCACAGGGAAATGTTTGCGCTAGATTCAAGGTCTAGCTCCATGCATTTTACAAGCAGCTGGATACTTTTGTTAAAGCAACTGTGGGGAGAATTCATCATTTTGATATGAGTAGAAACCTTTCCAGGCTATGTAAGAGGTATGCACACATGCAGAAACTGTTACCGACTGACGGTAGGTTAAAGAATCTCTCTGGACAGAAGAGTTGGGATGAATTAGGCTAACTTAGCATGTGAATTCTCTCCATTTTTTCCGTGCAGAGTTTAGGTCTGCCAGCCCAACGCTGTGGTGGATCGGCTTGCTCTTGCTCTGTAATGCCCTAGACACATTAGTAAAATGCTGCAGTCTCCCATTCTTGTGCAGAGCACATTAACATTGTAGTCTGGTTATGAAGCATTTAGGATACATGAAAGGTGCCATGCACAGTCGCTGACCTTGCCCCGAATTGCAATTTGTCTTCCTGCGCACCGGGAACAAAGGACACCTCAGCTCGTAGTTGGCATAATTAGAAAGCTACTCATTCTGCTTAAGACACGTTACGCAGAAATTACTGATACAACAGAAATTCCTAGATGGTGATTCTTGGCCTTGGGAAGAACATGTTGGCTGGAAAGATAAAAGAATATTATCCCCTCTTCTTATGACACACACCGTACAGTAACGCTGCCCAGTAACTGACCCAGCCACAGCAAGGATTTCAGGTTACTGCAGTCCTGGCAGACCCTGACACGCGTTGGTCCTGTAGGACTCCTGGAGCTCAGGTGCTCCCATGTGGAATGAGCTCGCTGGGTTACACRAACACGCGCTTGGGTGGAGTTGCCTCTGTGCCTTTCCAGACGGAGACTGCCGAGAATATCAGCTGATATTGATTATTGCTTTTCTTCTTTTTCACCCAGGCCAGACTATTTCTTGTGGGAAGCAGGAGAATGGAAGTAGGGGAGAGYTGTGAGGGGCTGGAATATAATATAGCCTTATTTCCTGGATTGATGAGAATTTCTAAGGGCCCCATATGACCTTAGACTTCAGCTGCGGAGGCCTATACATTCCAGTTTAATATATAGACTTTATCCAAAGCCCTCTGCAGTCAATGTAAAGCTCCCTCTTTCACTTTGGACCTTAMTTCTGGTGCTAAATATAGGCAAAAAAATAGGTTAAGTGGAGCTGGCTGCACCCATGGGCAAAACTGGCAGCTGCAGAGAGCAACGGACCTCTTGGGGCAGGGGAGGAAAAGAGAGTCATATTCCCATGGCCTCTTTCATCTGTGCCAGGGAGCTGGAGAGCCAGACTGGCAGCAGCTGCGGAGGAGGAGGACGAAACTGGAATAAGCAGAAACGGAGCTGTTGTTGGTCAGGGTTGCATGTCCAGCTATGAAACCCTTTGTGCTCGGACAGGGGTCAAGACTGATTTTTGGCTATGGCTCAGAGAAACTTTGAGTCAGCTTTGAGTTTGAAAGAGCTTAGAAAGCATGCAGAGGGAAAAAATAAAATGTACCTAAAGATGCTGCTTATCGCCACATAATAAGTGATCAACAGAGAGAGCATGATGAACAAATAGCCTTTAGAAAGCTAATATCCTGGGAATCTGACAGAAGGATGAATTGCAAAGTCTTCATCTGGCTAAAAAGGTGGTGTGCAAGCTGATACAATACTGCACTGATTTTACAAATTGTTACTTTGTTCTGCAGTTTCCCCTTTCAGATTTTCTCTGTTCCTGTGCAGAATGCTAGAGGGGACAGATATTAAAAAAAGAAAAAAAAAAAAAACTTGTCAGACCATGACATGTCTGGTTGCAGCCATGCAATATCACAGCGGACTTCCCTTTCCACTTGAAACAAGCTGTTAGGCAGAGGAAAAATATGAAAGTTTTAGCTTCAAAGATCATTTTGCTGTGTTTTGGTTTTGTTGAATCAACACCTTGATTCAGGGAGGCTTTGATTCAAAAAATTTTCTATTCGAATATGCAATTTGAAACAGAGAAGGCCAAGAGTATTCATCCTTTTTTTCTACAAAATAATTCCAAATTTCTCCTGTTAGTGGAAAAAATGTTACTTAATCCAAATGAGTATTTAGACACGAGCATTTTACTAAGGTATTCCAAACATACATTTGTCATCAACTCTCTTTTAAAAGAATTGATTTATGTTTTTAATGCTTTTTCATGCTTTCCTCGCTGTTAGGGATATCTTCTTCTTCTTCTTCTTCTTCTTCTCTGTTATCCAGCCAATATGTTACATAGAGTACATTGTTTATTTCAAAGCATTATTATCACGAAAAGGTTGCAAGACGTCTTTCACAAGAACTCTGTAGTTTGATAGCATATAATTAAACTGATTGGAAGTATTGTTGTCAAACTTAAGCTCTCTGAGATGCATCTTCTTGGCTTGTTACATCTGCTTCCAAAAATGGTTTTAGAAGTAGTAAATCATTCTGCAAAAAAGTTTCTTCGATATTATTCCCTGAGAAGGTTTGGGAGAACGTAAAAGGACCAAGGAAAAGTGCTTTTTAGTCATGAAGGAGGAAAATAAGTTTTGATTTCACTTCCTTTCTTTTAATAATGAACACTGGGATAAAACAGCAAACTAAAAATGAACAACAGTGTTTTGAACAACAATAGTAACTTAACACAAAACTTGGAGAACTGTATCTGCACATAAGTTAATTAAGCAGACTAGGTCCTCTGTAAAATTGGTAACACGTGATAGGAAGATATTACTCATTTCATCCAGTACTGAAAGGCAGCTAGGACTTGGGCAAATGTTTGAAGGAAAGCATAGTAGTTGCTGCTTTCAGAAGTTCATCTCAGTCCTCCTCAGAAAAGATTAAGCAAAGTAGCTTTGTGCCATTTGCATATGTTGCCACTTCCCTCTCATAAAAAATGGATTTTCAAAGGGGAAGGGTATAAAGAYGTATATCTGCTTTGCTAAGTCCCATGAGCACATGAAGCATTTGAGATCCATGCTAGAGAGCGCTTCAGGTGTTCCCCCAAATTACTTTGTGCTCTCTGCTATCTCCACTGTGATTTCAGTTGGGATCTTTGCTCCCACGTGACWTGGTGGTTCATTGCTGCTGTGTATTTTGAAATAGCCACGACATACAGGACTAAAGTGGCTTGTATTTACTGGAGGGAAGATGAAACTCAACACTGGCATTTTTGTTGTTATTTCTGGAGACTGTAAAATGTGTTGACATCCTTCAAAATCAAGCGTTGTGTACATACATCACAGTATCATTTATTAGCCAATTAGGTGATGTGTTTTTTCTTTCTGCTTCTAAAGTATTTCTTCTTAAATATTTACTTTCTATGAAGAACAATTTATGTAAATAACTGCCAAACCCTATACCTTACCTGGCCTGCTTAATACAAATGAACATAGAAGTGATTTGTTAATCTGAAAGGCTAAAAACATGCTACGTACCCTCTAATATTGCTTTCTGCATTTACATTTGGTGTCTCTGTATCTGCAGCCCAGCGTTAATTCCAGCTCCTTCAATGGTACTACCCATTTGAAGGCTTCACGGCTGGGATTCATGGGGCTGACTGGGAGCTCGGGGAATTCATCTCCTTGATGACCTAGGCCCCAAATGGTCTTTTATTATAAAGTATATGTTTCTGGAGCATGATTGCATATTGGAGCAGTGAGCCCCAGAGAAAGCAGCTCTGCTTCTGGCACTGAATTTCCCCAGATGATTTTACTACGCTCCAGCACATTTTCACTATCACAGGTAAAAGTATGAAGTTGAGGGCTATTGAACACTTTTAATTTCCCYAGTGTATCCTAATGGTTGAAGCATCTGTTCTAAATAACTTTGTCAATACCCAGAATGGAGTGTCTCATATTAACCATTTACATTAGCAGTCCCTAGTGGGATGGTTTGCCACCATCTATGGGGAAAATGGAGTGATAAATGGATGTAGTAGATCAAGCCCTGTTTTTCAGTGGAATTAATTCCCGGTGACCAATTTGCTATGCTTTTCAAAACCTGTTCATCAATGGCTCTTTTGCATGAACAGTGCAGGCTATGAACTGATGATAAGCTGTTTGCAGGAAGCACTGCGTAAGAGTAATTCAGTGGTATAGCTTTAGCCCAATGTTTAAGAAATGGTTGTGTTAATCATGTAGTAATGTTTGTTCTTCTCTGATTAGATGATAGTTTAACAGCTAGCATACTTTGGTATCTCTAGATAGCACACAGGCATGTTAAGAGTAAAAAGTCATTAGCAAACACATTTGTTCTTGTGCTAGCATTGGCTTTTTTTTCTTTTCTTTTCTTACAGAAGCTGTTCAGTAGGTTTTGTACATAAAGCATCAGCCAATAGAGTGTAATCTGAAAGACCATGTGAATGTTCATTTTTGCCTTTTCGCTTCTGTTCTGAAATTTAGATGTTCTGTTATTTTATCAGGGGACTCATATTACAAAATATTAACATATTAATGATAATCTGGGATCAAGCATGAAAAGATAACCCCAAAATTTTCTAAGATTGTTCTAGATCTTATGAAACTAAATTGTTAGGAGGAGAAATTCAATTTGTGCTGTGTGCAATTGCTATAAAGATCATAACTGCAGGCACATAATCTAAAATATACTTACCTGTTTTAGTTATTGAAAGAACGGTTACAAGAGTCATTGAGGCATCTGAAAGAGTGAGAAATTGTCATGGCAATAAACTAAAAGGTTCCAGGAAAAGGACTTAATTATTGCTGTCAAAATCATTGAAATGTGTTGAACATTAGCAGGATAAAATCAAAACTCCTTCTTGGGCATCCTGGGAGAATGATTCACTGAAAAATGAAGACAAAGTGTTGACCATGATGTTTGTTACTCCTGTGATGTCTTCTGCAATCCAGGAATCCATCATATAGCAGTCAGATCTTGTACTGATCCCGAGAGGTACGGTGTGCTTAGTGGACCATGGGAATCACGTGGTGTTACTTTTTCATTTATGCAATTTCATTACTTCATTTTATTTCCTAAGTTTGGTTTATTTGGAAAGGCAAATCTACCCTTTCGATCTTCCTGTAGACCAGTAGGCAGAGAGACAGACAGAAAAAAACTCTTATTATGAAGCTAGAAGAAATTTATCAACTCATGTGATATCTGATGAATACTGTGGCAGAAAGGGGAAAGAAAAGGAAGGAAGGAAGGAAGGACCCCAGACTGGTTCTGGCCCAGACAGTGTGTTGAGTCCCATACCTGATGCAAGGGACACTCTGTCCCATGAACTACTGCAAGGACTACATCTTTAGTGATCTTGTTCAATACAAAAGAGGCACTGTCTGTGTCTGACAGGGCTTTTGGTTGGCTGGTTTATTTGTTTGTTCACTCAGAGTGAGTATTGAGCAAGCAGTCAGCTTCTGTCACTGGTTATCCCTGAAGGATGTYGTCTCTACCTATCTGTTAAACTGTGAAGGTCATGCTTTCCTTTGCCTTAAAGATCAAAAGATGTCCTCTATGCTACTGCTCATTCCTAGAAACCAAAAAAGGCTTTTTGTTTTCGCCTTCAAGTCTCTCTTGAAGACCATATCCTTTGTTAGTATTTAAGCCTCTGAGGCACTTTTGCCTGCCACACTTGCTAATATGTCTTCTTCACTGTCTTTCATAAGCTCATATCTCTGTTGGTATCAATTTGTGGTCAATTTTCTCATATTTGATTTAYCTCCATTTTGACTGAAGAACATAATTTGTTCCCAAGTACTCCCAGGAATTGTGATTGTGATGAAACTGTGACCAAAAAAACCTAACTTGCTGTGTTTTCTTAAATAAAAACTTTCTTGATGGCTTTCAGAGTARGCATATGAGAGCAGCGCTTCTCATTCTATTTAGAGGTAGGCATGTTTTTAAGTAGGCTGGTGAATCCAGGTGCTGCTGAGGAAGCTCATGAGTTTAGAGGTTTGGCGTGAGCTGGAAAGCTGCCTTCTGAATCTTTAAGAATGTATGAGATCTAGATTTTCTGCAAAGATGAGGAAGTCAGAGGAGGAAACTTGAAAAGTTCCTTTTTAAGTTACACATCCAGATAACTGCCTGAATCTTGCCTAATATTTCTATTGCATTGTTGAATGATGGAAAAGTGAAACTCTTCTAACTTCCCCTCCTCCCTTTGTTCTCATAACATTAATGTAAATATTTTGAGACAAAGCCTTTTTCCTGGGCGTTTCATTTCTAATACAACAGGTTTGTTTTTGTAAGAAAAATAGYGGAAGCAAAGGAAAAAGAGTTGTTTTCAAGAAAACTACATGGATAATAAAAACAAAATAAATACTTTTACAAAATGGATAATAAAGAAATAGTTAAAGAATGAAAAGCTAAAAGTCCTGCAGCAACATAAACACATATTTTGTGTCTCATTATACATATGCTTTAAGAGAAGAATACAGAATCACAGAATGSTTGAGGTTGGAAGGGACCTCGGGAGATCRTCTAGTCCAACCCCCCTGCTCAAGCAGGGTCACCTAGAGCATGTTGCACAGGATTGCATCCAGGTGGGTTTTGAATATCTCCAGAGAAGGAGACTCCACAACCTCTCTGGGCAACCTGTTCCAGTGCTCTGTCACCCTCACAGTGAAGAAGTTTTTCCTCATGTTCAGATGGAAGTGTCTGTGTTTCAGTTTGTGCCCGTTGCCTCGCGTCCTGTCGCTGGGCACCACTGAAAAGAGTCTGGTCCCATCCTCTCGACACCCTCCCTTCAGATACTTGTRCACRTTRATAAGATCTCCTCTCAGCCTTCTCTTCTCCAGGCTAAACAGGCCCAGCTCTCTCAGCCTTTCCTCATAAGAGAGATGCTCCAGTCCCCTAATCRTCTTTGTRGCCCTTCGCTGGACTTGCTCCAGTAGTGCCACATCCCTCTTGTACTGGGGAGCCCAGAACTGGACGCAGTACTCCAGAGGTGGCCTCACCAGGGCTGAGTAGAGGGGCAGGATCACCTCCCTCCACCTGCTGGCAACACTCTTCCTGAGGCACCCCAGGAGACCATTGGCCTTCTTGGCCACAAGGGCACATTGCTGCCTCATGCTTAACTTGGTGTCCACCAGCACTCCCAGGTCCTTCTTGGCAGAGCTGCTTTCCAGCAGGTCAACCCCCAACCTGTACTGGTGCATGGGAAACTACACTATTAATATATATATTATATATACATTATACACTATTATTATGCACTATACACTATTATTATTATATTATTATTATAATATTTTATTATAATATATATATAATACACTATTATTATGCCCATTGCATTTCTGATGGGAGACACTGATTCAGAAAAAATGAGGCTTAAGATAGATCAAACTGTCTGCGACACAGCTGGGAATTTATTTCTGCTTTCCTGACTGTTTTCTAACATCTTTAGCATGAGGTCACTTTCTTGGTTTTCCTCTGATAGGTATTACACACAGAGAACTACCTGCCAGTCCCTTATATGAAATCCGACTCGCAGAGATGCACTCTATCGACTGATCTCTCACAAAAAGATATATTCCTAATAGTTTTTATCACATCAAAGAGAGCCCTCAACTCCTCAGATCACACAGACTGAAAAGGTCTTCATAAATTGTTTATTCTATATTATAAGTGCCACCTTTTTGCAGTGTTTGGCAAGCTATAGTGACCTATTTCTAACTCAACATTGATCTAAAATCAGCTTGCAAGAAGCAGAAAAGTCCAGTAAAACATTCCCTCATTATTAGAATGCAAGCACCAGCTGGCCTGGAAAACAAATGTTAGGAAAATGATGATTGCATTCATCATACTCTGACTTGCGTTTATGTAAATGATTGTGAACCCAGATTTGCTCTATATAACTCATCCAGAGCAGACGCTAGTGGTCTCTGCTGCCACAGCAGGATGGCGTGTAAAATGTTTAACACTATGATAGCAGTCGTTTTGCTTTTATGAAGCAGCCACTTGTCTGTACTGTACTTGGGAGCTTTTTCTTTCTCTTTAAGATAAAGATGCCCTTTCCCTTGTCTAAAATGTGATGGTGTGTAATTTGTTATTCTGCTAGTTAACCCAGGAGGCAGTGAATTTCTGACATTTCAAATATATCTGAGACCAATCAGGCATGAATGGGATTTCTGCAGTTATCTGGTGGCACTTCTGCATCGCACATTTGGACTGGGGTTAACTTCCGAAATACTGGTCCTGCCCAAATGATTTTACAGTAATTGCTATACCTCTTCATGCGCATTTGCTATATTCAGCTTGTTATAAAACTGTAGTATTTATATTAATGGCAAGTTAGTTATCACTTTATCTGATTTATATGCACTCTGTTTTTCGCCTTTCCTTCCTCATCAGCTTCCAAATAAATCTAGCATTATGGGCTATGCTCTTTTGTCAGGGCATGCATTCTGATGTTCAGCACAAAATAGTTATTTATGCAACATCATTACGGCACTGGATGTGTCATTTGGCTCTCTGCTGTAAAGTTATTAATGCCATTTAAAAATAGAGAAATGGAAAAGAATTCAGAACAAAAAAAAMCCAACAACACTGAAGGCAGTGGAAGCTGTTCATCTGGCAGAGAAGAGGCATAAGGGAAAAGTCAACACAATGATTATATAAAAGAAAGGGTTGTGATGTGATAGGGAAGCCTTGGACAGGAGAGAAAAGAATGTGAATGGGGATCGACCAAATAAGATTCTGTGAGAATCGTATCTGAGGAGGGATTAAACACGATGATCCCCGAGTGCATTTCCTTTTGGGGAAAATGAAGTGTTCTGCTGTCATTCCAGCTAGCTTCAACTTGAAAATTCTGCTCTGTGGGAAATTTCAACAATTCTTTAATGTACTAAACTAGAACCAGAAAGTGGAAGTGCTATACGTCCTGTGAAATATTTCCAAAATTGATTAAAGCAGACTGAAATGAAGTGCTCGCAGATCAATTTGTGGCGTAACCTGTGCTATTAAGTCAAACCAAAGTGCTTTCATCGCTTTGCCAGAARGCATCCCACCATCACAGAAACTGTACACTACAGTCTCATCTGAATGAAACATTTTAGGAATGTTCCGTGATTTGGGGGATTAAAATGATATTCCCACAAAACTCTCAGCTGTTGTTGACTATTTAGGTAGAAAATTTCCTTCCTGACGGACTTTATTCTATAATAATTGTTGACCAGTTCCAGAGGTAACCTTTTTGTTAAGCAAATTATGGCATATATAACAGCAGTGACAAAGAAATTACCTTCACAGTCATGCACACAACAGCTTCAGCAAGGCTGCATATTTCGGGATGTCAGTAATAAGTCCTGAAGCATCACAAAATAACTAGGCTGAATGTAGTGCGGGTCACCAGTGATGAAAAGTTATTGCCGTCAGATAGTTGTTTGATTGCCTGTGTGGATGGAGTTGATGGGATCGATGGGACACGTAGCGGGCGGTGCTGAAATACGCTGCCGTTGCTTGGCACTGTTTCTTGAGACAGGAGATAAAGACCCTCAGGGGGCAGAGGCAGAGGGCTGAAGGAGGTGAGCGGGGTGTAGGGGGGACCTTGAAGCAAAGCAGCTTATCAGAGAGAGGTGGAAAAGCAACAGGTACTTTGAACAGCTCCAAAGTCATCACCAGAACTACTCTGGTTCTTGGRTACATAACTGGTAAGTACTACAGGCAGAGATACGTTGTTGAGAATGGCACTCTAACGGACGCAACCCAATTTGGTGTCCTGATCTATGAATGATCCATCTTGAGTCTTTTCTTCTGGATTTAAAGGTCAGATTTAAAGGTTACTTCTGTGCAAAACCRAACCAAAACAATGCAGGGTAACTCCAGTGATGTCAAGGTATAATGAGATAGATCACAGGAGCATCTACCACCAAATCTCTGAGAGGAAGAAGGGAACTAATATGTATGTTTGGATTCATGGTGGAAAAATAGAATGCAATAAATAACTATAAACGTGACACATCTTTTCAGTTATGGGAGGACAGGCTTAAAGGCTGTTATTGATAGCATTTCTACAGATAATTATATTACACCCAGGTGCTTTCCAATGTGAAGTGTTCTTTGCATATGTACAATTCGGTAAAAACACCCTTGAATCAATAGTGGTTTCAAGTCTCTCTGAAATATATTCACTGATCTTATTCCAAAGCTTTCCTTGGAATACAGATTTATTACATTATACCACGGACAATTAAACATAAGATGGTAGACTTGTCCCCTCATCTATTCATATTATCTGACTGGAAATAATGTTTTCTTAGCTAATTACATGAGGAAGGTAAGCATCAATTGTTAATCTTGCAGGCTTTCTGTCTTTTGTTTTTAAATGTGACTGTGCTCTGAGCATCTTTCTTTAGGTGACTGATTTCTTTCTTTATATCTCTAATCTGTAATCAACTGTTTGCAAACATCAAATCGGGGGGCCTTCAATCTGTATTCACATCAATGCAAAGTAAATGCAAAATTCCTCCAGAGCAGAATGTAATACTTAATTGCCTAGGAGTAAATAATTATCCAAGATCCCAGATAATAGAGAATCAAGCTTTTGAATTGCAACTTTTATAGCTTGCATAGCTGGGTCAAATACTAGAAAATAATAATAATAGAAAAAAAAACCTAATTTATTCTCTAGAAGCAGCAAAATTCAGCTGACAGTCATGTGTAAAAGACCATGAGGCACTTTTATCACTGGCTGGCACTGGCCTCGGCTTTGTATGAGGATGTAAGGAAGCTTGAGCGGCAGCAAACCGTCAGTGCCTTTCCCACAGTCACCTGCAGTGGACAGACAAGTTCCCTTGTCATTGTCACTATAACCCCAAATAATATCCCTGCGTATACATGGATGAATGGAAGGTAAATGAGGATGGAGTACCTGGAGGTTGGGTGATAGGGAGTGAAAAAGGAAGGCGGAGATTTATACTCGTACTAGGCTAATCTGGGAGCTAAGACCTAAATACCACTCAGTAAGACTGATGTCATTGCACACACTCTGAAAAGTTTAAAAGATTTAAAGTATTGAGATGGAAGAAAGTTTTTTCAGGAAACAGAAGTTAATTATTCCAGCCTTCTGGGTTCAGACCTTTTTCCCAGTGCATCCAAGACTCAATTCCAATGCAATCCAACCCGGATTACTAACAGATTGCCTCCTGGCTGAGATTTTGGCCTTCTAGACAGACTGTGAGCAGACTGTCCTGGAGAAGGGAGTCTGAGTGTGTGAATCTTAGGTGTGCTTGCCAGGTGGACTATCCCTCAAAAATCTGGACACCAGGGACTGCCAGGGTCTGTAATGACAAGACAGCAAATTGTAACAGGACTTTTTGGCTTCCTCCCATCGTGCTGGAAGCCTGGGAGCCCCAGGTTCAGAATCTGTAATCAGACTGCTAAAGCCAGGGTTTTAAGGCAGCTACTCCATGAAACTGATATTTTTATCAATTTCAATAACCAGAACAAGTAACTGAGCTGAACCAGTGACCCGAGCAAGTAGCAATGAAAGGAAAAAGTACTTGGCTAGGTTTCTGTAACAGCAGTTGCTCAAAATTTCCGTTTTTCCAAAAATTTCATTTTCTGACTTCAGCTAAAATTACATTTAAAAAAAATTCCTAAAAAGAACTGAAAAACCTCATTAGCCAACTCTAACTTAAGAAACTATGAAGGGAGGGGGGAGCATAAGCCATGGTGTCTGTCTTTCAGCTTTCCGCTGTTCCCCTTATTAGCCCAACATGCTGCTCATCATGCTCCGAATTGGACTCATGGTGATTGCAGCTGTTCCCTCTTTCCCGAGAAACAGGCTGAATCTTGAAAGCACCAAAGCAGGAAGGTGACTGTCTCTGCCTGCTCAGTATGGTAAAGCTTTGATCACTCTTCATCCGCCATGCGCCAACACCGCAGTCAAATACCGAATAATCTTTGGGGAACTTCATGGAGATTCTCAGTTTGCAGCTGCTGAATTTGAGATCAGTCTGGTGGTAGATAGAGCTGCAATCTGGATAACAAGGTGGTTCCGGCTTTTCTGTGTTTCATGACAAGTAGCATGTGCTACTGCAGGAGCGCAAATATTGGAGGAGGGGGGATAGCTGTCGGCTTACCTGGYCAATACATTTGGGCCTGCCGAGTGTCACAGCAGAGTTTTTTATTTTGATGATGCAAGACTAGCCTTGTTAAAGACTAATCAATAAAAATGAAGACTCTGGTACTTTCCCTACCTGCCTTTTGACAACTTCAATTTTTTAATGCCAGATCACTCTGCAATCTGTCAACAGGCCTTTTTGTAATTTCTCAAAAGTGCTTTTTACTGCAGTTTTGGATGTACTTCTAGTTTTGCAATACTGTTTCCTTCATTCCCCCAGCTATATAGGTCTATTTTTTTGTTTCAGCTTTAGTACTTGCAAATCTATGAAATGCTGCACTTTTCAGTTTTTTTAGGGAAAAAACCTTGGAATTTCTGAAGTTATTTTCAGGTACTTTAAGCAAAACTGTCTACTGAGTTGTCCATTGCATGCTGTGAGGACCAGTGGGAACTCCTAACCATTCTATGTCTTGTCTCCTTGCACAGCAAGAATTTTTCTGTATATAAAAAGTAGTAATTTTCAGCAGACAAAAACACAAAAAGAGGACCCCGTCCTCTTCTCTTGACAGCAGGAATTTAGAAAAATAGAATGCAGCAGAGGATGCACTGAATGTAACAGACAGTATGGACCTTTGTTTTTTAAAATAAAAAGGTAGCATTGCACTTTCAGTAAGAGGCAACCTATGATTTTTAGGCATGTGYAGAAGAAATATGTAAGAAGAGATTCCAAAGATAAGCACTATCCAGAAAATTCCGAGACATCAAATACTTTTGCAATTGAGCAATAAACTATTAAAACTTGATGCATTGCTGTTCAGAGATTAATGCTGACTACATATTTGCTTTAAGGGAAAAAAAATATGATCCTTCGCCTAATCTTTAAATAAAAGTTCAGAAATATTGATAGATTATAATCTTCAAGAACAATGGGAAATTTAGAAGTCTAAGCTATAGCTTAGTCTAATCTGTAGCTGAGTCTAGTGATCAGCTATAGTTGTGCAATATTTGCAGAGCTTAGTGCTGTATCTTTTGGTGCTCTGTCCAGTCTATTATTTAATGCAACATCTATTTTCCCAGAAGTTAAGTTCTTATAAATGGAAATAATTCAATTAAAAAGTGTATTTACAAGTTTAATAGTGCTGCAAAAACAGAGTACTTCGCAACATCAAAACTGTGTGTGTCTCTATGAGAAGAGATCCAAAAGTGGACATCTTCCCTAYACTATCCAAAGAAATAAAAAGTCATGTTTGTTATTCCAGCCAACCTGTGCTCAGTACCCTGCCAGAGATGGAAAGGGAGAAAGAGCAAAGATAGCAGCAGGACGTCAGACCTTCGCCTCTGCTGTCCAGATCCCAAGCAGWGTGAAGTTTACTCTCATCTCTATTMTTAGAGGTTATYTGGAGMCATTCTGGTAGTCACTCATCARTGAGGTGCAGGTGTGTTTMGGCTGAGAGATGAGTATTTTGAGAATAACCCTAACTAGCTAAGTCAGACTATTTATTTTKTTGTTGTTGTTGCTCATGAAGCAGATGCTATTCAGATTCCCAGTCTCTTTTTGCTTCTAAACATGCCRTGTATGTGGAACAAAAAGCAGAACCTTATTTTCCTGCATTTTATCCATCTTGAGTGCCTCTAGTTTTTAGAAGCGATTCTTTCTCTTCATTAAATAGCGAGAAAGCCGAGGTTCATTAAGCAACTAAYTTAGCAATCCCAGTTAAGGGCTTTACAGGTAAGTGGGCTGAATTTGGGCTTCAGTTCTCACAGAAACAGAAACGAGTGGCTCAAACAGCCCTCCAGCGCACGGATAAGATGTGACACTGCACATTTTAGGACTACAGGTGCCAATACTGGGAAAAGCTTTACTACACCCAAACTATTTAAACTGAGAACGAGAAAATAAAAATCTTCTCATGCCACCAGATTTGTACCAGCAACCAAATGGTGAAAATCTCCCTTATTAATGTATCATACTGCCCTCTACCTACTCTTTTTATATTATCATGTTGCATCTATTGGTGCAATGTAACCTAATACAAATTCAGATAAGAGATGAATGTCTAAGATGACATTCAGCAGTGAAGTGCTATTCTGTGCACACTGCTCTGAACCGCTCTTAAGCACAGAATAAACTGCTTGAAGAGAAAATGTCCTTGCAGAGTTCAAAGGTCATTTATGTTTTTGCTTCTCCAGCATTAAATAGTTTTAAATGGCCTATTAACTCGTGAAAAGCTCAGCTGGAAGGCAGCTCATATATATGTACATTTGCTGATGATTTATGAAAGAAACATGAGGGAGAATAACTTTGTTTCATTACCATATAACCTCCTTAAGAGAGAGCTCTCAGTGACTTTATAGCAGTTAGTAGCTGTGATTAATTACAGCTATTGAGAAGATCAATCTGACAGTTAAAATAACATTTGTTTTCCGTCCCTTAATATTTCCTCGCGAAGATGATATTGGAGCAATGCCCTGTATGTGTATTCTCCTGTCCGYGTAGCAAAAGACTGTGAAGGCCCACTTCACAACTCTCTGATGACTTTTATTCCCTTAATCCTTAAAAAAACCAACGTGAAAGGTAGCAGTATCTTTCAGTTTTCCTTGAGRTTTGCATATTTATCCTAAATAGAATCAGGTCTGACAATTTGGGKTTTTTTTTAAGTGTTACTCATTCCTTTGAAAACAAATGCAAACAAATTAAAACTAAAGACAAGCAAACAACAACCTAAGAAGGACAATTAGATTAATTTCACTGTGAGTCATAACAACAGATCCTTCAGGGGAAACTTTGCAAARTGTAAGCACCCACGGACCTGCAGATCGGTTATTGCTGGAAGTCCCTGGCACTAAGSTAATTCCAGCTACACCTGTAATGTCGGTATTAAAGTCTATCAAGAAGAATTTCTATCATTGCCCTGTGAATAAGCCAAATAACTCTTTCACAAAGGGGAAGCGTCAGGAGAGAAAATAATTCTGTGGCAATTTCCTTCTTGCATATAAAAATCTCAGTGTATTCCCTGGGGAATTTATTCTTGTTTGGGTCATTCAGTCGGGCATCTCATCTTCTCAGCTGTCCTCTGCATTTTACTTCTGGCTTGTTTATTTAGCTTTTCACTCCACTCGTTTCTGGAGATTCTTTCACAACATGTCCCATTTTTTCTGCTGTAGTTGGGTAGGAAATCTGAGCGCACAACTTGGGAATGATTCCCACAAGTCAACAAGGAGGAGATGATCCTGTTCCTCTCTTGGGACGACGCAACTGGGTGCTCTGTTTGTGTCATAACGGCGGTGTAGCCCAAACAGAATAAGCAAAAAAGGGGACCACAAACCCCATGCAAATGGATATACATTTCAGTCACCTACATTACAAAGTTTCTCCTCTGGTGTGAAAGTCATCTTTGAAGGGAAAGAATTTGCTAGACCTAAATCCGCCTTATCCAAACCTCAGACCTGTTAGCAGCTTACAGGTTAAACATACCATAATTGCAGATCATTTGGCATCAATCTAACCAGCAGGCAGACTGCGAACTGTTCAGGTGAGAGACAGCTGGCRGGGAATAGACTTGGAAAGGATTTCCGCAGCCCCAAACATCACAGGGTTCGTAATTTTGTCGTCTGGCATTTGAAAGTTTGAAGAGTCTGGCAGAGTCTCCACTTGGGGTTCAAGAGGAAAGTTTGAATTCCACCAGGTAAGTAAAATTGGAGAGTTTTTTCTTTTTTTTTTTTTTTCCCAAGAGGAGCATAAGTCATTTTTAATGAAAAGATTGTTTTAACTTAGTTCTTTAAAATATAAACAAATGCAAACACACACAGGGTTACTTTTTGGTCTCAGAAGAAGAATATTTCTAAGTCAGAGATGTTCKAAAGAGAATCTTCAGCCAAAGTGACGCTAGTTAATTTTTCCAGCTGAAAAACCCCATATATCCTTGCTTCTACTAGATTTTTAGACTGCGGCATATGATCCAATAAAGCGTTGAGTGGTGGACTAAGCTTTAATGAGACTTTAAAAGAGCATAAGTTCTTTTCTGGGTGGAGGTCAGAAGAACACAGTCAGAGCTTGAATTCCAGTTCCAGGCACTTGTCTGTTCCTGCTGTTTCTTATTAGCTGATTCTTTGTGATAATCCTGTCAGCGACRTACTTTGGCTCGCCTCTGCTAAATCTTTTAATTCACAGAGAACAAGGATTTAAAAGAAATTTAGGTGGAATATAGCCAGAGCACTCAACAGTTTGAAGGATTAAGCCTTATTCATTTAGCCACATTTCTCTTTATTAATTATTTTCATCACTACCTCTTCTTTTCTTTTCTTTCCTTTTCTTTGAATAGTAATATTCTGGAAGGATGGTGCAGAAAATGGAATGATTTTTAGCCAAATTTCCATTCTTACTGATGCATCTGAGAAATTTTCTCTTATAATTCACAAAAAGCAGTGTGTGGGATCTTAATGCTTTTTATTCATCTGAGCTTCCAAAACCACTTATCTGTTTTTTGACATCAAACAATTCAACCTTTTTTTCCTTTTAAGAGACACAACCTCAAATGCTTTAAACTCCATCAAACCAAGATCATTTGTTTTTCTGATGAATCATTCTTCCAAATCACAGTCCTAGAACCCTGAGACCACATTTTTCTCATCATTAAATTTGACAAAAAAAAAATACCATAACCCTCAAGAGGAGTTAACAAGAGGACTCACTGAGRATTGAAAAAAATTGTAAAAATATTGATGAGGGGAAGGTAAATCTATGCTTTCCTGAACACTARTAATTGCACTTGCAAAATGTCAGAGAAACACAACTATGAGTGACAAGAGCAGGTATCTGYGTCCAAGATGGAAAGTAACTCTCAGCATTCATGTCAGGTGTAAATTGTCCTACATCCCTTCTCCTCACATGCTGATCACATTCTGTGAGCTATATAATACACTGTGCTATACAGTGCAAAAGTGAATCCAGATTAATGCAAAAGAAAGCACTGAAATTCACAGTGGAGAGTCTCCAGATCTTCACCTTGCCACAGTCAAGGTGAAGGTAAGGCCACAGTCACTTCCATGAGCACAGGTTGACAGCATCTGTATTAAGGCAGCTGGGTGCATGGAGACTGGTGGGAATTCTGGTGATCGTAGGCTTGCACAAGGATATTGAAGATATCAGCAAGGTCTAAATAATAGATTAAGGCATTCAAAGAAGTATGCAGACACCCAGGGTCTTCACAGATCTGGGTCCAGAATACACACTCAGAAATAAATGRCTTGTGTGGCAGCTACCAGCTTCATGGAAACTAATCTGAAATTCTTAAATTTGACACTCGCTTTTAAAACCATTGATATTGCCCTTTTCGTGGCTTCTTTATAGCTCAACAAGGAGAATGGTGATAGATACAAACCTCAAATAAGTATTATGAGGGGAACAGTTCTTTAAGGACAAGAAGCCATATGCCAAATGCTCTTACCACTAAAGAACAGGCAAAGGCGGCTGGGCACTGACGACATTAATACACTAATCAAAATAATGCATGGAYGCATGTTACGAAATGAAAACCTTCAAGATGAGTGGTTGGAGTATGAAAGTTGATTTAAGGGACTTTAATGAAACTTTTCTGGGGATAATTTGTTAATTTGTAGTGATAAGGTGACTAATATTTTTTTTCCTGCTATTAGACAAAAACAGCACTATGATTCTTTTTAAGAGGTTTTTCAAAACATCTGTTACAATGCCAAAACAGGTACTTAATCTTAAATGACACAGTACTTTTCATTTAGAATGCAGTTTGCAAAATGAATGCTAATCTCTCAGTAAAGAATATGCTACCTATACCATGTTTATCGCAGAAACATAGGCATTGATCTCATCAGCTATGCAGGAGCTTGATTGTTGAGTGAAGTAATCAAAGCATATTCCTTTGGATTATTGCAATATGTTGAAGTAAACAACAGCTCAAAAAGCAACCTTTTTCTATTGGCAGATTAGTGGATACAGAAAACCATGAATAGTCTTTTATTTATGTGTATATTTGAGTGGAGATGTTTATGCAGAAAGATTTTTATTTTTATTTTTCATTCAGTACATTATAGAAGACTTAAAATTTTTCTGAAARCAGAGTGCTATCAGTTATCTATTGCAAGATTATATGTGTTGTGAAGAAACTGCAATAAATATAAAGATGCAGAAGCTTGCTCCACAGGGAGCTAGTGGAGGTCTAACGGGACTTGCTAGCTTATGCTCAGCATCAATAGATCTGACTTTGTGTGCTTATATTAAAAGCAATCTGCAGATCATAATGGAAAAATACCTTATCAGACTATAGGGGGATATGGTTAATCTGTAAGTAACACTAATTTATGTCYAATTTGTTTTCCCATTATTTGGAGAATCTCTAGTACCATTTCTCTCATATATCTCATTTATTCAGTCATTATTATGAACCAAAATCCTGAACTTCCCTTTGGTTGCCTTGAAACCTTTGTTCCCTCCAATCCCCTGTCTGATCACCTGTAYCAGACCCTGCTGCTTTCTAGTCTTCATCAAATATTTATACAAAGGCTTAAGGTACTGTGTGCACCTCTCATCAGACTATCTTGTCCACCTTGTAGGGTGGGAGACATTAAGTTGCACCTAATACTTGGAAGTCGTAGGAATAGGAGCATTTACAGCAAATGAGTGAGACTCRGAGCTAATCCCTCYTACATTCAGCTTTTTTATCAGTGCATTTTCATTGGGCCTAACTCCTTTCTTTGAACAGTGCAATTCCACTAAGTTTAGTACCTTTCCTGTATCGAGCTCTGCCTAGGGGTGGATGAAGAGCAAGTTGAGAGCTTATGGGCGGGATTAAAGGGCAGGCTAGCATGGGTGACATTGTTGTGGGTGTTTACTACAGGCATCCTCATCAGGAAGAGGAAGTCGATGAGGCCTTCTACAGACAGCTGGAAGTAGCCTCACGATCCCAGGCCCTGGTTCTCATGGGGGACTTCAGCCACCCTGATATCTGCTGGAAAGACAACACAGCTAGGCACAAACRGTCCTGGAGGTTCCTGCAGAGCACTGGTGACAACTTCTTGACACAGGTGGTGGAGGAGCCAACAAGGAGAGGTGTGCTGCTGGACCTCGTACTA